>NC_053039.3:161368735-161723735 GCF_002575655.3 Aegilops tauschii subsp. strangulata | reverse complement strand
ATTTGAATTTCATCTGAGAATATTTCCAATTCTCAAACTTTATGCAACTCAATGATTTTCACGAGCGAAGATAAAATGACTTCTTCAAAACATATGAAATATGAGTTGGGAGTTTCAAAGGATTAAATTCAAAGACCCATTGAAATTATTTTTTAATTTGGAGTTATTTGAGTTTTATTCAAATTATTTTCTCCAAAATAAAAATATATAGAAAATAGGGTAACATGATTCCCTACAACAGAAAATTGGAGAGAAATAAATTTGAAATCATTTTGGTATTTTTAAAATGATTTTTATTGGATTTTATTAAGGCAGTAGCACTGTTTGATTTATTTAAATTTGCGAGGATTTTATTTGACTCCACAAAATAGCCGAAGCCCAGCACTGCTCTCTCTCTCCTCTCTCTCCCCGTCGCCGACTGGGCCGGCCCAGCGCCCGAGCCAGGCCGCGGCCCAACGGCCCAGCCCAGCCCCGCGCGTCCCCGACCTCCGCCCGGACTCCGGCTCCCGCACGCCGACCGCCGCCGCCATGGACGCCGTGCCGCCTCTGGCCTCCTCTGCCCCCTTCCCCACGCCACCTCCTCGCCCCCCTCTTAAAAGGCGCGCCTCGGCCCCGTTTCCCTCGGAGCCCGAGCCGCCAGAGCCCGCGCCGCCGCCGCCGGATCTCACCGCCGCCGGAAGCCGTAGCCGCCGCCCTCGTCGCCGTCGACCGCCGCCGACGCCACCACTGCAACCGCCGCTCCACGCCGCCCCTCCCCATGCTCTTCGCCGCCTCCCGCGACGCCCGGAGCCGCCGCTCCGGCCGAGACCCAAGCTGCCGCCGTCGTCCTCCCCGACTCCGGCGATCGCCGTGGTAACCGCGCCTCCCGTCCGTTGGATCTGGATCGAACGATCCAGATTTCGTTTTGTTTTTTTTAAAACGTTTTTTTATTTGATGAACGTTCGTTAGTTAGGGTTTGCACCGAACGGTTTTTCCTTCGTTAGCGTTCGTTAGCAAACGTTTGTTAGATAGCCTTTTCGTTTTATTTTATTTCTGCCAGGGACCCATCTGTGAATATTTTCTTTACAGATCAGCCCCTGGTTTTCAAACGTCTACAACTTTTTACCCGTTTATCCAAATCCAATGAAACCAACGCCCACGTCTTCGTTATGATCCCCTCTATCCAGTAAAACAACTTAAACATGTTTTTGAAAGTTTTAAAATTTGAATTCAAACAGATTTGTATTCAAACTTCTTTTGTTTATAACTTAAGTTCCGTAACTCCGTTTGAGTTGATTCTTTTTGCAAACCGAAGCTCTTGACCTAAACTTTCTGATAAGGCTACATCCACATAATTTTGGTACTGTTAGAAATTGTTTTATGTTGCAAGAGTTATTTGCTTGGTTTTGAAGTTTTCCGTATTGTTTTCCTCGTTCTTTCTGATCTTTTGAGTGATTGCTTATGTGTGGTTACCATTGCTTGCTTACGATAGATTGACCGGACTGTGACGAGTAGATCTATCCAGAGTATTGAGTGCGAATCATCTTCATCAACATTGCAGGCAAGTTCACACTTTGATCATACCCCTTTCATACCCAGTTTTTTTATGCATTAGATTCAACCCTCAAACAATTGCATGATTAGGATCTGATTAACATGTGGGTATTGGGAAGTAGTTGATGAGGTAGTACCTATTGCCCTATTTACAATCAAACCCTTGGGAGTTACTTCTACGTTGCTATTATATTGCCATGCTATGCTCGTAGACGTGGATTGGGTTTGAGAGATATTCATGACAGATGTGAGATTGTTAATAATGGTTTACTTAAGGTGGCAACTAAAACTCACATCTGGGTGGATTGAGGCACCTGGAGAACCCACTGTTGTCTGTTTTTATAAGGAACGCCACCCAGGCTCAAAGGGATCATTAGATTATTCATGCTAGAAACTTCCGTGTGCAGCCACAAGCCATTATGGGCTCTGGCATAGTTGAGTAAGTTGTGTGAGCTCTTGAAGAGGTGGACTAGCAGATGTAGGGGGATTGTAGGTGTAACGGTCTGCCCGGAGTAGAGAGTAAATGCTTCTGAAAGACTGTGTCTCGATCATCCGTTTCTCAAACACCATGTAGTGTGAGAAATCCAACGGAGGAGATCGAGTCTTGTGGGGAAAAGTGCGCAAACCTCTGCAGAGTGTACAAACTAATCATGATTAGCCGTGTCCCCGGTTATGGACAACTTGAGTATCTAGTTCTTGGATTATCCTGTTGATCTCATCATGTTACTTTAATTAATCTTGTTGGGTTAATGATGATACTTAATTGGGATTGAGATGCTGTCAACCATCTCAATGTTTCACAACCACCATGATAGTTAAATAAAATTTATTCCTTTGAAGTAGGGAAAAATTGGCTTTTCGCAAAAACATTATAACCATAGAGCTTTTCCACCAGCCATATATGCATGTAGTGATAGCCTTTGTTCATCATTTCTCTATGGTGTGAATTTGCCAGCATATTCCATGTGCTGACCCGTTTTCGGGCTGCAACGTTTCATGTTGCAGGATTCTTACGACGAGTAAGTGATACGTTAGGGTTACGATTTCTACACTCAACTTTGCCGTTGGTGTTGATGGGAATCCACAACCTTGTTACTTCCGCTATTTGGATTGAGGTAATGGTATTTATGTTACTTTATACATGTGATTTACCTCTGTTATAAATCCTCGAGTACTGTGTGTGTCAGCATACCGATCCAGGGATGACACTTAAGCACAGAGACTTGATCCATTCGGGTCGGGTCGCTACAAGATGGTATCAGAGCACATGTTGACTGTAGGACGTGACCCTAGAAACTGGCAAGCCCATAGGAAGGATTTTCCCTAAAACTTTCCTTTTTCAAAAAGATCTTTTACCTCTCTCTTTTTCCGAGTCTTATTCAAATATTCCCTTTTAGTGAGACCATACCCCTTTCCCCTTTGACCACAAAGATTCGACTGATGAGACCACTCCAAGAAGGACAAGATATCGGACAACCAAGACCACCTCGGAATGAAGAGTGTTTTACCGAGCAATTGTTATAATTGGAACTACAACGGTTGAAGACTCCGAAGACTAGGAGAATTTGAAGGCTCTGACGAATTTCCAGATTGGTATAGGGAGGCTACCCTATGGAACTTGGCAGACTATGGAAGCTGTCAATACCCGAGATCAAGTTGTATCGGAGAAAGACCGGAGCAAGGAGAGTTAAAAACTCAAAGTTCTGTCAAGGAAAACCCTAAGGCAGGAGATATCAACTATGGAGATATAGCTCATGGAAATGACAAGAGCAGAAACACGGCTATCCATGATGTTATCGCCCGCTTATGCTATTGTCACCGTGCTGAGTTAAGCATGCATATGCATGGAAGGATTGGATGGTAGAAGGCTGATGGAGCGCCTATCAGCAAGATGAAGTTTTAACTTTAGACCGGTGTATCACCAGGATCTGGAGTATTACATCAAGAAGTTTAGGATGGACCTGCAGGAAGCTGTATTTGGCAAAGAAGTGTTTCGTGAAGAACTCAGAACCCAGAAACTGAAAGTAGCCAAGCTGGGAAAGCAAAACCTCGAGATAACGGAGACTCGTCAAGAACTGAAGGACAGTAGGATCATGGTTCATGTCAAGGATGTTGAGACCCAGAAGTTGGAGCGCAACTCCAGAAATATTAAAGGATGTCATGAGAGACTTCGCGTCAACCGAGATGATCTGGCAAAAGAACTTGAGAAGGACAAGCATGATTGGAAGAAGCCATCGGAGACATTAACAAGACTTCAAGAGTTTGGCGACTTTGAAGATTTTTGACCTTTAGAAGACCAAACCCCTGTTATACCTATGTTAGATGCGACGTTTGTGAGCTATCATTTGTTTGTTGTTTTTTCCGACAGCCACGATAAAAAACTGTCTTTTCAAAACCATTGTTTGTATTGTGTGCATCCCTCTCTACCTCTCTTATCTCACCCCAAACCCATGAACCCAATAGAGGATGAATGGAGATGAGCTTGTATTTTCTGGATCGATGAGTCAAATGGAGACGGACCGATGGATTTAGAACATGGAGGATCACATGAAGAATAACCCTATAGTCGGAAAGGATATGACCCGGCATGCTCTTCAGTGTTTTGAAAGAGGTGCTGCTACTTGGTGGAGGATGTACCAAACCACCAATGGATGGCAAGGAGTAACCACTTGGAAAGAATTTAAGTGGACTCTACAAAGATCTCGTCTTGTGTCCCAGAAATTTAAGCCTTATGGAAAGGATATGAAGAAACCTTGTGCATACAAACCTTGTGGAGAAATAGGACACAACCATAAGGAACACAAGGATGAATGCCCTAATTGTGAAGGAAGTCACCCAGCTGAAGAATGCCCAACTCGGCAGATCACTTGTTTCTTGTGTGAAGGGACTACCCACTGCCCTGCTCAGTGTCACATCTACCCCATGGTACAAAGGACCGTCCAGCAGAAGAAAGAAGCAATGAAAAGAGCCCTCATGGAAATTTTAGAGGAATCTGTGATGAAGGAAGAGGTGGAGGACACACCCAAAGAAGAACCAATTAAACACTACACCAAGTCATGCTATTCATGTGGAGAAGAAGGACACATCTCCCAAAATTGTCTGAATGGGGATTTAGTAGAATTCCCGACAGAGGAAGTAGAGTATGACCCACAGGAAATAGAAGCCCTGATTGGAACGGAAAAGTCCAGGAAGAAAAGTAGATTGGATCCCAGGAACAACCCAATTTCTACAAAGAGAGACCTGAGTCATATCACATGTTACAGGTGCAAAAATTCAGGACACTACCACAATGATTGCCCAAAAGGGAAGATGAGGACCCCAGGAGGCTATATAATCACAAGGAAACCCCGAGATATGTCAGAAGTAATATGTTTCCGTTGTGATGAAGCAGGGCACTTTGTCAGAGAATGCCCCAAGGAGACGGAGACTTGTGACAAATAGTTGAGTGCAACGAGAAATATAGTAGTAGTAGTGTGGACATTTCTTTTATTAGTGAGGTGTCGGATTGAGGCATGTAATGGAATGCAGGAGATTGTAATAATTTGAGAATCAATAAAGTTAGCATCATTGGTATTGATTTGGATTCCATGAGTTGTTACTCTATGAAGAAAGATTTTGACCATTTTCGAGGATATGAGAAATATGGTCTATAGAAGATTGTGCATTTTAAAGGTGGTAGTACCCTGTGAGGAAACTTGACCCTTGGAAAAAGGTAATGATATTCCACGAAGTGGATTTTGAACAAAATAAGTATGAGTTTTATCTTGATATGTTGGATACCCCAAGAATATGAGGGTATGGAGTATTATTGGATGTAAAGGAGGTAGTCTATGAAATTGGAGATGGAGCATGGCTTCGTGTGTTCCCTCTGCGAGGAGTTAAACTATTTGGAGTTAAGGGAAAGTTAGCCCCGAGATTTGTAGGACCATACCGAGTTTTGGAGCGTATGGGAGAAGTGGCCAACAAGCTGGAGTCACCCGAAGGACTGTCAGGAGTTCATGATGTGTTTCACGTTTCCCAGTTGAAGAAGTGCCATGCAGAGATGGCCAATATTCCCCTGTAAGGACGCTTGACCCTGGAAAGGATAATGATGTTCCACGAAGTGGAGTATGGACTTCATAAGTATAAGTGTTTTTTTATCTCGGTATGTGGGATATCCCACGAGGATGAAGGGATAAATTACTATTGGATATAAAGGAGGTATGATGTTGGAAATATGGATCAATGGAAATTCCATAATGAGTCTGAGTAATCATGTCCTAGTTTGGTGCCAATAGAAGGAAGGAAGACAGTACAATAGGATGGATTTAAGAATACTAGGAAGTTGGATGTTGGATTAAGGATCAGTTTCCCCGATGATGAGTTCAAGGTTTACCAGTGATGAGGTGGGCCATAACCCACAGGCCCCAGGACCTGCCAAAAAGCAAGCACATTTCTTGCTGAAGGAAAGACCCTGGAAGAAGTTACGATTTTTATCGACAGACGATCTTATAGGAGTTACGCAAAACCTGTGGGTTGGGAAGGAACGATAGATGTTTGTTTGGCTTGCAGAATCCATGGATTTATCCGAACCTAGTTCGTTGACAAGAGAAATTCTGCAATGCTTGTGAGGATGACCGAGTGTTAGAATGCGAGATTCGCTAAACCATATACAAGGTAATGATTTGGGTGCGGGATGGATTGATCACCATACCGACTTACTCTTATTATTCGCTTTGCTATACGGGATGGTAAATCTGAGTGACCTACCTATAGTAGAGAGACGACAGTATTAAACCTTGCTTGAACCTTAGAATGGTATAAGAATGTTTCCCTTGTACACAGCAGTTGATGCCAATCGTAGGTTATACGGTGAGGATCAACCCAGACCCATTTTCCTGCAGGAGAAACCATAAATTGTTGACCACCAGGAGATGTCGGTAGTTGTTTAGTATTGGCGCCTGACCCGACAGCTAAGAAGACCCAGTAATGGAATAACCTTACCAAGATGAAGGGACAGAATAATTGTGGTAAAGGTTATGCCACCACCTGAAGAGTCCAGAGAAGGAATTATACTAAAGATCTGAGAAGACCGACCCTGTCAAGGATAAGGATGGAGTATATGAGTATTGATGCGACCGTAACCATGCTTCTAAGGGTGGTAGCACCCCAGACCCCTGAGATGATCGATGGATTTTGAGAAGACCCCCAAAACCTAACCTATTTCTTGCTAGCCTCTCTGAATCTCGAGGACGAGATTCATTTTAAGGGTGGTAGGTTTGTAACATCCCAAAATTCTAAATTTTGGAATGTTATAATAAACAGATAGATTGGATTGATTGTTTGATTGATTGACTAAACGTGAATGAATTCGAAATCTTTTGAAAGATAAATGAGAGGGAATAAAAGGACTTTCCCAAACTTTCATTTTGCTTTTACGATCTCCATGAATTCAAATTCTTTTCACCACAAAACCCTGGAGAGAAGATGACATGACTTCTTCCATTTGTTTAAATGACAAGGGGTGTTGAAAATATTTGAATTTCATCTGAGAATATTTCCAATTCTGAAACTTTATGCAACTCAATGATTTTCACAAGCGAAGATAAAATGACTTCTTCAAAACATATGAAATATGAGTTGGGAGTTTCAAACGATTAAATTCAAAGACCCATTGAAATTATTTTTTAATTTGGAGTTATTTGAGTTTTATTCAAATTATTTTCTCCAAAATAAAAATATACAGAAAATAGGGTAACATGATTCCCTACAACAGAAATTTGGAGAGAAATAAATTTGAAATCATTTTGGTATTTTTAAAATGATTTTTATTGGATTTTAATAAGGCAGTAGCACTGTTTGATTTATTTAAATTTGCGACGATTTTATTTGACTCCACAAAAATGTTCATGTTGTAGGAAATCTTTTTCTGAAAATTTTGATATATTATATGCCTACATAATAGTTTTATTTATTTTGTTTTTTTTTCTTTGTGTGGAAAATGTTTAAAAAAAACTCTTTCGAACAATGCCAGGCCGAAGCTCAGCACTGCTCTCTCTCTCCTCTCTCTCCCGGTCGCCGACTAGGCCGGCCCAGCGCCCGAGCCAGGCCGCGGCCCAACGGCCCAGCCCCGCCCCGCGTGTCCCCGACCTTCGCCCGGACTCCGGCTCCCGCATGCCGACCGCCGCCGCCATGGACGCCGTGCCGCCTCCGGCCTCCTCTGCCCCCTTCCCCACGCCACCTCCTCACCCCCCTCTTAAAAGGCGCGCCCTGGCCCCGTTTCCCTCGGAGCCCGAGCCGCCAGAGCCCGCGCCGCCGCCGCCGGATCTCACCGCCGCCGGAAGCCGTAGCCGCCGTCCTCGTCGCCGTCGACCGCCGCTGACGCCACCACTGCAACCGCCGCTCCACGCCGCCCCTCCCCGTGCTCTTCGCCGCCTCCCGCGACGCCCGGAGCCGCCGCTCCGGCCGAGACCGAAGCTGCCGCCGTCGTCCTCCCCGACTCCGGCGGTCGCCGTGGTAACCGCCGCCTCCCGTCCGTTGGATCTGGATCGAACGATCCAGATTTCGTTTTGTTTTTTTAACTTTTTTTTATTTGATGAACGTTCGTTAGTTAGGGTTTGCACTGAACAGTTTTTCGCTCGTTAGCGTTCGTTAGCAAACGTTTGTTAGATAGCCTTTTCGTTTTATTTTATTTCTGCCAGGGACCCATCTGTGAATATTTTCTTTACAGATCAGCCCCTGGTTTTCAAACGTCTACAACCTTTTACTCGTTTATCCAAATCCAATGAAACCAACGCCCACGTCTTCGTTATTATCCCCACTATCCAGTAAAACAACTTAAACATGTTTTTGAAAGTTTTAAAATTTGAATTCAAACAGATTTGTATTCAAACTTCTTTTGTTCATAAATTAAGTTCCGTAACTCCGTTTGAGTTGATTCTTTTTGCAAACCGAAGCTCTTGACCTAAACTTTCTGATAAGGCCAAATCCACATAATTTTGGTACTGTTAGAAATTGTTTTATGTTGCAAGAGTTATTTGCTTGGTTTTGAAGTTTTCCGAATTGTTTTCCTCGTTCTTTCTGATCTTTTGAGTGATTGCTTATGTGTGGTTACCATTGCTTGCTTACGATAGATTGACCGGAGTGTGACGAGTAGATCTATCCAGAGTATTGAGTGCGAATCATCTTCATCAACATTGCAGGCAAGTTCACACTTTGATCATACCCCTTTCATACCCAGTTTTTTTATGCATTAGATTCAACCCTCAAACAATTGCATGATTAGGATCTGATTAACATGTGGGTATTGGGAAGTAGTTGATGAGGTAGTACCTATTGCCCTGTTTACAATCAAACCCTTGGGAGTTACTTCTACGTTGCTATTATATTGCCATGCTATGCTCGTAGACGTGGATTGGGTTTGAGAGATATTCATGACAGATGTGAGATTGTTAATAATGGTTTACTTAAGGTGGCAACTAAAACTCACATCTGGGTGGATTGAGGCACCTGGAGAACCCACTGTTGTCTGTTTTTATAAGGACCACCACCCAGGCTCAAAGGGATCATAAGATTATTCATGCTAGAAACTTCCGTGTGCAGCCACAAGCCATTATGGGCTCTGGCATAGTTGAGTAAGTTGTGTGAGCTCTTGAAGAGGTGGACTAGCAGATGTAGGGGGATTGTAGGTGTAACGGTCTGCCCGGAGTAGAGAGTAAATGCTTCTGAAAGACTGTGTCTCGATCATCCGTTTCTCAAACACCATGTAGTGCGAGAAATCCAACGGAGGAGATCAAGTCTTGTGGGGAAAAGTGCGCAAACCTCTGCAGAGTGTACAAACTAATCATGATTAGCCGTGTCCCCGGTTATGGACAACTTGAGTATCTAGTTCTTGGATTATCCTGTTGATCTCATCAGGTTACTTTAATTAATCTTGTTGGGTTAATGATGATACTTAATTGGGATTGAGATGCTGTCAACCATCTCAATGTTTCACAACCACCATGATAGTTAAATAAAATTTATTCCTTTGAAGTAGGGAAAAATTGGCTTTTCGCAAAAACATTATAACCATAGAGCTTTTCCACCAGCCATATATGCATGTAGTGATAGCCTTTGTTCATCATTTCTCTATGGTGTGAATTTGCCAGCATATTCCATGTGCTGACCCATTTTCGGGCTGCAACGTTTCATGTTGCAGGATTCTTACGACGAGTAAGTGATACGTTAGGGTTACGATTTCTACACTCAACTTTGCCGTTGGTGTTGATGGGAATCCACAACCTTGTTACTTCCGCTATTTGGATTGAGGTAATGGTATTTATGTTACTTTATACATGTGATTTACCTCTGTTATAAATCCTCGAGTACTGTGTGTGTCAGCATACCGATCCAGGGATGATACTTAAGCACAGAGACTTGATCCATTCGGGTCGGGTCGCTACAATGGGAGAAGTGGCCCGCATGTAGTTGATTAGATGACTTGGTAGACTAAACGAAAAGGCTACACAGGTAGACTCAGGAGTGGTACCTGTCCCTGTACGTGCCCATCCTTCTAGCACTACATGTTCCACTGGCTAGTTGAGGTCACTCTTTCGAATCACCGTGGTGAGACATTTTATGATTCCTTTTTATTTCCGCACCCCTCCTGACAGGTGGGATCTATGCAAATGGATAAAAAATGTGTCGTAGCTAGTTCGGATGGATATTGTCATGTGTGTAGGAAACACAACATTCTCTAGTTAAGGAATATGCGGTTATCCTCAAAAAAGAAAAGGCATTCTTCGCGCTTCCGCATGCACAAGAATTTGGTGCTGCTCACAATATGGATGATACTTGGAGGATGAAGTGAACCCAGAGGCATGCTAGCATGGGAGACCTATTTCTGCTATACAATACTACTCATGTTCCTACTACTCCTACTAGTAGTAGTAGTACAACTATGGTACACTTGATGGTCAAAATATATTCATGCGGTCCTCACAATGAACTGACAAGACACTACACCCGAGGTGACACCAGTCCAGGTGGCGTGTTCAGGTTACCAAAGTCAGCCTCACCTTGTGCACCATGCAGTCATTGTCACCGCCGCTGTATCGCATGCCTCGCCTCATCTCCCTCTCCCCTAGCACCACTCCATCTCCATCTCCGTCTCGCCGGAGATCCTAAGGTCACTCTTCATCATCTCACTGTGCACCCGCGTACCCTCGCCTCGCTCGCCTCCCCCAGTACCGCTATTCCCTCGCTAGCCGCTCTAGCACCGAGAGCCTTCTCCCCCGTAAATGAAGCCCCCAAAAACCACACCTTCCAAACTCCACCATGGCCGAACGCGAACCGCGTAGCATCCATATGAGCCGCGATTGGAGCAATCTCCCCAGTGACATCCTCGACCTCTGTTGTTCGTGTATGGATATGTTGAGCGCCCTGCGGGTGGCTGCATGCTCGAGGGACATGCACACGGTCATCATCGAAGCGAGGCCTAAGCTTTTCAAGACACCCTGCTTGCTGCTATCCGGTCATGCGAGATTTGCTCACCATGATATTGAGGCATACATGATGCCCCTCGACTTCAATCCGATCTCCATTAGCCGAAACTTCTTTGCAGGTATGTAGTGGGTCGCCGTACATCATTTCCCTCGACTTCAATCCGATCACCATCGCTCGAAACTTCTTGGCAGGTATGTACTGGGTCGGCAAGAACTCCCACTAGATGGCTGGCGTCAGAGAAGACGTGAACAAGTTGGTGCTCGTGAACTTCCAGACCTCCCATTAGATTATCCTTCCTCCATTGGATTATATAGAGTTTTACCATCGTGGTCCAAGTCATCTAGATTACCACGTCAGTTGGACAGACCTTGTTTTGCAGAAGATTGTAATCTGCCAAGTGCCCACACGACATGCGGATTACGCAGGCTTCAAGCTAATTGCCTTGTTTGACCGCGGACTCGCCTATCTTTACGCCGGTGCCTCCTTTAGCTGGAGACAACTCAGCTCGCAATGGATCATCGTCAAATCTGATACACACTTTTGTGATGCTACAGAACACAATGGCATCATCTACGCGATCGACAAAGTAGATGGCACCACGTATTGCTAGGACGACGTGTGTAAGTTGTTTCCGTATGATGTTAATGATGACGCCATGACACTGTTTGAACTTTTTGTGATGATTGGCATATCCCTATTTGAGCAGAATTTTAGTAGAACTATGTCAATGTATTAGAGACGCCGTAAATCAGCTATATTTGGAATGAGTTAATTCATGCAATTGTGACCATTTCATTACAGCCAATTTGTACCCCTGAATAATTGAACGGTTAGGAAGATATTGATATCAAACGGTTAGGAAGATATTTATATTCTCCTTATTTTATAGTAATCTATATACTACTAAATATGAGTGTGTACCAATGGCCATGTTAGTTTCCTCATTTTCATGATGTAGAAACGTGCATCACACTGTTGGTTTCATCTAACCATACATTAGGGAAATGTGCATATGGAGAACTCTATATTTGGAACTAGCGAAATCCTGTAATGCTTACCATGTGTACATACCTATATTCGCCCTTCAGCAATCAATGGCTAGAATAATATGCTCACAAAATCTTTGCTCACAGAACATGAGTATATAACAATGCATGCTTTGTCAGTTTCCTTGAAGAATTTGTTTGTGAGGACAGAACATGATTACATAACATGCATGACATGGTAGTTCCCTGTGAAGAATCGATTGTGAGATAACATGAGTATAACCATGCATGGCACTTCTATATTTTCGAACCCAATATACATTTCCCTGTTTTTTCCTCCCAGTTCCAACAGGGACATATCAATGCTATTTCTTGCATTATCCTACTCATACTCTGAACAATGCTGATCTTACATTAACAATGCCTGTCCTTTTTGATATGATGCAGTGTCCCTACAGTTCCTGCCCTTTGTAATCACACCACCTTTGCTAAAAATGGGGAAGCACAACTGGTTCCTCGCTCGATCAGACGACGACAAAAGACTGATGATCATTCGGACACATGAGCCGGAAAAGTTATATTGCAAAAACCCTACTGTATACAAGCACCGTGAAATACGTGAGTATCCAGACAGTGGCTGTTACGTCTATGAGCAGGATACCAGCTTGTTGGGGCCTTCAGGATTTTTGAGTTGGAGGCGGGTAAATAGCCTTGGTTCACACAATCTGTTTCTCGGACTCAATTATCCGATTAACTAGGAGATCACCGTGGGCAAGGACCTTGATGGTAGAGAGGCTCTGTTTGGTATGGAAAACTATGTCTACACGGTGAACCCTAGGAGTTTGGGAGCAAACTCCCCTGATTGTCAACGATACAGCCTGCAGCCAAAAGAAGATGAGAATGACAAAGGCATCTGGATTAACTTTGATCCTTGGATGTGTCGAGTCCGACAGGCAGTGATGTGGTTCAAACCTTCAGGTTGATAGGTAATTGGGCTGTTGCCTTGAAAGGGTGGAGTACTGGTGTCTCAAGATCACTGGTGGCTGAAGCGGGTTGCAAATTATGATGGTGTTGGATCATCCCTCTTCGAATGACTTGTTGTCTTTGCCGCTTCAGCCATCCCAATAGAGGCAACTATTACATAGTAAGAGTGACATAGACGAGGATGACCAAATCACTGGTGGCTGAAGCGGCTTGCCGAAGGTGAGAGGGAGGCGAATCTGCCCTATTGGGATGGTGAAGCCGTCGGTCACTCCTAAGAAGGGCTTGGTGGGCTGCAGCTAGTCATAGGGCAGCTGGAGTCGGTTGAACGTCTCGATAGAAAGGACATTGAGCCTCGCGCCGCCATCAACAAGAGTTTTGGTGGCGAGGACGTTGCTGATGACGGGCGAGCGGAGCATCGGGAGGGCGCTGGCAGTTGCCGCACACTTGAGCTGGTCGGACGAGCTGAAGGTGATGGTGCACTTGGACCACCCGAGTGGGCGCGTGGCCTCGAGCTCGGGGATGACTGCGTTCACCTCACGGGCAAATTGCTTGAAGATGCGATGAGAGGCAGGGGCCTGAGCGCCGCCTAGGATGCATGCGATAGCACGAGGCTCCTGGAAGCCCCCAGCTCCCTCATCCTGGTGGTGGTCGTCGTTCCTTCTTGGTGGTGGTGGCAGCGGAGGGAGACTAGCGTTGCTCTGACGACGGTCCTCACGAGGCTGGTCCCTCCAGGGGCCCTCCCAAGGCTGGCCTTGCCAGTGTTCCTCACGAGGCTGATCGCGCCACTCTTAGCGGGGGTCGCGGCCATCCCAGCGTCCTACACTTGGGCCTCCTCCGCGACTGTAGCCTCGGTCGTTGTGCTCGGGGCGAAGGCCGAGGCGCCCGTCGAGGATGGCCCTGAGCTCGTGGATGTGGAAGATGCAGAACGGGCGGCTGCCCTTGGATGACTCCGGGTGATCGCAGCCATGCATCATTTCTGGTTCGGCCGCGAGCACGGCTGCCCCCTTGCGCTTCACGTCCTTGGCCTTGGCTTTCTTGTCCTCTGGATCGGCCTCCGGGAGCTCGAGGAGGGAGAGGTGTCCTCCCTCAGCTCTTGCACACTTGGTCGCCATGTTGAACATCTCCAGGGCCGTGCACAGGTCCTCGTGTATGGCGAGCTCTTCCTTCATCTTGACATCTCGGACGCCATCGGTGAACGCGGAGATGATGGCCTCGTCGACACCTTGGGGATCTTGAGACGAACGCTCATGAAGCGCTGGATGTACTTCTGCGCAGGTCACGCACAGCCGGCGGGCGGTCGTGAGTGCTGTGAAAGTTGGAGACGAAACGCTTGCACATATCGCCCAGGAGGAGATCGATCATGTGGGGAGGTTCAGGAGCCACGAGCGTGCGCCGTCCTTGACTGCCATGGGGAACCAGTTCGCTATAACCTTCTCGTCGCTGTTGGCCGCCTTGATGCTCTGCTCGTAGAGCTGTAGGAACTCAGCGGGGTCGGGGGGGCCGTCGTAGCGCGGAGGCAGGTCGGGCTTGAACTTCCCTAGCCAGACGATGCTACACAGCTCTGGATTGAACGCGCGACATCCCGCCATAGTCACGGGGGCCCGCCGCTGGGGCGGAGCCTGATCCTGGAGCTCGCGCGCCGCCACCACAGGCGGCGCGCGGTCTTGATGTGGCCATGCTGAAAGCGCACGCACCTCTCCTTGCGGCCGCTAGACCACCCGGCAGCTTTCTTCTTCACGCGCCGACGCCCTACACGGTTGTTCACGCTGCGGGGCCTCGCGCCTTGGCTCGATGATGGCGTCTTGAAGGGGAGGTGGAGGAGGTGCTCCATGGGCTACGTCACCCGCAGCAGGCAGCGGGCGAGGCAGCGAAAGAGACGGTGCAGGAGATCCCCGGCGGCGCTGACGAGCTCGGCGATGCATTCCAGCCAGTCTTCGTAGAGGTCGTCGATCGGGCGATAGCACAGGACCTCGTGCGCCATGAGCAGCACAACCTACGCGTCCGTCGGGCCGCGACAAGCATGGGACAATGAACCAGCCGGAGTCAGCGACGGGGTGGCGGTGTGCCCATCACGCTACATGGAGGGGTGCAGTGACGAAGCTTGCTGCTCGTGCCCCGCCGAGCCTGTGGCGGCGTTGGCGGCAAGAGATGGAGAACGGCTAGGAGGCCCGTCCGCCGGCGCCGTCTGGGCGACACGGGCTGCGAGGGCGGCCCGACGCTCAGCACGGGCTCGATGGGCGTCAGCCATGGAAGTGGTGGAGCGGTGCCGAGTCGATCGGCCAAAGAGAGGCTCCAACGCACCCCTACCCGGCGCGCCAAATGTCGGATTTCGGGTTCCGCACACCCTTGAGAGGTTCAAACTCCGGGGTGCGTGCGAAGAACTCGTCCTCCCCAGTCTGCCTACACACTAATCTCATAGCCTGGCTCGATGAATTGAATAGAATAAAGGCACAACAGTTTACCCAGGTTCGGGCCACCTTGCGGTGTAAGACCCTACTCTTGCTTTGTGGTGGATTGGCCTCGAGGGGCTGAAGATGAACTGGTACAGTGGGAGAACAACCTCATGAAGAGGAGTGTTCTTGTGCTTGATGAGCTGGTGGGTGTCAGACAGATCTGAGTGATCCGTCCCCCTCTACGGTGGTGGTGCTGCTCTATTTATAGGGGCCTTGGTCCTCTTCCCAAAATGAAGTCGGGAAGGAATCCCACAACGGCCAAATTCGAAGGGAGACAACTAGTACATGCTATCCTGACAAAAGTAGTCTTCGCCTGCAAAAGCCTCTGGTGGTGATGCCACGGTGGGGTCGGCGATGACCTCCATCCTGCCGTCCTGGCGGTCTTGGTCTTGTTGCACGTGAATGGAAACCTTTGGTTGATTCCTCGGGACTCCACGCCCGCGCTTGCCTCTTTAGCACCAAAGAGGAAACTGGTATGCTGCGCCCGCTGGCGCCTGCCTGGCCTTGGTCGTCATGGCTCACGTCACCTGAACCTCGCAAGGTGAGGCTTGCATAGGTATCTCCGCTCCTCAGGAGCCAGCCTGAGGAGACTGCTCTTTGTGGAGGTCTTGGCGTCGTGCGCCTCGCAAGGCTTGACCCCTCGCGAGGGTCTTGAGTTGTTGATACTGAAAGCTGGGCCGTACCAGGTCGTCGATGGAGCCGTGCCATGGGCCACAGGTAGGCAAGTCTGGGTACCCCCGTTCCCAGGAGGCCGACAGTTCCTAATCACAAATCTTATCTCCTTGCAATTTACATTTTTTGCCATTTGCCTCTCATTTTCATCTCCCCCACTTCACAAAAAATTGCCGTTTTATTTGTCTTCTTTTTGTTCGCCATTTTCTCGTTAGATCTATCTTTTGCTTGAACTTGTCGCCGTCAGTAATTTTGGTATGGCAGAAACAGATGATGGCCTAACTGGTAAAATTGGATGATCGGGCAATCTGGATGCTAAAACTTTTGTTTTGGAGTAAGGGAATGTTATGGGAAAGGAACATATCAAGGAATTTTTTAAGTGTGTTGGAAATTTGACTCTTGATGATGCTCCTATACTTAAAAGAACTAAATCTTATGTGGAAGCTATTTCAGCACTAGTTCTGAAACTTGCAAATAGATTTATCCGTACCCATCCTACCTTGCAAAGATTTTTCTATGAGCTACCCGTTGTATAGAATCCCAAAGCTAAAAAGTTGGCTACCCTTGTTCTTATGAATGAATTTGATTACATGATACGGGAAGCTAGGGAATTTTTTGATTTTTATGGTATGAACTGTGAAAAACCTGTGATAGATGAGATCCTTTATAATAGTGATTATATGTTGAGACACTTTCTTGGAAATAATCAAATTTTCGATGAGAATCTTAAAAAGGAAATCCCCGAGTTAGATATAATCCAACAAGTTTTCGATGATGTTAATCAACACTATTCTTGGATTGTTGCCCGAAATCAAAGGGGATATGTTGATAAGCAACTACATAATGCTAAAGTTTCTATGGATACTGTGTTTCAAGTTATTTTTGCAAAACCTTGTGACAAAAACACATATAAGGAAAATAAGGAGAAAGATGATAAGACTTGAATCTATGCATTATGCCTAGCTAGGGGCATAAAACGATAGCATTTGTTGGGAGGCAACCCAATGAATAAAGTTCATTTTGCCTTTTTCTTTCTATTCTTGAGTGTTTGCACAATTATGCTACTGTTATGATTGTGTTTTTGTGTTTTAATTAGTTTTTGTGCCAAGTAAAGCCTTTGGGATTATGTTTGGTGACAGTTGATTTGATCTTGTTGAAAAACAGAAACTTTCGCGTCCAGTAAAATAATTTTAATAAACCACATAAGTGACGAAAAATTCTAAATGTTTTACACAATATTGATATAAAAATTTCCTATGTCATCCTAATTTTTCAGAATTTTGGGAGTTACAGAAGTATACAAAGTTTTCAGATTGCTACAGACTGTTTTGTTTTTGACAAATTCTGTTTTCTTTGCGTTGTGTGCTTACTTTGATGAATCTATGGTTTGTATCGGGGGGGGGGGGGTATCAGCCATGGTAAAGTTGGAATATAGTAGGTATAATGCAAACATAAAATATGAATGGGTTTTCAACAGTACTTAGAGTGGTGATTTGCTTTCTTATACTAACAGATCTCACAAAGGTTTTGTTGAGTTTTGTGTGATCGAAGTTTTCCAGTTTTGGGTGAGATCAGGATGGATGAAGGAATAACGAGTAAGAAGAGCCTAAGCTTGGGGATTCCCCATGGCACCCCAAGTTATTATCCAATGAGAAACAAGCAACTAAGCTTGGGGATGCCCCGGAAGGCTTCCCCTCTTTCTTCTAACGAACATCGGTATTTTACTTGGAGCTATATTTTTATTCGTCACATATCATGAGTTTTGCTTGGAGCATCGTGTATGATATGAGTCTGTGCTTGTTCTTCCATTTAGTTTATGTCATCTATCCTTGCTGAACACACTTATTTGAGAGAGCCAAAATTATGCTATGATTTGTTAGAATCACTCTTCATGTTTCACTTATTTTTTTTGAGCTATGGAATTGCTCTAGTGCTTCACTTATATCTTTTTTTAGCACGATGTGCTTTAATATTTTGAAGAAATGCTCTCATGCTTTACTTAGATTTATTTGAGAGTTAGAAATTTTTGAAGAAATTCTCTCATGCTTCACTTATATTATTTTGAGAGATGAAAAAAATTTGTGCTCATGTTCTTCACTTAAATTTGTTTGAGCTATCAAAAGCAACATATGAAACTAGTCCCAAAGTCATAGATATTCAAGAGGGATATAATAAAAACTTTCATGAATATTATTGGACAAAATAAACTTGATTCCTTGTAATAGTTTTGCGATATGATGATAATAATATGTGATTCATGTTGGTGAGGAATTATGCTTTAGTAAGAATATTGGTGTTAAGTTTTGTGATTCGCTAGGCAACCACGAAAGTCAATATTTATGCAATGAAATTACATCCTACTTGTGGTGCATAATTCGGTGTTTGTTATGCTTAATGCTCGCTTATGTATTTTTTGTTTCTTGGTTGGATGCTTCTCAATCTATTTGCTAGCCTTCACTTGTACTAAGTAGAGATACTACTTGTGCATCCAAAATCCTTAAACCCAGTTTTGCCATATGAGTCCACCATACTATACTATATGTGGTATTCCTGTGCCATTCTAAGAAAATTTGTATGTGCCATCTCTAATTTTCAAAATAAATTTCCTTTTTGTGTGCTCATACCGCTCTTGAAGCGGCAGGGGGTGGCCAATATTTTCCATGCTAGATCTGTTATTCTCAACATGAGTGTTTATTCACTTTTAATTGCACGAGAGTACGACGGTAATAGAGATGCCCAGTCCTGAAATGAAAAAGAAATTTACTTTATGTTGTCACATAATAAATTCCTTGGAAAGTGTTGGTATGGACGATATTCGTGGATACGGCTAGCCATGGAATGTGAAAGAATGGTGGAAAAAGGAACAAACTTTATTTTCTGTTTGGGAACCTCCTATGATATATCTAGCATGGAAGTGTTGGGAATTACTCGGTCGTTTTCGTTGATGGGAAAAGTATGCCTCCCAAAAATTTTATGTCTCAATTTAAGCTTTGAGCTCTAGCACGTCTACAAAACCCTACTTCCCTCTCCGAAGGGCCTTTCTATTTACTTTATGCAATTTTTATTTTTATTTTATCTCTCGATTGCCCAACAGTAGTTTGTTTACCTACCGTGTGGTATTTTCTTGAGAGAAGCCACTAGTGAAATCTACGGCCCCCGTGTCTATTCTTTATCATATTTGCTTTCCGATCTATTATTTGCCACTTTTATTTTCAGATCTATTATTCTAAAAACCCAAAAATACCTTTCTGCATTTTTAGTTACTTATTTTATTTCGCGTTTTATCGAAATCTATTTATCCAATCTATCACAATTTTATCCCATCAACTTGACAATTTCTAGCGCCATCCCGAAGAAGGGATTGGCAACCCCTTATACGCATCAGGTTGCAAGTATTTGTTCTCTGTGTGCAGGTACCATTTACATAGTGTTGCTTGGTTCTCCTACTGGAGTGATACCTTGGTTTCATAACGGAGGGAAATACCTACCGTAGCTGTGCTGCATCATCCCTTCCTCTTTGGGGAAATACCGACGTAGTTGAAGCGAGATCTGTGGCCTCATAAGGGTATTTCAACAAATTAAAAGCAATACATGGCAACATGCTAGAAATCATATGCAATATGCAACGAATAAAGGTGTCTCATCGTAGGTGATTGATGCATGATACACAAAACGGTGGTTTCATGTAAGAACATGGTTAACAGATAGATGTAGTATGTACCAAAAACAGGAAGGCATGTCATATTCACAGTTATAATGTGTAAACTAAGCAGATGCAATTTACCCTAATCAGAAGCAATACAAGCTAGACACTATATGCAACATGGAACCACATATCACACTGCGAAGTTAGAGCAAGCTCCTGCGAAATGCGGTCCTCAACTACAGAGCTATGTTGAATATTTCCGTCTAGACTTGTTGTTTCTTGAGAATCTTGTGGGGAGGATGAAATTGCACTCTTTATAAGAGTAGTGCATCTCACCCTAACCCACGGGCGTGACTGCCTCATCATAAGTGTTAGATGCAGGATACACAAGAACAATAGTTTGATCTAAGAACATGGTGTGATAGGCAGATGTAGTATGTACCAAAAACAGGAAGGCGTGCCATATTCACACGTATAATGTGTAAGCTAAGGAGATACAATTTAACAAATTAGAAGCAATACAAGATGGGAAGCATATGCAACATGCAACCAGATATCACCCTACCATGTTTGATCAAGCACCTGGGGTTGTGGAGCTGGGAGATGAGATTTGGAACTTGCACTTCAGTAGGAGTAGCAGGAGAATCTATAGAGATCATCTGTTTCGGTTTCTCCAGAGGACCACCATCATCCCGTGCATCCATCCTTTTAGATTTTGCCTTGTCAAGTCAAACCCACAAGAAAAAGGAATGAAATTTGCTCTTCCAAATTCGTTGATGCATGATACTGATGAACACAACTTTTATGTCAGGCAACCACATTGTAGGAGGATGGAATATGTATGAAAAACGCTAAGCAGAAGGCATTTCAACAAATTAGAAGCAATGCAAGCTAGACACCATATGAAAGATCCAACCAAAATCACTCTACCAAGTTAAAAGTGTCTTATCATAAGTGGCATTTCAACAAATTAGAGGCAGTACATGCTTGAAATGATATGCACGATGCAACCAATATCAAACTCTCAATTTGAAGGGGTCTCATCAGAAGTGATTGATGCGGGATACACAAGAAAAGTAGTTTAATGTAAGAACATGGTTAATAGAAATATGTAGTATGTACCAAAAACAAGAAGGCATGTCATATTCAAAGGTAGAATGTGTTAACTAAGCAGATGCAATTTACCCTAATTAGAAGCAATACAAGGTAAACACCATATGCAACATGCAACCACATATCACACTGACAAGTAAGAGCAAGCACCTGCGATGGTGGTGTAGGGGAATTGCGGTCATCAACTACAGAGCTACGTTGACTATCTTCATCTAGCCTTGGTGTTTCTTGAGAATCATGTGGGGGGGGGGGATGGCATTGCACTCTTTAAAAGAGTAGCGCACATTGGTACAACGAGGTGCTATACAAATGGCTTTTAACCCCTTTTCGCGACGGCGTTTTGAACCGTCGCCAAGTGAGTGTGTGCGATAGGGGGGGTCCTTCCCACACAACCCAGAAACCGTCGGGGACAGGGAGCCTTGATGCATACAATTGTCCCTATAAAACCGTTTCTGATAGCTCGAATATCCAAAATGCTTCATCCTTGCAACTCGTTTGTGCTCGCATTGCCATCGCAGTCGGTATTCTGTGGTGCCACGTTTATGATGCGCGACCCATCACAAACATTTCATGATTATAGAACATGTACGATAAGCAAACAATCACACACATTCACTTTTCCTCGACTGTATGCGCTTCGATGTAAGACTGCATATAGATGTCCCAACAAAATTGTATGCAAATCTTGAATACATCCCACACAATTCATCCGTCGTACCCTCATCAGATGAAGCCCCATCGCACGCATTCTCCTACGACCAAACGTTTGCGATGCACACAACATCATAAACAGTCCATAATTGCCAAGCGTGTGTGATAAGGTGACTTTCGCAAACATTTAATAAGAAGGAACTATGTGCGATGCTGTTGTTAATCGCACACAGTTTTTCTTGGCTGATCGTGTGTGCAGTAGAGATTGATCGCACATGTAGTGGATCCGAGAAACGTGTCTGATCCTAACATCTATCATAGACATTTCGCTTTCGCAAATCGTGTGCAGTGTAATCCCTAATTTCAAAATCACATATTTTGAATTTGAAAGTAGGCAATCACTTATTTCATATCGAACCATGTTTATTACAAATATAGGTTCAAGCACGAATGCATAATTCGATGCACAGGTACATATACTAAAGAACTATAGAAGCACCAAGTAAAGAATGATGAACCACAGTTGTACTAAAGACTGTAAAGAGGGAGGCGGAAGACATTCTGGTTGCTAGAGAAGGTGAAGAGGAATGACCATATTGCACCCTCCTCCATGCGTAATGCGCGCACGACTCTAGGCCAACCCCTTGTGATGGCTGCCCGTCCATCCTTCACTATCTTCATTAGGACTTCTCAATGCTCATTGTAGTCTAGATGAAATACCTTAACCTTCATTGCGTCTCCACCAATCATGTACTTTGCGAGCTAATCTTGAGTAAACTACTTCACAAACCACTGCGAACAAAAAAGATTCAGACATTGTTGTCTAACAACTCATTATGGGCAGTAAAAAGAGAAGGCTGCAGAGTTTGTAGTTACCATCCAACAGCTCACTGTTGTGTTGGATAGAGCGTAAACAAATAATTTTTTTGCCACTGTTCATTTCTTTTTGCTAATAATCCTTATCAGTTTCCTCAGTTGATGCTTGTTCATGAATATCTCATTGCCCCATATGCAAAAAGGGTCGGTGCGTGGATCCTTGCCAAGGGCATATGTACCTACAAGCAACAAGTCAATATTAGAAGCTAACAAGTGTCCAGGCCTGGATCTATATGCACTACATTATGGAACGGCGGGGGAGGAGTACAAGCTGAGGGATGAAACTAACCTCGGCGGAAAATGGTGGCCATTCCCGCTGTTGTCCTGCATAAGTAGTGGAAAGGCATGATAAGTACAACAACCTTAACATCAAACAAATATAACAAAGATAAACAACATCATCTCCAAATGATAGCTTGAATGTGTTGGTTTCAGCATGCTGTTAAAGCAGATATAAAATGGAAGGGAATGTTACCTACATCAGGCTTAACAACCATTAAATATTGCAATTCAAACTGGTATTGTTGAAAATGAATAGAACGTAGGTCATGCTTAAACATCACACTGGATAATGTGTAAAACTGAAATAAAGGGCATGTGTTAACTACACCAGGCATAGCTTGAACCAAATATAGCCATTAAAATTGGCATTGATGTCATCGAGTCGCACAGTTCCGGCTTGCACATAATGAACATCACATTGTGCATGACTAAAATAAACAAGGCATAAATTATCAGTGTAACAACCAAATATAGCCATTGAAAACTGGACAGAGTCTCACTGCAACCAAGCTAACAAGCAAATACAGATAAACATGGCATATGCTTGAAAACTGGACAAATGCTCACGGCAACCAACCTAACAAGCAAATACAGATAAACAAGGCATGTGCTTGAAAACTGGACAAATGCTCACTACAACCAACGTAACAACCAAATATAGATAAACAAGGCATTTGCCTGATAACTGGACGAATGCTCACTGCAACCAACCTAACAACCAAATACAGATAAACAAGACATTTGCTCGATAACTGAAAAAATGCTCACTACAACCAACCTAACAACCAAATATAGATAAACAAGGCATCTGCTCACTATAAACAACCAAATATAGCCATTCATGAAACTGAAATGGACAATTCATACTTAAACATCACATAGCCCTATTGAACATTTGCATAACAGAAATAATTAAACACGACATAGTTAAAACACCGCATGGCAAAAGATACAACAACAAAGGGTAAGGGTTGGCAAGCTAGAAAAGGTAATATTTGCTGATAGGATGTTGCCTCACATGTCATGGATGGGATCCTTTCAGTTGGAAGAGCACAGATCCATGGCATGCTCTCTGATGTCACAGATGGGCTATTTCACCTTGAAGAACCTTTGTGGGTGCCCTCCTTGTGGGTCGATGAGATCTGACTTGGCAATCGAGGATCCCAAGCCGCCGCCGTAGAACGTGTCCTTCAGAAATGACAAAATGGGCTCGATGGCGTACAAGGATCGCAAATCCTTGACCGCGTGACAAAGGAGATCAGCGGCAGGGCCATTGAAGAGATCGACGGCGGTTGAACCAGAGGGGTTGGGGATGGACCACTTAACCTGTGACATGGCTCGCGTGAAGCCGTCGCTGTTGACGAGCTTGATGTCGTAGCCAGCTTTCCCGAGATACAGTAATACGCTGGCCCGGTGATGTGAAGCCTTCGGCATGGCAACATAGTCAATGTCTTTGCTGGCTTCCACGACGAGGTGTTGCTCCGGGATCGACAGGTCGGGGCTAACGGCGGCCACCTCGCCAACGTCCGCCGGAGAGGCCATGATAAACCTCTTCTTGGCCGAACACTCGTCGGGCTCCCAGGGATAGGTGGTCGAGCTTAGGCTGCGACATTCTGGAGTAAGGGATGTGGATCTGGCGGGGAGGGACACCGCATGCCTCATCTAAAAATTCAGGGGAGTGTGGCGATGGTATGGGAATCGCTGGGTAACCTGAACTTTATTATATAAGCTAGGAGGAACAGGTAGATTGGCAGGGGTTGGCGGCGGCGGCGAGCTAGGATTTAAGGGGGAGGGGGACTGTGGAGGGGGGTGGGCGGGGTGGTGTTTAAGGATACACCGCGGCTACTGAAAATTTTAGTAATGGTGGGTGGAGATGGTGGTTGACGAGGGAGGGCGACGGTTCAAATGCCTTGGCTACTACAATTTTACTATAAGGCTGGTGCTGGAGGAGTGGGGGTGCCGACTGAAGTACGGTGGCTACTAAAATTTGGGTACAGAAATTGGTGCGGGGGCGGGGGGGGGGGGGGGGAGTACCCAAGATCGCACATGGTCCAATAAGAATATATGTGTGTATGATAATTAGGAAAAGCGTGGCAGAACCGCCGATTTCTGCAATGCTCAAGGCAGGTAGTTTGTTTTTAGAATTGAAGTGGAATTCAATCTAAATAACTACCCGCCTTTAGCATGCGCAGGTGGTGATTTTACAGTGCACTAGCATTGCACACGGTTAAGCCAGTACCTCCACCTTTGCTCGCGCTTGCGCATTTGTGGTGATTCACAACGCACTTGCATCGCACATGGTTAAGCTAGTACCTCCAACTTTGCTCGCGCTTGTGCAGTCATGGTGATTCACAGCACACTTGCATCGCACACGGTTAAACCACTACCTCCACCCCTGCTCGCGCTTGCGCAGTCGTGGCGATTTCATAGCCCACTAGCATCACACACGATTAATCACTACCTACACCCTTGATCGAGCTTGTGCAGTCATGGTGATTTCACAGAGCAGTTGCATCGCACACGGTTAAGCCAGTACACCCGTGTTCATTGAGCGCCATCCGAGTCTTTGCAGAAAAAAACGTCGGAGAGGGTCATAAGACAGCCACCAGCATGTGGCCCAAATATGTATGAGTGAAAAGGGTGGTCTATGATGTTCAAAATTCCAATGCACAACTTTGACCGTGCAGGCCCATGGTTGGGCGTGTTGTCAAAGATCGACGAGAGGGGCCAGAAGTCAAGAACCACCTGGAAGTGGCCAAATATATGTAGAATATAGGGTGTGATGTTTAAAATTTTAAATACACAATGCACAACTTTGGTGGCACCTGCCTCGCAAACATGAAAGCACCCTTGTATATATCTATAACAACATAATGTCATAGCTACCTAGCTAGGGTGCTTGACCCACCTCCCACTTCATGTTAGTGGGGCGGATGCATGTAATGATACTTTGGTCATACATGCATGTCGCCATGACCTACCATAAGACGGACTAGTGAATCTATCGCTTGGTCAAACGACAATTGTTGTTGTCGATATATAAACTGCTTGGGCCAATAGATTGAACCAACATAAAAAATTGCATGAGAGGGACCACAAAACTAGCACCACCTGCATGCGGCCCAAAATGATTTACATTGGAAGGGCTGATGTGTGTTTTCAATATCGAATAATGTACAATTTAGATGTGGCGCCTGCCTCTCGATACAGACAACAACCATGAAGCCAGGTAGTTAAGGACGAGATACGCAGGGTACGGTGTCTCGAACCCAGCAATCCGGGTGTGTGGGAGGGAATCCTAACAATGCATGAGCTCGAGCTTTGGTGAACGACATGTGATGATTGATACGTCTCCGTCGTATCTACTATTCCAAACATTTCTGCCCTTGTTTTGGACTCTAACTTGCATGATTTGAATGGAACTAACCCGGACTGACGCTATTTTCACCAGACTTTCCATGGTGTTATTTATGTGCAGAAACAAAAGTTCTCGGAATGACCAGAAACTCCACGGAACATCTACTTGGAAAATAGGAAAAATACCGGAAGAAAAATCCACGTCAGGGGGCTCACACCCTGTCCATGAGGGTGGGGGGCGCGCCTGCCCCCCTGGGCGCGCCCCCTACCTCGTGGGGCCCCTGACGCTCCACCGACCTCAACTCCAACTCCATATATTCACTTTCGGGGAGAAAAAATCAGAGAGAAGGATTCGTCGCGTTTTACGATACGGAGCCGCCGCCAAGCCCTAAAACCTCTCGGGAGGAGTCCGTTCGGGGCTCCGGAGAGGGGAATTCGTCGCCATCGTCATCATCAACCATCCTGCATCACCAATTTCATGATGCTCACCGCCGTGCGTGAGTAATTCCATCATAGGCTTGCTGGACGGTGATGGGTTGGATGAGATCTATCATGTAATCGAGTTAGTTTTGTTAGGGTTTGATCCCTAGTATCCACTATGTTCTGAGATTGATGTTGCTATGACTTTGCTATGCTTAATGCTTGTCACTAGGGCCCGAGTGCCATGATTTCAGATCTGAACCTATTATGTTTTCATGAATATATGTGAGTTCTTGATCCTATCTTGCAAGTCTATAGTCACCTACTATGTGTTATGATCCGGCAACCCCGAAGTGACAATAATCAGGACCACTCCCGGTGATGATCATAGTTTGAGGAGTTCATGTATTCACTATGTGTTAATGCTTTGGTCCGGTACTCTATTAAAAGGAGGCCTTAATATCCCTTAGTTTCCGCTAGGACCCCGCTGCCACGGGAGGGTAGGACAAAAGATGTCATGCAAATTCTATTCCATAAGCACGTATGACTATATTCAGAATACATGCCTACATTACATTGATGAATTGGAGCTAGTTCTGTGTCACCCTATGTTATGACTGTTACATGATGAACCACATCCGGCATAATTCTCCATCACCGATCCAATGCCTACGAGCTTTTCACATATTGTTCTTTGCTTATTTACTTTTCCGTTGCTACTGTTACAATCACTACAAAACACCAAAAATATTACTTTTGCTATTGTTACCTTTGTTACCGTTACCACTACTATCATATTACTTTGCTACTAAACACTTTGCTACAGATATTAAGTTATCCAGGTGTGGTTGAATTGACAACTCAACTGCTAATACTTGAGAATATTCTTTGGCTCCCCTTGTGTCGAATCAATAAATTTGGGTTGAATACTCTACCCTCGAATAATGTTGCGATCCCCTATACTTGTGGGTTATCAAGACTATTTTCCGGCGCCGTTGCCGGGGAGCATAGCTCTATTCTTTGAGTCACTTGGGATTTATATCTGCTGGTCACTATGAAGAACTTGAAAGACGCTAAGACAACAATTTATCCCTCAACTACGAGGGGAGGTAAGGAACTGCCATCTAGCTCTGCACTTGATTCACCTTCTGTTTTGAGTAAGCTTGCGACACCTAAACCTGCTTCTGCTATTCGTTCTGATATGTCGCATGTTATTGATGATGCCACTTCTGCTATGCATGATACTTATGATGAAACTACTTCTATGCTTGATACTACTATGCCACTTGGTGAATTTCTTGATGAACAACTTGCTAGGGTTAGAGAGAATGAAATTATTGAAACTGATAACATTGATGAAAGTGATGATGAAGACTCTCCCCCTGATAATTATGTATCGCCTGTTGTTCCTGAGGGTTATGTTTTTGAAAAAGAAGCCGCTTTAGCTATTTTAGCTTACAAAGATAGATACGAGCTCAAGAGGTTATTAGCTAAATGGAAGCAGCAATCTCTTAATGCTAGAATGAAACCTGACCCTGCTTTTGCTACTTCACCTATCTGTGTTACTGATAGGGATTATGAATTCTCTGTTGATCCTGATATAATTACCTTGGTTGAATCTGATCGTTTTCATGGCTATGAATCTGAAACTGTTGTGGCACATCTTACTAAATTAAATGATATAGCCACCCTGTTCACTAATGATGAGAAATCTCGCTATCTTTATATCCTTAAAATATCTCCGTTCTCATTAAAGGGTGATGCTAAGATATGGTTTAATTCTCTTGATCCTGGTTGTGTGCGTAGTCCCCAGGATATGATTTATTACTTCTGTGCTAAATATTTCCTTGCTCATAAGAAACAAGCTGCTTTAAGGGAAATATATAATTTTGTGCAAATTGAAAAAGAGAGTCTCCCACAAGCTTGGGGGAGGCTTCTCCAATTACTTAATGCTTTGCCTGATCATCCTCTTAAGAAAAATGAAATACTTGATATCTTTTATAATGGACTAACCGATGCTTCCAGAGATACCTGGATAGTTGTGCTGGTTCTGTTTTCAGGGAAAGAACACCGGATGAAGCTGAAATTCTATCGAATAATATGTTGACAAATGAAAATAACTGGACACTTCCTGAGCCAATTCCTGAGCCAATTCCTAAACCAACTCCGAAGAAGAGAGGTGTTCTATTTCTCAGTCCTGAAGATATGCAAGAGGCAAAGAAATCTATGAAAGAAAAAGGTATTAAAGCTGAAGATGTTAAGAATTTACCTCCTATTAAAGAAATACATGGTCTTAATTTACCGCCTGTTGAAGAAACATATGATCTTAATCCTCCACCTATTAAAGAAACTCATGGTCTTGATAACCCGACACAGGTAGTAAAGGGAAATTCTCTCTATAGATTTGATGAAGGTGATATTCCTCACTATAAGTCTGCTAGACAATGCTTAGAAGAGTTTGATAATTTTATTGTCAAACAAGAAAACTTCAATGCTTATTTGGGTAGACAATTGAAATACAATTCCGATACGCTTGAACACTTGAGTAATTACATGGCTAATGTTAAAGGTGAACTTAAACTCATTACTAAACATGCTTCTATGGTTACCACTCAAGTAGAACAAGTACTTAAAGCTCAAAATGATTTGCTCAATGAATTGAACAGTAAGAATAATGATTTTGCTGTTAGAGTGGCTACTAGAACTGGTAGAATGACTCAGGAACCTTTGTATCCTGAAGGCCACCCTAAGAGAATTGAGCAAGATTCTCAGAGAAATAATATAGATGCACATAGTCCTTCTAAAATGAAGAAAAAGAAAAATGATAGGACTTCGCATGCTTCTAGTGAACCTATTGCGGAAACACCTGAGAATCCAAATGATATTTCTATTACTGATGCTGAAACACAATCTGGTAATGAACATGAACCTAATGAAAATGTTAATGATGATGTTCATGATGATGCTCAACCTAGTAATGATAATGATGTAGAAATTGAACCTGCTGTTGATCTTGATAACCCACAATCAAAGAATCAACGTTATGATAAGAGAGACTTTGTTGCTAGGAAGCATGGTAAAGAAAGGGAACCATGGGTTCAGAAACCAATACCTTTTCCTCCCAAACCATCCAAGAAAAAGGATGATGAGGATTTTGAGCGCTTTGCTGAAATGATTAGGCCTATCTTTTTGCGTATGCGATTAACTGATATGTTCAAAATGAATCCTTATGCTAAATATATGAAAGAAATTGTCACTAATAAAATAAAGATACCGGTAGCTGAAATTTCCACCATGCTTGCTAATTATACTTTTAAGGGTGGAATACCTAAGAAACTTGGAGATCCAGGAGTACCAACTATACCATGCTCCATTAAAAGAAACCATGTTAAAACTGCTTTATGTGATCTTGGAGCCGGTGTTAGTGTTATGCCTCTCTCTTTATATCGTAGACTTGATTTGAATAAGTTGACACCTACTGAAATATCTTTGCAAATGGCTGATAAATCAACTGCTATAATTGTCGGTATTTGTGAGGATGTGCCTGTTGTGGTTGCAAACGTTACTATTTTAACGGACTTTGTTATTCTTGATATTCCCGAGGACGATAGTATGTCTATTATTCTTGGAAGACCTTTTCTGAATACTACAGGGGTTGTTATTGATTGCAACAAAGGCAATGTCACTTTTAATGTTAATGGTAATGAGCATACGGTACACTTTCCGAGGAAACAACCTCAAGTCCACAGTATCAATTCTATTGGAAAAATTCCATCGATTATTTTTGGAGGTTTTGAATTTCCTCTTCCTACTGTCAAGAAGAAATAGGATATTCTTATTATTGGGGATGTGCATATCCCCGTTGAGGTAACATAGTGTCATTCGAAATTTCTCCGGTTCCATGTTATTCAGAATGAGTTTGTTAACAAGAGATGATCAACCTTGTTAGTGGATTCCTTTTGATGAGCATGAGATGGATGAAACTAGTAGGCACAACCTTCTGTACCCTTTCTCTACTTTCTGTTATTTAGTTGAAATAAAGTAAAAATAATATTTTTCTGTCTGTTTTCTGATTTATCTGTGCAATATAAAAATACCCCGAAAATAAAAGTTCTCCAACTGCCCTGAAAATGGAATATGATATTTTCTGGAATATTTGAGAATATCTGGCACTCAGAACACAGCAGGAGGGGCAAGCACCTGGCCACGAGGGTGAAGGGCGCGCCCTACCCCCTGGGCGCGCCCCTGCCTCGTGGGCCCATGGTGGCTCTCCTCCACTTATTCCTGCACCCACACACTTCTTCTTCCTCCCAAAAAAATCACCATCCAGCTCAAGCACGAGTTCTAGCTCATTTTGCTGCGATTTTCGATCTCCTTGCTCAAAGCACCACTCACAAAACTGCTTGGGGAGATTGTTCCTTGGTATGTGACTCCTCCATTGGTCCAATTAGTTTTTGTTCTAGTGCTTTATTCATTGCAAATTTGTGATGCCTAGGTGACCATGTTCTTGAGCTTGCATGTCAAATTTATATGGTTCCAAGTAGTTCTAATGCTTGATATAGTCTCTAGGCACTTGTAGGAGTAGTTGCCATCAATCTTGTTGAGCTTGGTTCACTTTTATTTGAAGTTACTAAAAATTTCAGAAATTTTTCAGAGGAAGAAATATGCTTAGGAAAATGTTCCAAGGTGGTTCTTCAAGGAAGCAAGGACCCAGGCTTGCAATGCGTGATGCTGACGATGAGCCACCAAGGGACGCTCCAGTGCGCCCTTGTGAATGGCCTTCAGAAAGCTTTATGGATCGAGCGGGAATCAAGGAAGAATTTAACGCATATTTGCGTAATGCTGATCTTGTGAGCTTCGAGGAAGCAAAGTGCCGCCAGTACCACTATCTCACTAGTTCCTTTGTGAGGAGGTTTGAATTTTAATCTTCACGTAATTCTCCCACTGTCCTGTTTGATCTTTATGAAAAATCTTATACTATGGACTTAGAGGATTTTACCACTGCTTGCAAACTTCCACAATGGGGTAGTGCTAGTGAACCCCGGAAATATGAATTTAGAAATTTTCTTGCTAGTATAACTGTGGGGGAATCTAGAGATATAGCACAAGCTACCATAGGGAGCATTCATTTTCCTGCTATACATTATTTTGCTCTCTCCATAGGTAGATGCATAAATGGTAAGGATGAAGCATGTCACATGTGTGTCCCTGACCTCAGTATTCTTAGGAGTGCTGTGTTAGGAGACAAATCTTATAATTTGGGAGCCATTGTTGCACATAGGTTGCATCATAATAGATTTAATGGAGATTTCTTTGGTGGAATTTATGCAACCCGCTTAGCTGATTTTCTTGGTGTAACCATACGTGAGGATGATATTGAGTTGCCTCCTACTTATTTAGACTTTAATGCTATGGTTCACCACCAGTTTGTTGAGAGGAATGAATCACCTCTCCGGTATCGCTTAATCTTTGGCAGACGTCGTGCTGTCCGTATTACTCTCCCTGCTCCTACCTTCTTTGATTATCAGGCAAAAGGAAGATATGTTATTACCAGAGAGGAGGCAGATGAGTACGAGAGGAGGGCGGAGGCAGCTCGCCGCCATGCTGCAGCTCAGGAGGCGATAGCTACTGCATCTCAGTACGACCCCGGCTACAACTATGGATGTCTGCCAGGCCATCCGTGGCAATAAACCAACTAAGGCCAAAGGCCTAAGCTTGGGGGAGTACATATTTCCCACCGACATTACATTTATGTTGACACACACTCATTGCTAGATGTCGGTGCTCATACTCTTTCACTGTAATATCCATGCTAGTTTATTTTCTTTTTCTTGCTTTCTTCTTGTGTGTTTGATAAACCTTAAGAAAAATCCAAAAAAAATTAGTGTAGCTTTTAGTTAGTTTACTTTTCTTGCTGTAGTAGTAATAATTAAAAAGAAAACCCAAAAATATTTCTCGTTCTTCTTTTGCTTGGTTAAAGCTTTCCCGTGTAAATAGTTTTATTTCTTTTCTTTTCTTTGGGGGTCGATAGGAGAAGACCATAATTGAATTTTTGAAGTGGCTCTTATATGCATTATTGTTTATTTAACCAAGAGCCCATATTGCCCTGTCTTCTCCTGTTTATTGAATGCTCGCAGATTCCAGCTTAGTCCAATGCACGTGCACTCTTATTATTTTCACATTGTACGGTCGTGCAAGTGAAAGGCAATTATGACGATATATGATGAACTGACTGAGATGAGAGAAGCTGGTATGAACTCGACCTCTCTTGTTTTTGTAAATATGATGAGTTCATCGTTCCTGATTCAGCCTATTATGAATAAACGTGTTTGCAATGACAATTAGAGATCATAGTTGCTTATGCCATGCTTGATTAGCTATGAGTTATAATGGTTTACCTTTCGTGCCAACATGCTATTAAAATGGTTGTGATGTGGTATAGTGGGGTGGTATCCTCCTTTGAATGATTTAAGTGACTCGACTTGGCACATGTTCATACATGTAGTTGAAACAAATCAACATAGCCTTCATGATATTTATGTCCATGGTGGATTATATCCTACTCATGCTTGCACTCAATGTTTATTACTTTTAATGCATGTTCATGACTGTTGTCGCTCTCTAGTTGGTCGCTTCCCAGTCTTTTGCTAGCCTTCACTTGTACTAAGCGGGAATACTGCTTGTGCATCCAATCCCTTAAACCCCAAAGTTATTCCAGATAAGTCCACCATACCTTCCTATATGCGGTATCTACCTGCCGTTCCAAGTAAATTTGTATGTGCCAAACTCTAAACCTTCAAATGAAATTCTGTTTTGTATGCTCGAATAGCTCATGTATCAACTAGGGATGTCCGTATCTTACATGCTAGGCGGGTTATTCTCAAGAGGGGTGGACTCCGCTCCTCACTCACGAGAAAATGGCTGGTCACCAGGATGCCCAGTCCCATGCTTTATGCAAACTAAATGAAAATATTTGCAAACAAAACTCCCCCTGGGACTGTTGCTAGTTGGAGGCACTCGTTGTTTCGAGCAAGCCATGGATTGATGCGTGTTGGTGGAGGGGGAGTATAAACTTTACCATTCTGTTTGGGAACCGCCTATAATGTGTGTAGCATGGAAGATATCGCCATCTCTTGGTTGTTATGTTGACAATGTAAGTATGCCGCTCAAACTATTATTTATCTCTATTTCAAAACCGAGCTCTGACACCTCTACAAATCCCTGCTTCCCTCTGCGAAGGGCCTATCTATTTACTTTTATGTTGAGTCATCACCCTCTTATTAAAAACCACCAGTTGGAGAGCACTGCTATCATTTGCATCCATTACTATTAATTTATATTGAGTATGACTATGACCAGATCTCCTTTAACATGAATTACAATGTCTAGTCTGTCCTTGATCTTTAAAGGTGCTCTGCATTTATTTTTTGCGGTCTCAGAAAGGGCTAGCGAGATACCATCCTGTTATATCATATCATGATTATTTTGAGAAAGTGTTGTCATCCAAGATTTATTATTATGGCTCACTAGTTGATTATGCCATTGATATGAGTAAACATGAGACCCAAGAGTTATTGTGAATGTGGTTAGTCATAATATTTGCTGAAAACTTGAATGCTGGCTTTACATATTTACAACAACAAGAGGAAACAGAGTTTGTAAAAGTTTTCTTTATCACTTTCAGTTTATCAAATGAATTGCTTGAGGACAAGCAAAGCTTTAAGCTTGGGGGAGTCGATACGTCTCCGTCGTATCTACTTTTCCAAACACTTTTGCCCTTGTTTTGGACTCTAACTTGCATGATTTGAATGGAACTAACCCGGACTGACGCTGTTTTCAGCAGCTTTCCATGGTGTTATTTATGTGCAGAAACAAAAGTTCTCGGAATGACCTGAAACTCCACGGAACATCTATTTGGAAAATAAGAAAAATACCAGAAGAAAAATCCACGTCAGGGGGCCCACACCCTGTCCACGAGGGTGGGGGCGCGCCCACTACCTCGTGGGCCCCCTGACGCTCCACCGACCTCAACTCCAACTCCATATATTCACTTTCGGGGAGAAAAAAATCATAGAGAAGGATTCATCGCGTTTTACGATACGGAGCCGCCGCCAAGCCCTAAAACCACTCGGGAGGGCTGATCTGGAGTTCGTTCGGGGCTCCGGAGAGGGCAAATCGTCGCCATCGTCATCATCAACCATCCTCCATCACCAATTTCATGATGCTCACCGCTGTGCGTGAGTAATTCCATCGTAGGCTTGCTGGACGGTGATGGGTTGGATGAGATCTATCATGTAATCAAGTTAGTTTTGTTAGGGTTTGATCCCTAGTATCCACTATGTTCTGAGATTGATGTTGCTATGACTTTGCTATGCTTAATGCTTGTCACTAGGGCCCGAGTGCCATGATTTCAGATCTGAACCTATTATGTTTTCATGAATATATGTGAGTTCTTGATCCTATCTTGCAAGTCTATAGTCACCTACTATGTGTTATGATCCGGCAACCCCGAAGTGACAATAATCGGGACCACTCCCGGTGATGACCGTAGTTTGTGGATTTCATGTATTCACTATGTGTTAATGCTTTGGTCCGGTTCTCTATTAAAAGGAGGCCTTAATATCCCTTAGTTTTCGCTAGGACCCCGCTGCCACAGGAGGGTAGGACAAAAGATGTCATGCAATTTCTTTTCCATAAGCACGTATGACTATATTCGGAATACATGCCTACATTACATTGATGAATTGGAGCTAGTTCTATGTCACCCTATGTTATGACTGTTACATGATGAACCGCATCCGACATAATTCTCCATCACCGATCCAATGCCTACGAGCTTTTCACATATTGTTCTTCGCTTATTTACTTTTCCGTTGCTACTGTTACAATCACTACAAAACACCAAAAATATTACTTTTGCTACTATTACCTTTGTTACCGTTACCACTACTATCATATTACTTTGGTACTAAACACTTTGCTGCAGATATTAAGTTATCCAGGTGTGGTTGAATTGACAACTCAACTATTAATACTTGAGAATATTCTTTGGCTCCCCTTGTGTTGAATCAATAAATTTGGGTTGAATACTCTACCCTCGAAAACTGTTGCGATCCCCTATACTTGTGGGTTATCAATGATGACCAGATCTAACATGAATAGGAGGAATCCATTCATGGCCAACACATACCCCTCGTTATCGGTCAAAGAGATATGCGTGTCGTCACAAAAAACAGCACAAGGGAGACGTGGTTCATTAGAAGACCCCCTATACACTGCATGAGGTCCGAAAATATGTATGAGTGGTGTGTGATGTTTTCAAATACCGAATGTCCAACTTCGATGGGGCACCAACTTCATTACAAACCGAACACCATACCCGACCCCAAGCCAGGTTCAAATACGTACGATGTCGGTTCCCCAACTTCGAGGCGGGGGGGGGGGGGGGGGGGGGTCGTCCAACGCATGCACTCAAACTTTAATTGGTCTAACATGGCACACATAGCAATAGGAAACCATCATGGTCAAACCCTTCTCGTATGTTGGGTCAACGGGATAGATTGTGTGGGCCCCCTCATTATCGTCAAGGATGATATATATATATATATAGGGTCGCGCTATTCGTCACCCTGGGTGAGGAATTCTTATTCCTCACCCCAGCCAACTTGTGCTCCCACGTCCAAAACCATAGACAGTAAGAAACAGAACTTTTTTTTGAGGGGAAAGAAACAGAACTTTTGTGAGGTAATATTATAGCTTTGAATTAGAAACGGGTCTCCGCACTAAAACAGCTGTAAAGAAAAGAGTGCAAGGTAATCTTATGGTTTGCATGTGAGTCAATTACTTCCTGTAGGCGAGCAACCCACAAAGCGCCTCTTGCTGTAATTTTACGGCTAATCAGATAATCTTACAGTAGTGAGGCGTTCTTAAATTTTTTCAGATATAAGTCTGCCTTTCTATAGTTCAGGTATTTTGCCTCAGATATATTGATGTTTACATTGGACTGAGTACACCGGTTTTCTACTAAAAATGAAATATGGTACGTGATTGATTTAAGTAACATAGACCACTATCACAATTCCGTAGGAGGCATTTTTAGTAACCGTAAGAAACATAGGTCACTGGTTGATTTTGTACACAAGGAATTTTTGGTAACCATGGAATAACAAAGCGGTCTAGTAAATACTAGATTCCGTGTAGTGGTTCCAAGAAATACTTACGTAACAAAAGCCATCTTAAGATTACAAATAAAATTCGTTTGGACGTAACTGAATGCCACTGAGCACTAAGTAACCAGCAGCATGATTATTATTTTTCAGAAATCACTATTACAAAATTGAATGCTATCGAACTTGCAAACTGACTACTGTCGAACTTGATCTTGAACCAGTAGGTGACCATAGATTTTACGCCAACTTCATCTGTTCAGCTATCTCTGCAACGACTGAAACATTCTTATCCATGGGCTGGAAGAAACACAGTATCCTATTAATAGTACTATCTCCTTTGGTTCACTTTTCTTCTCACAAAACCTAAACCTTGCTACTGGTTATTAGTAACGAAGGTTTGAATTTCAATTGCACATTACTCTTACCGACCATAAATATGAAGACATGACTCTCTATCCCTTGTACATTAACCGTCATCCACTTGAACAGATACTGAAAAAATAGAATATTTCAATTCTTGAAAGTATACCAACATCACATAAGCACATGTACACTTTATGACTAATAGGCTTCACTTCCCTGAACTAGAAATAATATAATGTGAAAATCAAAGATATCACAGTGGGATTTTTGATGTACCAAATTCATCAGAATCACATGAACCCATAACATGCTAGCTGCAGGTGAATCAAAAGTATAGTGAGAAACAAGACAAAAAGAAAATTCTGTAACTATTGTTTAAATGCTCACTAACCATGTATTTTATCAAACTGTGCCAGCTTCAATGGTAGGAGTCGTCGTATTGAACTAGTCTGTGTCTAGCAACTATTTACGACAATGTCTAAGTCTAACTAGTCTGACACCTGAGTGTCATCAAAATAAAACATAGAAGTATCTTAAGTCCCTTCAATATGGATTTTCTTAATACTACTAGAAGTTATGCTACTCCCTCCATTCATTTTTATAAGACGTTTCAGACAGCTAAGATTGAACTGTTTTAGGCACTGTCTGAAATGTCTACAGCGTCTTATAAAAGTGAACAGAGGGAGTACTAAACTTCATTGCTTTGTGATGAAACAAGAGGAGCAAAAAATTGGAGGTAGATCATGTTGAAAGTAAAGACCTGAAGTAATTGAATTTCATGATTAGTTTGCAATGAACATTAGTGTGAAAGAGGCACTCCCCATAATTCGTCAGACACACGATTGTAAGGGGAAAATGCCAAAGCCACCCATAATATAGCTGAATCAATATTAAATGGAACTAAATAAAAACATATCAAATATAGTGGTACTGTGGTAGTAAACACGGGGAATTAAGAAGAAATTAAGCATATTTCAGTGGATAACTCAGCAAAATAGGAACATAGGTTAATGTGAACAAACTCAACATCATACAGTATACGAATCTCAAGCAAAAAAAGCCATAAGATTGAAATACACCTACACAATAGCTACTGAACTACAAAGTTCAGATTTTCAACAAAATAGGTTTGTCAGCTTAAAAAAATGTATGCCATTTGTTGACCCAATTACAATCTCTTTCAGTTAGTTGGAATGACAAAACAGGGGACGACCTATGAACAAAACCAAACATTACTTCTGATCGATTTTAGAATTTCAGTAGTATTAAGCTTGTACGTTCAGCTATGCCCAAAACAAGTAATGCTAATTTATGTCGATCTTTATAGCCAAGCAATCTATATATGTGTTTAATAGATATTTATTGCTCGTTCTTCTATCAACTTCATTTGTTCCTCAATTTCTCCAGTGATTAAAACATTCTTCTTGATAGTGCTGTAGCCATTAGGTTCACCTTTCTTCTCACCAAAACCTAAATTTTGCCATTGGTTGTAATGAAAAGAGGGCCTAAAATTTCAATTTAATATTACTTGTACCCACCACAAATATGAAGACATTCCTATCCCACATAAATTAGCAGTCATCCACCTGAACAGATACCTGAAAACAAAATATTTTCAGTTCTCAGAAGTATACCAACACACAAGCGCACATATAACACTTGAGGATTAACAGGCTTCATTACCATGCATTGGAAAAAGAAAACACGACCCTGCATCTTGCATTTTTTGCTAGCTGCAAGCGTGTACTGCTAGTATTCAGGTCTGCGCCTAGAGAAAGTTCTGAAACCCTCCACACAGAGACCGTCAAATACTGCAGGTCGAAAGTGAAAATCCATATTTTTACACCTGAATGATCCATGGAGAGGTATATAAACTGATGTGAGAGAAAAAAACAAATATGATTGAATGCTTCCATTGAAAATAGAAGAACATACAAGAATAGTGCAGCGGCACTCATGACTTGTAGTCACGAGGGGACTTGACTTGCTTAGTTGCTTAAACAGTCTAATGTAGTCACCATTACCAATTGAGAATTTGATCATAAGGCAAAGCAACCATCACATTAAGGACGCGAGCACAAGTAATTCAGAATTTAATAAATATATAGACTTCTAAGGGTACACACAAATTGCTAATTTATGTCGATCTTTATTGCCAAGCAATCTATGGTGTCCTTCTTTTTCTTGCAGATTGCTAAGTAAAACGACAGGCAAGCAAATTTAAGCAGCTCCAAATTTGCATCTATAATGAAAAATCTATATATGTGCGAGAGTAGCGAGCATTCAAATATAAAAGCCTGTATCAGCAAGGAGCAACCATGGCAAGGATACAGATCACAACCTTCAGCTCTACTTTTTCATTTGACATTCAGGTGCAAGGCACTTCCCTTATTATTCTGAACATCAACAGCTGTCTTACAAATGGACAGAGAATTAGCATAACGATCAAGAAACTGAACATAACTTCCAACTGTGCCATCTCCTCTGGCAAATTATGAATCAACGTGAGATGGCCTTTAGAAGAGCAAAAGCAAAATTAGTTTCACACTATGATCAGTACAGTTCAGCAGATTTAGAAGCTAGTCAGGTCCTATTTGCCCAAAATCATATTCAAGATAAGCAATCAACACGGTTCTTCATTTCTGCAATAGATAGTGGAGGCTTGTCGGCACTGATTGTTGATGTCTTAGCGCGACCTGAATCTCGTTGAGCATCACACTTTCTGATTTACAAATCCAATCTGAATAAAAGAGAAAATAGGAACAACCTGACCCGTCCAAGAAAGAAACAGACCCTTCAATGAGAAGCAATTGCTTCACTTGAGCACCCGGAATAAAGCTCAAGAAATCTTAAAGAGCAACTGTTCTCAAGTATGTAATTACCTATCTCGACAACAATTTCTCAGATCAATTTCCACGCAATTACCTATAGCATTTGTAAAAGCTACTTCATGTCCAGTAATAACGGGTCGATGTATCTACCAGCAAATTACAATTAAAGAGGTGCTTCTCGTATGTATGTATGGAGACCTCACTTTGGTATTTTTATACTAGGGGATAAACAAATGGTTATGATGGCACAGGCAATATTATGTAATATTCCAGAAATTTTACCAAAGAAATCTCAAGAATTGTTTTGCAACTACGGATATATGGAGCCTAGCTAAACTATGACCGTATAAAATTGAATGAACATGACAGATTGGGAAGAGATCAGAAATCAAATATGCATGCAAATTAGCTATCCTGGGTGGAATTGTAGGCGGCCGTGGCATAGCTTCTGGAATCTGAACATAGGGCGCACTTTCATTCCTGCAAGGCAATCATTCAGATCTAGCAGGGTGAGCTGGGGTTGGAAGGGAAGCAGAGAGAAGAAGAGGGAGCGTGAGAAACGTGGAGAACCTGTGCCGGAGCCGCCTGTCGAGGAAATGGAAAATCTGGTTCGGTGAATGTTGGTTGTCGCAAGCGCCTTATCCGACTGAGCAGTGGGATGGATTTGGGATTGGTCGCCGCCGCAAAATCGTTGTACGCTCCATCACCGCTGCCGCTTTCGGTCTCCGAGTCGCACGAGAGGACGGGGGAAAGATGGACAGGGGAGCGAGGGAATCATCCGATGAGAATTATCCGCCGAGCACGTCGCCGTCCAGCACGCCGCCAATCACCGCTCGCTAGTCGGCGTTCAGACGAAACCGCTCACATCTATTGATGTATGGGGTGGGCTAGCTCCTAATCCCCACGACCTTCCAGCGTCAACGTAAAATTACAGCGGCACGATAAAAAAATTGCTATAAATTTACATCGGTTTGTGCTGGGTTGAACCAGACCGTCACACGGCGGACTGACCAGGGTGAAGAATTACTTATTCCTCACCCTGGGTCTTAAATAGACTTTCTATATATATATATACACACACACACTAGTAAGGTACACGTGCATTGCACGCATGAGATTTGGTAACCAAATTATGAATAAATACCACACTATATCATGTAAGCTTTGAGTCATTTATATATATATATGTATGCATGATGTAGATGTTCGTTTAATTCTTATAATTCATCTCATTCAAAATCAATTAGTTTTTATAAAAAAGTTAATCTATTTTAAGATTCATGGAATTGCGCGTTGTACAACATAAAGTAAAAACAAATAATGGCAATTCATCTATGAATAAAGTTTGGGCAATTATGATATAGAAGATTCTAGAACAAAGGAGAAGTGGTTGTGTTTTGTGGTTTGTGCATTATTCTTAAGTTCAACAATGGAGTCTTCTAGATTGTACATGTGGCAGAATCTGGTGGAATGTAGATGATATCCAACGGCTAGCAGTGCTTGGATTTGCCATCACTGCACCATCGGATTGGCTTCATCCAACGGCCATCTTTCAAAGTTATTCGCACACTATACAGGGGTATAGATATATACCTCGGGGAGCCCACAGATATGTGCGGCATCTATAAATCGCAGAAGGGAGACATGCTCGATCAGAACACCCGACCCCCTATACCCTTCATGCGGCCCGAAAAAGATGTATGGGTCTGGTCTGTGATTTGTTCAAATCCCGAAAGCACAAGTTTGATGGGACACCAACTACATCAGTAACATTACAAACTGAACATCATACCCCCATTGCTAGGTTAAAGACATATGATGTCGGGAACACAACTTCGAGGCGGGTGGGGGGGGGGGGTAGGGGCCGGGTGCCGTCCAACACATGTGCTGAAACTTGATTTGCTCTAACATACCTCACAGAGCAAAGAGTAAACCCTTCTCAAGCGTTGGGTCAAAGGGATAATTTGTGTGGGCCTACAAATGTCGATCATTCTTTGATTTTTGAGAACAGAAAATAACCAATAAAAAACATATTCTACAAATTAGCAAAACAAGGATCCCAAGGTTTATATAATCGTCATGACAGGTCACTATAGAGACATTTAGATCATAAATGTCTATAATGACAGTATCATAGCGTTTAAATGAAGCTTGAGATATGCAACATCCCACCGGGTCACCCATCCTTAGACTACTCCAGCCCGAGCATGCTTAACTTCTGCATTCTATTCGACTAGGCTAGAGGATGGGAAGCCTCCCCTTGCTGATAGGAATTGTCTCCTTCCCTTTAAGACGTTTCACGCTGGTCACGCTATGGGACCTACTCCCTACTATCACACACGTTTGTGCTTTTAGAAATTGTTTGCAATATTTACATGGCTGATGTGTCGCCACCTGGCCTTCTATGAGCACTGACACTGGCAGCGGGAAACCGATGTGAGAGGAGGCGGGAAACCGATGGGAGGAGTGGCGGGAAACGGTAGCGTGTTTAGATATATAGCAACATTAATATGGAAAACTTAGTAGAGAAGGAAGCATGAGCTAGCACGACGCATGCGCATAGTGCTTACCCATATAAATAACATCACAACCAGAACTGCATGTGCTATCGAAAGGGATGAGGATTGCCGTTCGATCTGGGAGCATCCAACGGTGCAAACATACGATCCGTGGGGTTTGGGTTCTAGCCAATTAGACTACATGACTCAGATCGCGCGCGTAGCAGGGGGCATCGACCATGGTTTGGTAGGCACACGACTTTCGCGAGTGAATCGTGTGCTATTTGAAAACATTTCGTGAGAATCTCGGTTTTTAAATCCCCGTAAATCCAAAACTCACCCAAAATCCTGAAACTTGGCATGGTGTCACGACATGGCATATATATGTCGAGGAATTTTTTTCATCCATTTTGGGGCAAGTTTTATTACAAGACTGTTACAAACCGGAGCTTCTCTCAAGAAGCCTCGTGGTTCCGATAGGGAAACGTGCCCCCTTTGTGGGAGAAACGATAATCACTGCCTATTTTCGCCTTGTATTTTCTTCTACAGGCAACATGGAATGACAGGATATCCATGCTGAAATTTAAAATTATTCAGGGTTCATTTGGCCTTTTTACACATTAATGGAGTTTCCTAGGCATTTAATGTCCATAATTCATATCTGAACTAAAAATACATGCTGCAGCTCACCAAAATGGCTTGAAAAATCATACATGTGTCCTTGGGTGCATGTTTAGGTCTCATGCACGGAATGGGAATGAATTACAACCGTACCAGCGTCCCGGCTCATCCTAAAAAATTTGGAATCTTGATTTTCTAATCTCTGTAAATCCAAAACTCACCAGAAATTCATGAAAGTTGGCATGGTGTCACGTCATGGCACATATATGTCGGGGTAAAAACATTGTCCAATTTGGGCCAAGCTTTATTACAAACCTCTTACAAATCGAAGCTTGTCGCAAGAACCCTCATGGTTTTGATAGGGAAACGTGTCCCCTTGTGGGCGAAACGATAATCTCTCCCTCTTCTAGCCTTGTATTGTCTTCTACACGCAACATGGAACAAGGGGAGATTCACACTGAACTTTGAAATTATTCAGGGTTTGTTTGACCTTTTTGATTCATTAATTGAGTTTTCTAGGCATTTAATCTCCATAATTCAAATCCGAACTACAAATACACGCTCTAGTGCACCAAAATGGCTAGAAAAAACATAAATGTGTCCTTGGGGTGCATGTTTAGGTCCCATGGAAGGAATTGGAATGAATTCAACCATCTCGGCGTCTTGGATCGGCATCAAACATTGTGAATATCGATTTTTAAATCCCCGTAAATCCAAAACTCACCAGAAAATCATGAAACTTGGCATGGTGTGACTACATGGCACATATATGTCATGGTAAAAAATGTCCAATTTAGGCCAAGCTATATTACGAGCTTTTTGCAAACCGAAGCTTCTCACAACCCTCGTGGTTTCGGTAGGGAAACATGCCCCTCTTGTGGGCAAAATGATAATGGCCGCCTCTTCTCGCCTTCAATTTGGTTTTCTACAGGCAACATAGAATAACAGGAGTGTCGTGCTGAAATTTGAAACTGTTCAGGGTTCGTTTGGCCATTTTATATATTAATTGAGTTTTCTAGGCATTTAATGTTGTCCATAATTCAAATTTTAACTACAAGCACATGCTCCAGTGAAGCAAAATGGGTGGAAAATTGTACATGTGTCATTGGGTGCATGTTTTGGTCTGATTGAAGGAATTGGAATGAATTACAAATGTCTCATCGTCCTGAAACAGTGAGAATCTTGGTTTTTAAATCCCAGTAAATCGAAAACTCACCCAAAAAACATGAAGCTTGGCATGGTTTCATGACATGGGCCGTGTAAAAAATCGTCTAGTTTGAGACAAGGCGCACACATTAATAGCCAACGAAGTCCTTTTGAAACAAATAGTTGACACGTTAATATCGCAAACGGTTGTATTTTATGAATAGTGTGTTCCCGTAACCATTTAAGTGCGGCCACGCGTGCCTCTTTTCTTATGGGATAGTACTACCTCCGTCCTCGTTCATTGGTCATCTTTGTATTTTGTGCCAAAATTTAACAATATTCGATGGTGTGCGTGCAGCTGTTTGATTAGACGGGACGAGCATGAGAAGTCTGCCATGCAGGCTCGATGGAAGGCGTGCAAGGAGTCCACCGCACAGGCTCGACAGTACGCGTGCATCCCATCCACCTCGCAGGATCGACGGGACACGTGCGAGCAGCAAGGCCACCCATGCTCACCAGGAAGCGAGCTCTTTGAGCTCCATCAACCAGTTGCCTGCCTTGCTCACAACTTCGCCATTAATGGTAGCCGAGCTACAGTTTAACACGCGATTAATGAAAGCACCTGGACGTAGGATGTTTTCTTGTGATCCCATGGCCCCGCTCAACGTTAGCATTTGCTTTGTTCGTGTTTTCAACTCGTATTCTGGATAATTTAAAATGCCACATAGGGAAATCGATGATACGACAACAAATAAAATGGTAGCGGATAACACGACGACAAATTAAATGGCGACGGATAATAAGACGACAAATTTACAATGGCGCAGATAATAATTGTCTTACATATTCTGAATAATTTAAAATGCCACATGCGGCAAAGCCTGGAAGACACGGGGGTAAGAGAAGAAGGAAATCACAGACAACGATATGGGTCGCTACTGTTTCTACTCCTTGATGGTTCGCCGGCCAACGACATCCTCCAGCTCCTTTTTGAATTCCTCATGACTTTGCTTGACAGCAGCCATAGATTCCTCCACCTCCTTCTTGCACTCGATCCAGAGCTTCCTCAAGTCACCCATCAGTTCCTCGACGACCGCTTTCAGTGTCATCCTCGAGGCACTGCTCTGCTCATGCAGCATCTTCCAGCCGGCGGCCTCCTCCTCCTTCTCGGCGAGCGCCTTGAGGAGGTTCTCATTGTCACCCATGAGTTGCTCGACGAGGCCGGTCACCTTATTAACCGAGGCATCGCTGATCTCGAGCAGCTTCATCAAGCCGTCGACCAGCTCCTACTGATTAATGAGGCCAGCGAGAATGTCATCGTCACTGGTCAAGGACTTCAGCAATGCCAGCTCGTCGGGATCGCCGATGCGGCGAGTGCGCTTGTGAGAGCCCTCACATGCTGGTGAGAGCTTGTTCGAGGTTTTTGCGGCGCGCCAGGACATCACTGCTTCAGCTGCCGCATATCAGCGGTACCTCTCTATTGCTTCCGGGGCCTTGGTCTTGCTCCCTGGTTATATGTCCACTCAAAACTTCTCCTACCGGTCACGGCGGAACGACTTTACGGGAAAGACCAGTTTTGTAGGTGATGAATAGAGGAACTGTGAAGTAATTTTGAGTGGGTAGTTTTTATAGCCCGGTGCTAAGTGGGAACACATTTTGGTTTGATCGGTGTGAACAGATTTACAATGGCTTATTGCGTTGTAATCTGCAATGTGACGAGAAACAAGGTCAAAATTTATTGATGGTTCTAGGATCGAAGCCTGTTTCTGTTGTTCTGGCTCATCGCAAATAGTTCTGATGGATCAACGGTATGCCATGCATCGGAAGCCCGAAACGGTCCCCGGATGGCGTATGTGGGCCCACATTCTCAGATGTACGTGTACGTGTCTGCCCACTATCACACATGGTCAAGATATCACCATCGTGTCCGATGGATGCACCGTCGCGCCTCCCACGGGGTGCCAGGAGGTTGACCACGTGGTTGCTCGCCGCTGAGGCGGCCGCTGCATGCTCTGTTCGTCGTTGAGGCGGCCGCGGCGTGCTCTGCTCGCGTCCGTCCACGCGTTTTGCTCGCCATTGAGGCGGCCGCGCCACGCTCCGCTCTGGCATCCCTGCGCGTGCCCTGCTCGCCGTTGAGGCAAATTTACAATGGCAACGGTCAATAATTGTCTTACATATTCTGGATAGTTTAAAATGCCACATGCGACAACGCCCAAAACACTCATGACCTACATATGCATACAATTATAATAAAATATATGCTAAAAGGCTGAGCGGGCGGCCTTCCGACGACGGTCTTCTCGGACTCCATGATCAGCATAGCACCCCTGCGGCCGTTCATTCCAAGTGTCCCGACCTGCCTCCACCTACGGAGCTGCTGGCGCTGGGACGCTCTTGGGGCTGCTGGGCCTCTTCCATAAGAGCTTGACAACGTGCAATCACGTGCATGACATCTCCACAGAACCGCTCCGTTTCCATGTCTCTAGCCTGGTAGCAAATTCCGTCCATAACCTGCATCCTCAAGATACCATGTTGGCGATGTTCTACTTCGTCGTGGATGTCAACTCCGCCGAGGATGTGCTCGATCCTGGCCACCACATCGTTGGGATCAAGGTTGACACGGCCGCTGCCAGCAATGATGAAGCCGCAGGCTGGCTTTGTCTTGACTGAATCACAGAGGTCCTCTACCCATACCTTGTGGGGCATCAGGCTCTCGATGAGCAGTGGTGACGACGGCTGTTCGGGTGGGTCGTCAATCATGCCGCCGAGCAGCTATGGATCTTTTAGACGATGTATGGAAAACTGCTCATCACACTTCCTCTGCAATATGTCGATTGTGCGCCCAAGGACTGCCACATTGATAGCGCTACCGATGGGCCATGGTGCCTGCACGAGCTGATGAAGCTCTTGCTCCCCGACCTGCTCTGGCTTGTTCTCCTCACCGAAGATGTAACGCAGGTAGGGTCGATGTCGAAGCTTTGGACGTTGCCTGGCATGCTTGCAATAAATAATGGTAGATGGGTGAGGACTACATCTGCGCCCAGTGTCGTGACGGTGTGTTACCACCTGGGTTATATGCAGCAAGCCATTAGCGTGTGGCGGGAAACCGATGAGGGAAGAGGCGGGGATTTTACAATTCACCCATGTGGAGCGTGGGAAGCATTCGCTGGAGTGCGGGAAGACTAAGTGGAGAACACAACCCGAATACCGTGTGCGGTACCACGTGTTATCTATCACACACGTGTTAACATAAGGAAACGTATGTATAACTTACTAATCATCGCACACGAGTACTCGCAGACACGTAGTGTGCGATACTCCTAGCCACCACAAGCAACTAGTTTGCATTTTTCAAAGTTTTTTGTACACACAGAATCACACATGAACTAACTGTAGTAACCGTCTGTGTTATAATTTCTAATCGCAAATAGTTCATCCGAGTGGGCTGTTTGCCGCATACCAAAAACAGGAAGGCATGTCATTATCAAAGGTATAATGAGTAAAGTAAGCAGATTCAATTTAACCAAATTGGAAGGAATACAAGCTAGACACCATATGCAACATGCAACCACATTTAACACCATGAAGTTAAAGCAAGCACCTGGGATGGTTGTGTGTGGCAATTGAGATCATCAGCTGCAGAGCTATGTTTACTGTCTCCATCTGCTGACACTGCACCCTTTAGAATGCTGAAACGCTTCATACTTATCCTCGAACTAGACAGGAGCGACTTCTGTCTTTTCTTTTGTGTATTTATCAATAGTGCGTCAGAGTCAGAAATACCCATGCATAAAAAACAATAGTGTGAGTATGGGTGAAGTGTGTGCACAAGTAGTACACGAAATTAGGTTCTAGGATAGCAGGTGGGTGAAAAAGAAATGATGGGAGACATATGATAGCTCTACAACATGCATGGCACACGAAATTAGGTTCTAGGATTTTGAAATATGAGCACAGGGATGGCTGGGAAATGCAGGTACTCCTCCACCACACCACAAGATGTGGTCATATGAGAATAACAGTCGACAAAAAACAAATAGAGCAGTCCATTTTTTCTGCAGAGTCCTATGTACAAAGAATGGGCATATGTCCTTCGTCTACCTGCAGCCAGCCAGTGTTGACGATCTTCCTCGAACTGTCGCGACCACCGGCCCAGTCCCCTGCCTCTGCCCTCCCCTCGACCTCACCGCACCGCCATGCTTGGCACCGTCCCCCGACCATCCCTTTAAGCCCCGCCGACCTCCAGATCAGGCGCCAACAGTTCCTGCGCCCACACCCCTAAGATAGACATGGTGCATCACTTCCCCAATGAACATGTGGACTAGGTGCTCCGCGCGCCTAAGCGGGTGCTGCTTCTTTTAATTGCAAATCAACTGGCCTTGAATTGAAATCCAGGCGGGTGACTGACCTCTAGCTAAGTTCATATAGTAAATGGGGGGGGACCTTGTGCATTTAGTATCACGAGAAGGTGAAGTAAGAAGCGGTCAACTAGTTTCTTTCGTGGGATGAATATGTTGTGAGTAGAGACATAAGATTTGCACGAATAAGGGAAGAGGAATACCTTGGTGTTGTGTCCTCCTTCTGTTTTTCCAACGATCTTCTTGTGCTTCGCTGCAAATAAGAAGTTGCGGAGGACGATGGAGCCTTGAACGATCCAATGGCCAAGTTGTTGAGTGTGGTGCGGTGACCTTCTTTTGATGACGGGGAAGAAGATCCGAGGCAGCGAACGATGATGTAGCAGGAAAAACTCTGGTGTAGTGGCCGGTTGCGATAGTGGAGCAGCAGCGGTGAGGCGCAGGACGGAGTGGTCAAAGTGGTTCGGGTACGGTGCACGTCGGCGGTGGCGTCGTGGAGGCAGCTCTGCCTCGACTTCAGCTGCTAAGTCCTTGAGGGCATTGTGGTTGCGGTTGCGGTGGACGATGACGTCAGGGTATTGGCTTCGGGGTGATGGAGGAGGGCGGGGGTGGATTGGGCGCGATGGGGTGGAGGACAGAGGAGGCTGGGATTTCACGGCTGGTGGAGAGGGCGTTTTGGCGCCCACGGAGTATGAATAGGGCAACAGAGGGAGGGGGAGCTAGGGGGGCAATGTTTCAGTTTGGAACACGCTTGTTTGAAATTTGGGGAAGTTACAAATTTTTCCCCATCTAAAATTTTGGACATATTGCGGGTTGGGGATAGGACGGTAATCTCAGGTGTCCCAAATAGTGGGCGGGATAGATTTCGGCTGAGCGCATGGGTGTTTAGGCGCCCACAGTGTACGAATGCTTTTCGAAGGCGGTGGACTAGCGTCTTGGTGAAGTTACAAACCTACCCTGGTTTAGACCTCTGGACATCGGGCCGATAGGATACACAGGTCAGAGTCAGGACAGTTCCTACAATAAAAAATTGGTCTCGCGCAATTTCGGGCGACCAGAGGCTTATTTGGTGCTTCGTTCAATATTTGGGAGCAGAAGCATTAACAAGTTCTCTAGAATTGAACTTTGAGGATTTGTCAAACTTTAAAAATCTCGTCTCCTAAAAATCCTAAAACTATGATTATTTTTGAATGGAGGGGGTACATTTGAATGTACATTGTACACGAGTATATATTAAAAAAAATTCAACTTAGCTCAATTCATGCATGGTTCTAGATATAATCTCCTTGGTTGCAAAAAAAATAGTTAGACGTGCGTACGAATACATAGCATGTTGAAACGCACAACAAAGAATGATGCCCCTTTTAGATCTGATTTACAAATGCCATTATCTTGAATTCAAATAGTTGAATGCACTTCCTATGAATTCAAATCTTTGAAACCACTTTTATGTTCAATTCAACATGTATTCTATTTCGTAGCTAGCAATTTGGAATGTATCCATGTATGTGACAAATGCATAAAGTGCTTGACACTGACAACAGAGAGTGCACTCATGTTTATATATGAATTGCAAAAGCCATGCATTGTCTAGATTTCAAACCACTCTCACTCTATGGATCAATAATGTGAAATAAAACCATACACATGCTCGAATTTAATAGAGTATGGCTGTTTGATAGACCAATGTTTGTTCATATGCAAATTGCAAAATTTATGATCCCCCAAATTTTCTAATGCAATTCATATTTTAATTTAATGCGTAGAACCGTAGACGCGTGAGTAGTTCACCATAGACCTACGTGTGCAAATCCTATTTGATGTAATGACTTTTTGCGGTGTGTTTGTTGGGATCCGATGAAGTTCGAGTTTATCATCAGATAGATATTCGTGAATATTATTTGAGTCTTCCTTGATCTCTTATATGCATGATTATTTATAGCCTCGTATTTCTTCTCCGAATCTTCGGTTTAGTCAGGCCAACTAGATTGATTTTTCTTGCAATGGGAAGAGGTGCTTTGTGATGGGTTCGATCTTGCGGTGTCCTCACTCAGTGACAGAAGGGGTAACAACGCACGCATGTATCGTTACTATTAAGGATAAACAGATGGGGTGTATTCCTACATGAATAGATCTTGTCTACATCATGTTCTCTTTCTTTGTAACATCCCAAATTTTCAATTTGGAATGTTATACTTAGATCATCATTTGCATATCATGTTTTGTTGCATTTTGACAAAATCCTCGATAAATCCTAAGCAACTCAAGGACCCTCGGAGAGAGTTGGGGATTTTCCCGAATTTTTTTTTCAATTAATTTTCCAACGAGGATTGTGGTTTTAATTATTTTTCTCTCCGGAAAAATATTTCATTTTCAATAAACGAGAGGAGAAAATATGACTTCTCCAAAACAATTGAAATACTGGAGGAAAAACGTTAAAATCTTTATTTGAAATTTATTTGCAATTTTTATTGCATTAAAAATGTTGCATGTTTTCAAAAATATTTATTTTTTATTTTAAAAATGTTCACCCTATTCTAGATTTTCTAACTAGACGGGCAAAATTTATTTCATATTTTTCTGATTTTTATTTATTTTTCTACGCAATATTTTCCGCGGAACTTATTAAAAAAAAACGCGCCCGCGCCGACTGGGCCAAAGCCCAGCCGACGGCCCGAGCCCCGTCGCCCCTCTCCTCTCTCCCCACGACGCCGCCGCCGGAGTCCGTTCCGGACACGAAGCCGCCGCCGCCTCGGGTGCCCCCTTCCCCAAGCACCTCGCCGCCCCCCCTTCCATAAATAGGCCCCCCCTCTCTTTCCTCACCACCGCCGCCGGAGGAGCCCCGCCGCCCGCCCGAAGCAACGCCCGCCGCCGCCGCCGTTGCCTTGCCCGCCGCCGCCGCCGGAAGCACCGGAGCCGCCGCCCCTCGTCTCGAAATTCTCTTTCCGTTTAACCTACTCAAACAAGTTTTTGCTACAGTAAAATTTGACCTAGATCCAGATTAGCAAACGAAGTTTCTTTCTTTCGCCGTTTGACTTTCGTTGCTTCTTTCAAGTTGATTCTTTTTGCAAACCGGAGTTCTTAAGTTGAACTTTCTGGTTGGATCTTTCATTCGAGTTTTACCTGTGCATTAGCTGAGTACTGATTGGATTCTTGTTTGTTTGCGATAGAGTACCCGGAGTGTGCCGCTTGTTACTTCGACTCGCTAGATTTTGTGGATCGTCAGCAAGGCAAGTAACATTTTGATCATATCCCGTTCATACCCAGTTTTATTGCATTAGATCTTTTTCCCCAAACACATTGCATGATTAGGATCTAAATAAACTGCGGGTATTGGGAAGTAGTTGAGGTAGTACCTATTACCTGCTTTACTATATCAAACCCTTGGGAGTTACTTCTACGTTGCTATTATATTGCCATGCTATGCTCGTAGACGTGGATTGGGTTTGAGTGATATTCATGACAGATGTGAGATTGTTAATAATGGTTCAACTTAAGGTGGCAACTAAAACTCACATCTGGGTGGATTGAGGCACCTGGAGAACCCAGTGTTGTCTGTATGTATAAGGTCCGCCACCCAGGCTCAAAGGGATCATAAGATTATTCATGCTAGAAACGTCCGTGTGCAGCCACAAGCTATTATGGGCTCTAGCATAGCTGAGTAGGTTACAGGATCTCTTGAAGAGGTGGACTAGCAGATGTAGGGGAAAGTAGGTGTACCGGTCCATCCAGAGTAGAGAGTGATTGTTTCTGAAAGACTGTGTCTCGGTCATCCGTTTCTCAAACATCATGCAATGCGAGAATCAAGCGGAGGCGATCGAGTCTTGTGGGGAAAAGTGCACAAACCTCTGCAGAGTGTACAAACTGATCATGATTAGCCGTGTCCCCGGTTATGGACAACTTGAGTATCTAGTATCTGGATTATCATTGGAATCTCATCACCGTGATACTTATAATTAATATTGTTGGGTTAATGATGTTACTTAATTGGGATTGAGTTGGAGGTACCTTCTCAATGTTTCAACCACCATGATAGTTAAATAAAATTTATTCCTTTGCAGTAGGATAAAATTGGCTTTTCGCAAAACTGTAACCATAGAGCCTTTCCACCAGCCATATATGCATATAGTATAGCATTATTATTGTTCATTGCTCTCTATGTGTTACTTTGCCAGCATATTCTATGTGCTGACCCGTTTTCGGGCTGCAACGTTTCATGTTGCAGACTTTTCAGACGACGAGTAAGGTGCCTTAGGTCGTGGTCTTATACTCAGTGATGCCGCTGGAGTTGATGGACTCACGTATCTTCCAAGTCTTCCGCTGTTATCGTTATTAGATGGCCTTAAGCCATGTTATTCATACTTATCTCTTTGGAGATATTCGATGTAATAAGTGTGTGATTGCTACTCTGTTATAAATCCTCCATTTGTACTGTGCGTGTCAGCATTACTGATCCAGGGATGACACTGGTGCACAGCAGCACAGGCCATTTGAGGTCTGGTCGCTACATTCTTATTGCATTACTCCGTTTCTCCATGAACTTAATACACTAGATACATGCAGGATGGCGGTCGAAGTATGGACTAATAGTAGTAGATGCAGGCAGGAGTCTGTCTACTAATCTTGGACGTGATGCTTATATTCATGATCATTGCCTTGGTTATTTTCATAATTATTTGTTCTTCTATCAATTGCCCAACAGTAATTTGTTTACCCACCGCATGCTATTTTCTTGAGAGAAGCCACAAGCGAAATATACAGCCCCCGGGTCCATCTTTTATCATATTGATTTCAAATCTATCTTTTATCATATTTGTTTTCAGATCTATTATTCCAAAACCCCAAAAATACCTTGCTGCACTTTTTTCTTTACTTTTGTTATTTCGTGTTTTATTCAGATCTATTTATCCAATCTCATACAAATTAATATATCTGTTTACCGAGGAGGGATTGACAACCCCTTATACGCGTCAGGTTGCAAGTAATTGTTCTTTGTGTGCAGGTACCATTTACATAGTGTTGATTGGTTCTCCTATGGGATTGATACCTTGGTTTCACAACCGCGGGAAATACTTACCATAGCTGTGTTGTATCATCCCATCCTCTTTGGGGAAATATCAACGCAATCTCAAGCTACGTCAAAGGAATTTCAGGCGCCGTTGTCAGGGAGACATCAGCAACATCTATCATATTCCTAATCACAATCTCATCTCCTTGAAATTTACATTATTTGCCATTTTCCTCTCGTTTTCATCTCCCCCACTTCACAAAAAAATTGCCTTTTTATTCGCCTTCTTTTTCGTTTGCCCTTTTCTCGTCAGATCTTTTGTTTGCTTGAACTTGTCATCATGAGTAACTTTGGTATGGCAGAAACAGATGATGGCCGAACTCCTAAAATTGGACGATCCGATAATCTAGATTCTAAAATTTTTGTTTTGGGTCAAGGGAACATTATAGGAAAAGAAACTATCAAAGAATTTTTCGATTGTGTTGGAATTTTGACTTGTGATGATGTTCCTATACTTAAAAGAACTAAAAATTATGTGGAGGCTATTTCAGCACTAGTTCTGAAACTTGAATGTAGATTTATCCGTACTCATCCTACTTTGCAAAGATTGTTATATGAGCTACCCATTATAAAGGATCTGAAAGCTAAAACCTTAGCCACCCTTGTTCTTATGAATGAATGTGATCACATAGTACGGGAAGTTAGGGATTTTTTTATTTCTATGGTATGAGCCGTGAAAAACCAGTAATAGATGAGACCCTTTACAATAGTTATTATGTGTTGAGACATTTTCTTGGAAATAATCAAATTTTTTATGAGAATCTTAAAAAGGAAATCCCCGTTTTGGATGTTATCCAACAAGTTTTTAATGTTGTTAATCAACAATATTCTTGGGATATCAGGATGGACAACTTGATAATGCTAAAATTTCTATGGACAATGTGTTTCTAGTTATATTTTAGAAACCTCCGAAAAAACCACATTTATGGACGATAAGAAAAGATGATAATACTTGAATCTATGCATTATGCCTAGCTAGGGGCATAAAACAATAGTGCTTGTTGGGAGGCAACCCAATGAATAAAATTTATTTTTGCCTTTTTCTTTCTATTATTGAGTGTCTGCACATTTACGCCTCTATATTGTGTTTTTTATGTTTTAATTAGTGCTTGTGCCAAGTAAAGCCTTTGGGATCAAGTTGGGTGATAGTTGATTTGATCCTGTTGAAAAATAGAAACTTTTGCGTCTAGTAAAAGGAGTTTTAAAATTCACATAAGCGACAAAAAATTCTGATTTTTTACACAAGATTAATATACAGATTGCCTATGTTTTCCTAATTTTCAGCATTTGTCGAGTTATATAAGTATGGTTAGAGTTCAGAATACTACAGACTGTTTTGTTTTTGACAGATTCTGTTTACGTTGCGTTGTGTGCTTATTTTGATGATTCTATGGATTGTATCGGGCGGGTGGGTATAAGCCATGGTAAATTTATAATACAGTAGGTATAATGCAATAATAAAAACTTAGAGTGGTGATTCTCTTTATTATACTAACAGATCTCACAGAGGTTTTTTTTACGTTTTGTGTGATTGAAGTTTTCAAGTTTTTGTGAGATCATGATGGATGGAGGAATAAGGAGTGAAAATAGCCTAAGCTTGGGGATGCCCATGGCACGCCAATTTAATATTCAAGGAGAACCAAGCAACTAAGCTTGGGGATGCCCCGGAAGGCATCCCCTCTTTCTTCTAACAACCATCAGTAATTTACTTGGAGCTATATTTTTATTCGTCACATGTCATGAGTTTTGCTTGGAGCGTCTTGTATTATACGAGTCTTTGCTTGTTTTGCTTTTTAGTTTGTCACAATTATCCTTGTGGAACACACCTATTTGAGAGAGCCAAAATTATGCTATGATTTGTTAGAATTGCTCTGTGTGCTTCACTTAATTTTTTTGAGCTATGGAATTGCTCTAGTGCTTCACTTATATATTTTTGAGCATGGTGTGCTTTCATATTTTTGAAGAAATACTCTCATGCTTCACTTATATTATTTTGAGAGATGAAAATTTTTATGCTCAAGTTCTTCACTTAAATTTGTTTGAGCTTATCAAAAGAAATTGCAACATATGAAATTAGTCCCAAAGTGATAGATATTCAAGAGGGATATAATAAAAACTTTCATGAAGATTATAGGACAAAATAAACTTGATTCTTTGTAATTGTGTTGAGATATGTTGATTGTAATATGTGAGCCATGTTGGTGAGTAATTATGCTTTAGTAAGAATATTGGTGTTAATGTTTGTGTTTCCCTATGCAAACACGAAAGTCAGTAGTTATGCAATGAAATTACATCCTACTTGTGGTGCATTATTCGGTGTTAGTTATGCTTAATGCTTGTTTATGTGAATTTTTTGTTTCTTGGTTGGTCGCTTCTCAATCTATTAGTTAGCCTCCATTTGTACTAAGTAGAAATACTAGTTGTGCATCCAGAATCCTTAAACCCAATTTTGCCATATGAGTCCATCATACCTACCTATAAGCGGTATTTTCGTGCCGTTCTAAGTTAATTTGTATGTGCCAACTCTAATTTTCAAAATGAATTTCCTTTTTGTGTGTCTGTATCGCTCATGAAGCAGCAGAGAGTGGCCAATATTTTTCCATGCTAGATGTGTTATTCTCAAGATGAGTGTTTATTCACTTGTCATTGCATGAGAGTATGGCGGTACTAGGGATGCCCAATCCTGAAATGAAAAAGAAATTTACTTTATCTTGTTAAATAATAAATTCCTTGGAAAGTGTTGGTATGGAAGGTACTCATGGATACGGCTAGCCATGGATTGTGAAATAATGGTGGAAAGAGGAATAAACTTTATTTTATGTTTGGGAACCGCCTATGATGTATCTAGCATGGAAAGTATTGGAACTACTCGGTCGTTTTCATTGACGGGAAAAGCATGCCTATCAAATTTTTGTATCTCTCAATTTAAGGTTTGATCTTTGGCACCTCTAAAAATCTCTGCCTCCCTCTGCGAAGGGCCTATCTATTTACTTTTATGCAATTTTTATTTTGAGCCTCCATCTTTTCTTATAAAGCACCAATTAGGGAGCACTATGATCATACTTGAGCATTGAATGTAGCTAATATTCAATTGTGTTTTGCGAATGGATGAATGATTGAGCATGATGGGATTGGCATAACTTTGTTTAGTGTCGATATTTTGAAAGACATGGTTGCTTGTTGATATGCTTGAGTATTGAACTCTTCATGTCAAATATATACTATTCCTTTGAACCATCTAAAACTCCAAGTCTCCATGCTCCAAAAGAAAATAATATGTGATGAACATGTTAGGCAGCATTCCACATCAAAAATTCTGTTTTTATCATTTACCGACTTGAGGATGTGTGAGAATTAAGCTTGGGGATGCTGATACGTCTCCAACGTATCTATAATTTTTTATTGTTCGATGTTGTTATATTATCATTCTTGGATGTTTTACAATCATTTTATAGAAACCTTATATCATTTTTTGGGACTAAGCTATTTACATAGTGCCCAGTGTAAGTTGCTATTTTTTGCTTGTTTTTTACTTTGCAGAATATCCCTATCAAAGGGATTCCAAATGCAGCCAAACTTTTTAGAGATTTTTTTGAACCAGAAGACAACTTGGGAGGCAAGGAAGCAGCATGGGGAGGCCTGTGGGGCCCACAAGACACCAGGGCATGCCAAAGGGCCCTGGCTCGCCCTAGTGGGTTGTGGGGACCATGGGGGTCTCCTCCACCGCCTTTCAGCTCTTTAAATACCCAAATATTCCAGAAACCTTAGGGCAGTCGACGGAACACAATTCCAGATGCCGCAAGTTCTAGAACCACGAGAACCAATCTAGAGCCCTATTCTGGCACCTTGCCGGAGGGGAACACAATCACGGAGGGGTTCATCATCCTCATTATTGCTCCTCCGATGATGCGTGAGTTGTTCACCATAGACCTACGTGTCCGTAGGCAGTAGCTAGATGGCTTCTTCTCTCTTTTTGATTCTCAATACAATGGTCTGTTGGAAATCTATTTGATGTAATGACTTTTTGCGGTGTGTTTGTTGGGATCCGATGAAGTTCGAGTTTATGATCAGATCTATATCCATCCATATTATTTGAGTCTTCTTTGATCTCTTATATGCATGATTATTTATGGCCTCGTATTTCTTATCCGAAACTTTGGTTTAGTTAGGCCAACTAGATTGATTTTTCTTACAACGGGAATAGGTGCTTTGTAATTGGTTCGATCTTGCAGTGTCCTCACCCAGTGACAGAAAGGGGTAGCAAGGCACACATGTATCGTTGCTATTAAGGATAATAAGATGGGGTCTATTCCTACATAAATAGATCTTGTCTACATCATGTCATTGTTCTTATTGTATTACTCCGTTTCTCCTTGAACTTAATACACTAGATGCATGCTGGATAGTGGTCGATGTGTGGAGTAATAGTAGTAGATGCAGGCAGGAGCCGGTCTACTAATCTTGGATGTGATGCCTATATTCATGATCATTGCCTTGGAAATCGTCATAATTATTTGTTCTTCTGTCAGTTTGCCAACAGTAATTTGTTTACCCATCGCATGCTATTTTCTTGAGAGAAGCCCCCGGGTCTATCTTTTATCATATTGCTTTCAGATCTATCTTTTATCATATTTGTTTTCAGATATATCATTTCAAAAACCCAAAAATACCTTGCTGCACTTTTTCTTTACTTATTTTATTTCGTGTTTTATTCAGATCTATTTATCCAATCTCATACAAATTAGTTTATTTTTTTATCGAGGGATGGACAACACCTCTTACGCGTCGGGTTGCAAGTATTTGTTCTTTGTGTGCAGGTACCATTTACATAGTGTTGCTTGGTTCTCCTACTGGATTGATACCTTGGTTCACAACTGACGGAAATACTTACCGTAGTTGTGCTGCATCATCCCTTCCTCTTTGGGGAAATACCTACGCAGTCTCAAGCCACGTTAGTGCTTGGTGCCTGTTTTGACAGTTAGAATCGGGTTTCTCCAAATAAACTGGCCTAACCTTGTAAGGATTGGAATTTCTTTTAATGGAAGGGAGCTCATCATTGAAGATGCCCCTTCACTTCATTGGTTGTTCCTTGATTCCCGTTATTCACCGTCGAAAATAACTATCATCTCTTTGCCTAAACTGGAGACCTTTGGTGTAATACATGATCTCTTTGCTCATTTCAAGATGGTGTTTGGCTTCACGGTTCTTCAGGTACTATATATTATCATCTACACTTGTAATCATAAGCTGCATTTAAATTTCTATGCATAAGTTCTATATCATCTTGGAGTACAATTTTTGTACTAATATTATGGTCTATGCTCAATGAAGAGTTTGTCCATGGACAATCTATCAATGGTGCTGGATTTTGTCAAGATCTTATATATCCATATGAATAGTTTTGATCTGAACAAGATTATTGGCTTGCTGCAATGCTTTCCATGTCTGGAGAAGTTGTATATAAAGGTGATAATTTCACGCACATTGGAAGCTCGCATATAGTGTACTAGAATTAACCGTTCAGTTGTTACTCTTTCGACACACTTTTTTAGAACTTAATTGATTTCAATCTTCATGTTTATTTAGGCAATAGGACGGGGTAAGATAACCAATCGGTCGTTTCATATGAATAGGGGTTTTCTCAGTTCTCATGACATTCGATTGAAGACAATAACGCTGGAACGGTATGTAGCCAACGATGCAAACACTAGATTTTTCACATTCTTCCTGCTAATGCGAGATTACTATTGTCCATCGGGCTTAACTTTATCAGCAGCATGGTTTGACGGATGGGTATGTCGATGAGCAAAAAAGGGAGTTTTGGGTGGAGAAAAGGGCTTCTGAACATGCCGGGCTTCTATTTACAACATCCTGTGGTCATTATCCAGTAAATTTTATCACCCAGGATGTTCATTCTATGGACCTGACCGATCCATTTGATTGTGACTGCCGAAAACAATGCTGGAGTTAGATGCTGTTGCCCTTTCCAATCTGGGTTTTGTCTAAACCTGATGAACAATCAACCCTCATGCTTTTGTACAGTTTGTAAGCTTGAGTAAGATGTTGTTGCCCTTTTCAACTCGGTTGTGACTGTCATATTTTCTTTCAAACAAGGCAAATGGCTTGCCATTTGTTTAATTAAGAGAGAAATGTTGTAACAAATCCCATCCAAGGAAAATAACATCACTCTCACTAGCTACTTGAGCTCACCATGCATTACAGAACCCAAGTGATTAGCCCCTTCCAGCACCCACAAACTTATTTTGAGCTAGCATACCAAATTGGCTGTAATTTTTCATAAGAAAGGTTGCATGGCCGCGACATATTGGGATTCTGACATTTGGGACCCACGAGGAAAAAGCCTATTCAATGTGGTGTCCACTTTTTCAACAAACGATTCTTCCTACCAGCCGTTGGATTGGCATCCAAAATCTATCGTGTTTCTTCTATCTCTTTTCTCCTTCCTCCAGCCGCCCAAATGAAACCGTGCCGTCGGACCCACCTGCTCCAGCCTCACACGGCCAGCTGCGCATCCTCCATCGTACCATACGCTCAAACATTGGCCAGTCCATCCCCTCTATTCCCCCACACGCCCTTTTATTCTTCGGCGACGTCAGCCCCAACCCGCACCCGCACCCCAACCAGTCAACCCTCGTACTCCCCTCCGCCTGCGACTACACTGCCGCATCTTCCGCGTCTCCTATTCATTCCCGTCTGAGGCCTCTCCATCGTCCTCTGCCTTGGTTCGCTCGTCATGCGAGGTGCGCCGCTGTGTGGCATAGTCGACATGGTCAATAACCGAGAGGAATCAATAGATGACTATACATGGAGAGGATGACAGTAGGGACCGACTAGAGTCATGGCAGTACGCAAGCAAGTCCTTGTTATTACAAGCCAAAAAAATGCTTCCTCCTAATGGTTTGACAACTGGGTCCCACGCCATTGTCAACATATAGTCAATAAACAAGAGAACTACACAATGAACGACTGACACCAGGGACCAGTAGCTCGCGCAATTGTTTTTTAGTTTTAGAGACGGAGTAGGGTATCAACTGGGCTGTGCGGGGGCTGTGGCTCATCTAGCCTAGGGTTTTATGTTCTGTTCACCACATGAGGAGCCCAGTTATCTTTTTCTTCTTAAAATGGCTAGCCCACTTCTATTTTCTTACAGAATACCCAACCGATGCCTACTTGCTTTTCTCAGCCCTGCTGGGCTGCAAATCTTTCAAGATGATGAGGGATGTACTCGCTTGCCCAAAAATGGGCTATAAATAGTATGAAATGGGTTGTAAATTTTAAAAACACAACAAACTAGAAATTAGTCTCAATTTCTATTTTTAGGATTTCGAGATTTTAAATTTCATTGATTTTTTACAGGGAAAATCATGTTGGATTTTAATTTGATATAAATTTATTTTCAAATTAGTTTGAATGTGAATCGAAATTTCGGGATACAAACAGTTAGGCCGCACCGAAATATGCAAAATTTCGTTGTAATTTTTAAACGTGGCCATAATATGGACTGTAATGGTACAAAAAGAATATGGGCTTCAAAAAATCCTTAAGAATTAGCAAATGGGTTGTAAAGTATTATAAAGTATCGAAAGAGCAATGTAAGTGGAGAGGCTGACTGTAGGGGCCCACATTGTCCATGGTCGCACACAAGCAAGTGCCTCCTTATTACCCGAACAAAAATGATTGCACCTCCTAATAGCTGGGACCCACCAGCTACATCTTCGGACGTAAGGAAGTGCCTCCTTATTACGCAGGAAAAAAGTTTCCTCCACCTCACAGATGAGACCCACTAGCTACATCTTCCCACGCAAGGAAGTGCCTCCTTATGTTGCGCAAGAAAAATGATTCCTCCGCTGCTAGCTAGGACCCACCAGATTCGGTGGCTGACTTGTGGGCCTAGTAAATTTACGCGTACGCAGGGCTTTGCCAACTTAGTCAACAAACAATTCTAGCAGAAGTGACCATTGGGTGTTAATCCAACGGCCATGCTGCTTCTTCAACCTCTGATCTTCTTGCTCCAGCTGCCCAAACCAGCGCCTGCGGGACCACCCGCTCCTCCCTCCCGTTGCCGCCTGTGCTACCACCACTGGCCATGCCATCTCTCTACTCACCCACACCTCCTATTATTCTCCAGCGACGACAGCCTCACACCGCAGCCGAACCAGTCAACCCTCATACTCCCTTCCGCGTGGGCATCCACTGTCGCGTTTTCCCTGGCTCCACGTCGTTCCCTTCATAGCCTCGCCGTCGTCCACAGCCTTGGTGCTCTCAGCGCGGCATGGTCAACATGGTCAACGAATGATAGCCATCGGAAGACTACTTTACACGGTGATGCTGACAGCTGGACCCACTAGCTACATCTTCGGACACAAGGAAGTTCCTCCAAATTACACGCAAAAAAATGATTCCTCCCCCTGACAGCTGGGACCCACCAGAAATATCTTCGCACGCAAAGAAGAGCCTCCTTATCCTCCCTGACAACTGGGACCCACTCGGTCGAAGCATACATGGCGTTGTCTATCTGGTCGTGAACATGTACGTACATACAGGTCGATAGGTGTCTTTGCAAGGATGAACCATCTTTGCAAGGATGAAACATGGCCGAGCAAGCAGCGGCACGTGTGGTAGTACAGTTCGGTACGTAGCCGTCCACTTAGTCTTGTCTAAAGGGAGTACATGTACGTACAGCTATGCTGCAAAAAATGCGGGCACGTACGCACATACAACCAGGGTCTCGAACGCGTACTCGTGCATACGTACAGCTAGGGCTCATGTACATGGATAGACAACGAACGGCAGCAACAACCTCCTTTTCATCGGCAGCCAGCCGGCTAGATCGGAATGGACGAAATAGCGTTGTGTTCACCGGGAGCCAAGCGACTAGGTCGGAACGTATCCTATTCATCGGGAGCGAAGCGACTGGGTCGGAATGCATCATGTTCATTGGCAGCCAACCTGCTGGGTCAGAACAGAGGAAACAACATTGTGTTCATCGGGAGCCAAGCGACTAGGTTGGAACGCGTCCTATTCATCGGGAGCGAAGCGACTGGGTCGGAACGCGTCCTGTTCATCGGGAGCCAACCGGCTTGGACAGAACAGCCGAGACGTGGCCTGGCGTACCAAAAAACGGAGGACACGACCTTTTGTTCGACCGCGTATGGTGGAAACGGGGCCTTGTTCATCAAAAGGGGTCTGGCGTACCACAAAGCAGAGGAAACAGACTTCTGTTTGAGCGCCTAGAGTCGAAACGGGGTGCTGTTGATCGGGAGGGGTCCGGCATACCGCAAAACGGAGGAAACGGACTTCTGTTCGAGCGCCTACAGTCAAAACGGGGCCCTGTTCATTGGGAAGGGTATGGTGTACCACAAAACGGGACTCCACGAGCTACTGTTCATCCACCGTCTACGACCTCGCTCCAGCCTCAACAAACAACTGTTCATCCATCATCGACTTCCTCCAGACTCCACCTGCTACTGTTCATCCAGCCTCCATCGGCTATTGTTCATCCAGCCTCCACAGGGTCATGTTCATCCACCCCCAACCGGCTGGGGTGTGGCGGCCTCCTCGGGTCATGTTCATCCAGTGGCAACGGCCTACTACCACGGGGTCCTGTTCATCCAACCCCACCGGGAACTGTTCATACACAGCCAACCAACCGGCTCGACTCACCACATCTCGATTCATTCTACATACCGCGCGCACAGTAGCAACGGTCACTGTTTATCGAGAGGCAATGATACGGAGCATCCTACGGTCATCCCCATGGACCTACCTATGTCTCCCCAAGCGCCAAGTGGACAAATGACACGAGCATGTGCAAGAGCTCTCGAGACCAAGGTGACATATCTCCTTGGTGATATTCCATATGACCTACGTGAGACATGGCTACTACCTAAAACTAGAATGCTATGTGTGATTAGGTATGAAGAACACCCTCTCGGAGATTCTTGCGAAGACGGACAAGCCGCCAAGTGCACGGATGAAGAGTAACAAAGGAGGGAACTGGAGGAGTCTTTAGGACCCGGACATCTGGCCCCTGGAGAGTGCAGCCCAGCCGCAGGGTAGTAGCCAAGGCTACATGGCCTGGACATCCGGCCTCCGGCCTGTCCATCACAGAACTCCACTGAGCCGCTCAAAGACCGGCCCCGAACATCCAGCTTCCTCGAAGCCCGAACATCCGTCCCCCTCTGTTTGCGGACAGTAATGGGCCGAAGCACAGTAACTCCTCCCCCAACGTTTTAGGGTTAGCATTATGATAGCTCATTTTTGAGACAGAGCTTTGCTCATCCAGCTGTACCACTACTCCTTTGGAGATCGAGGCCTCCTAGGAGAAGATCCCCCAATTGGATTCAAGACCCCATCAAGGGAAGCTCCCCTAGTGGATTCAAGACCGCCTTAATGGAGATGAACTAGTTGCCCTTGTATCCTCCTTTGTTGGATTTGGACCTTTGTTTCCCTCTTGAGTACTTGGATCTAGCACATGTGTGATTGGATCTAGTTGATTTGAGTGTTCTCCCTCTTGTGTGTCCTTGTTTGTTCTTCTGTTCATATGGAATCCCCCTCCAAATCGTGAAGGATCGGCCATTAGGGTTCCACCCTACATCATCTTGGTATCATGAGCCGTGGTTGATCACGAATTTGGAGTCTCTACCCCCACACTACTAGGAAAATGCTTATAGATAGAATTTTACCAGTAGCATTTGTTTATGACCCCACACTACTAGTAGTTAGTAGTAGCGTCGGTTAGAAAGCGCGCTACTGGTATGTGTTAGCAGCAGGGCTTGTTACCTAGCCCCACGCTACTGCTAAGTGTAACATAGCACACCCCTTGGTCAATAAATATTAGCAGCGCTGGTCGTCCAACCGGCGCTACTGTTAGTTTTGGATCTATAGCGCCTGTTTAGATAAACACGCTACTGCTATTTTTTCTATGTATATCATTTTACCAGTAGCGTGTTCTTCTAGACCGCGCTATAGGTAGTGCAACACTAGTCGTATATATTTTGCAAGCTGCCATAGCAGTAGCGTGTTTTCGCTCCCCGCGCTACTGCTATGGTCGCCAGCCACCTACCACCTTTCCCCTCCTTCCTCCCCTTTCTTCTTCCTCTCCCCCTTCCTTTCCCCCCTTTCCTTGCACCTTGCTTGTTCTAATGCTCCCCCTCCACCACCCCTCCATTAGAGCCCTCCCTTCTTCTCTTCTTTGCCCTTCCACCACCCCCTCTTGTTTGCCCCTCCAATACACCCCTCCATTAGAACCCTCCCATCACCACCCCCTCTTTCTTTGCCATCCACCACCACTCCCTCCATTAATGCCCTCCCTCCCCCTCTTCTTTTCCCTCCACCACCCCCTTCCATTAGTGCCTTCCCTCTTCTCCTCTCTCCCTCTCCTCCCACTCTCTCCCTAGTTGTCTCTCCCCCTGGGGAGCTAGCTAGCTAGTTAGAGCTATATATGTATCTAGAGCTACTAGGTAATTAACAAGAAAGGTGCTCGATATCCCTCTCGACACATAGGTGAGCAAAAAAATGTTTTTGTGTGGATAAGGACCAAAACTATATATATATATATTGATACTATTCATCACCCAGGGTGCAGAATAAGTTATTCTTCACCCAAGGTAATCTTACGATCACTTCATAATTAAATTACATTTGGAATTCAAATAGTTACATTCCTATTGATTCAGTACGTAAAATTTGGTATAAGAAAATAAAATTATAGGTCATAAGACAAGAAAATTTGGAGTTTATGTATATTTTACACTATGTTTTTACGTTTGTAATTTTACATAACATAAAATATTTTTTACGGCGATGATGTATTTTCTTACGGTATCTTTTTACGTCAGAAATAAGATAAAACTTACGGAACGTAAAATTACAGTGCACTGGTGGTAAAATATAGGGGGGTGAAGAATAACTATTCCTCACCCAGGGTGACGAATAGTCAATCCCTATATATATATATATATATATATGGGCGGTACGACAATATACCGAATTGTGTGTGGCATAATTTGAGTTGCCTACATTGTGTATTTGATGAAATAATTGAAGGAAATATGCCCTAGAGGTAATAATAAAGTTATTATTTATTTCCTTATATCATGATAAATGTTTATTATTCATGCTAGAATTGTATTAACCGAAAACATAATACATGTGTGAATACATAGACAAACAGAGTGTCACTAGTATGCCTCTACTTGACTAGCTCGTTAATTAAAGATGGTTATGTTTCCTAACATAGACATGAGTTGTCATTTGATTAACGGGATCACATCATTAGGAGAATGATGTGATTGACTTGACCCATTCCGTTAGCTTAGCACTTGATCGTTTAGTATGTTGCTATTGCTTTCTTCATAACTTATACATGTTCCTATGACTATGAGATTATGCAACTCCCGTTTACCGGAGGAACCCTTTGTGTGCTACCAAACGTCACAACGTAACTAGGTGATTATAAAGGTGCTCTACAGGTGTCTCTGAAGGAACTTGTTGCGTTGGCGTATTTCGAGATTAGGATTTGTCACTCCGATTGTCGGAGAGGTATCTCTGGGCCCACTCAGTAATGCACATCACTAGAAGCCTTGCAAGCATTGTAACTAATGAGTTAGTTGCGGGATGATGTATTACGGAACGAGTAAAGAGACTTGCCAGAAACGAGATTGAACTAGGTATTGAGATACCGACGATCGAATCTCGGGCAAGTAACATACCGATGACAAAGGGAACAACGTATGTTGTTATGTGGTTTGACCGATAAAGATCTTCGTAGAATATGTGGGAGCCAATATGAGCATCCAGGTTCCGCTATTGGTTATTGACCGGAGACGCGTCTCGGTCATGTCTACATTGTTCTTGAACCCGTAGGGTCCGCACGCTTAAAGTTCGATGACGGTTATATTATGAGTTTATGTGTTTTGATGTACCGAAGGTAATCCGGAGTCCCGGATGAGATCGGGGACATGACGAGGAGTCTCGAAATTGTCGAGAAGTCAAGATCGATAAATAGGACTACTATATTCGGACATCGGAAAGGTTCCGAGTGATTCGGGTATTTTTCGGAGTACCGGAGAGTTATGGGAATTCGCCGGGGAGTATATGGGCCTTATTGGGCTTTAGGGGAAAGAGAGAGGAAAGGCTGCGCGCCCCCCCAAGGCCTAGTCCGAATTGGACTAGGGGGAGGGGCTGCGCCCCCTCCTTCCTTCTCTTCTCTCTCCCCTTTCCTTGACTCCTACTCGTACTACTTGGAAGGGGGGGAATCCTACTCCCGGTGGGAGTAGGACTCCTCCGAGGGCGCGCCATAGAGAGGGCCGACCATCCCCCTCCTCCACTCCTTTATATACGGGGAGGGGGCACCCCTTGGAGACACAACAATTGATCCCTTGGATCTCTTAGCCGTGTGCGGTGCCCCCCTCCACCATAATCCACCTCGATAATATCCTAGTGGTGCTTAGGCGAAGCCCTGCGTCGGTAGAACATCATCATCGTCACCACGCTGTCGTGCTGACAAAACTCTCCCTCGACACTCGGCTGGATCGGAGTTCGACGGACGTCATCGAGTTGAACGTGTGCAGAACTCGGAGGTGCCGTGCGTTCGGTACTTGATCGGTCTGATCGTGAAGATGTACGACTACATCAACCGCGTTGTGCTAACGCTTCCGCTTTCGGTCTACGAGGGTACGTGGACACACTCTCCCCTCTCGTTGCTATGCATCACCATGATCTTGCGTGTGCGTAGGAAAATTTGGAAATTACTACGTTCCCCAATAGTGGTATCCGAGCCTGGTTTTATGCGTAATGTTATATGCACGAGTAGAACACAAGTGAGTTGTGGGTGATACAAGTCATACTGCTTACCAGCATGTCATACTTTGGTTCGGCGGTATTGTTGGATGAAGCGGCCCGGACCGACATTACGCGTACGCTTACGCGAGACTGGTTCTACCGACGTGCTTTGCACACAGGTGGCTGGCGGGTGTCAGTTTCTCCAATTTTAGTTGAACCGAGTGTGGCTACGCCCGGTCCTTGTGAAGGTTAAAACAACACTAACTTGACGAACTATCATTGTGGTTTTGATGCGTAGGTAAGAACAGTTCTTGCTCAGCCCATAGCAGCCATGTAAAACTTGCAACAACAAAGTAGAGGACGTCTAACTTGTTTTTGCAAGGCATGTAGTGATGTGATATGGTCAAGACGTGATGAGATATAAGTTGTTGTATGAGATGATCATGTTTTTGTTGAAGTTATCGGCAATTGGCAAAAGCCTTATGGTTGTCTCTCTATTTCATAAGATGCAAGCGCCAAATAATTGCTTTACTTTATCGCTATGCGATAGCAATAGTTGCAAGAGCAATAGTTGGCGAGACGACCATGTGATGACACATTGATATAGATCAAGATGATGGAGATCATGGTGTCATGCCGGTGACGATGGAGATCATGACGATGCTTTGGAGATGGAGATCAAAGGCACAAGATGATGATGGCCATATCATGTCACATATTATGATTGCATGTGATATTTATCTTTTATACATCTTATTTTGCTTAGTTCGGCGGTAGCATTATAAGATGATCTCTCACTAAATTATCAAGGTATAAGTGTTCTCCCTGAGTATGCACCGTTGCGAAAGTTCTTCGTGCTGAGACACCACGTGATGATCGGGTGTGATAGGCTCTACGTTCAAATACAACGGGTGCAAAACAGTTGCACACGCGGAATACTCAGGTTAAACTTGACGAGCCTAGCATATAACAGATATGGCCTCGGAACACTGAGACCGAAAGGTCGAGCGTGAATCATATAGTAGATATGATCAACATAGTGATGTTCACCATTGAAACTACTCCATCTCACATGATGATCGGACATGGTTTAGTTGATATGGATCACGTGATCACTTAGAGGATTAGAGGGATGTCTATCTAAGTGGGAGTTCTTAAGTAATATGATTAATTGAACTTTAATTTATCATGAACTTAGTCCTGGTAGTTTTAGCATATCTATGTTGTAGATCAATAGCTCGCGTTTAGCTCCCCTATTTTATATTTGATATGTTCCTAGAGAAAACTAAGTTGAAATATGTTAGGAGCATTGATGCAGATTGGATCCATGATCTAAGGATGATCCTCATTGATGCACAGAAGAATTATGTCCTTGATGCACCGCTAGGTGACAAACCTATTGCAGGAGCAGATGCAGATGTTATGAATGTTTGGCTAGCTCAATATGATGACTACTTGATAGTTTAGTGCACCATGCTTAAACAGCTTAGAATCGGAACTTCAAAGACGTTTTGAACGTCATGGACCATATGAGATGTTCCAGGAGTTGAAGTTAATATTTCAATCAAATACCCGAGTTGAGAGATATGAAGTCTCCAACAAGTTCTATAGCTAAAAGATGGAGGAGAATAGCTCAAGCAGTGAGCATGTGCTCAGATTGTCTGGGTACTACAGTCGCTTGAATCAAGTGGGAGTTAATCTTCCAGATAAAATAGTGATTGACAGAATTCTCTAGTCACCATCACCAAGTTAGTAGAACTTCGTGATGAACTATAGTATTCAAGGGATGACGAAAACGATTCCCGAGCTTTTCATGATGATGAAATCGATGAAGGTAGAAATCAAGAAAGAGCATCAAGTGTTGATGGTTGACAAGACCACTAGTTTCAAGGAAAAGGGCAAAGGGAAGAAGGGGAACTTCAAGAAGAACGGCAAGCAAGTTGCTGCTCAAGTGAAGAAGCCCAAGTATGGACCTAAGCCTGAGACTAAGTGCTTCTACTGCAAAGGGACTGGTCACTGGAAGCGGAACTGCCCCAAGTATTTGGTGGATAAGACGGATGGCAAAGAGAACAAAGCTATATTTGATATACATGTTATTGATGTGTACTTTACTAGTGTTTATAGAAACCCCTCGGTATTTGATACTGGTTCAATTGCTAAGAGTAGTAACTCGAAACGGGAGTTGCAGAATGCACAGAGACTAGTTAAGGGTGAAGTGACGATGTGTATTGGAAGTGGTTCCAATATTGATATGATCATCATCGCACACTCCCTATACTTTGGGGATTAGTGTTAACCTAAAATAAATGTTATTTAGTGTTTGCGTTGAGCATGAATATGATTGGATCATGTTTATTGCAATACGGTTATTCATGTAAGTTAGAGAATAATTGTTGTTCTGTTTACATGAATAAAACCTTCTATGGTCATACACACAATGAAAATGGTTTGTTGGATCTCGATCGTGGTGATACACATTTTCATAATATTGAAGCCAAAAGATGCAAAGTTAATAATGATAGTGCAACTTATTTGTGGCACTGCCATTTAGGTCATATTGGTGTAAAGCGCATGAAGAAACTCCATGCTGATGGAATTTTGGAATCACTTGATTATGAATCACTTGATGCTTGCGAACCATGCCTCATGGGCAAGATGACTAAGACTCCGTTCTCCGGAACAATGGAGCGAGCAACTGACTTATTGGAAATAATACATACTGATGTATGCGGTCCGATGAGTGTTAAGGCTCACGGCAAGTATCGTTATTTTTTGACCTTCACAGATGATTTGAGCAGATATGGGTATATCTACTTGATGAAACACAAGTCTAAAACATTTGAAAAGTTCAAAGAATTTCAGAGTGAAGTGGAGAATCATCATAACAAGAAAATAAAAGTTTCTACGATATGATCGCAGAGGTAAAATATTTGAGTTACGAGTTTGGCCTTCAGTTAAAACAATGTCAAATAGTTTCACTACTCACGCCACCTGGAACGCCACAGTGTAATGGTGTGTCCGAACGTCATAACCGTACTTTATTAGATATGGTGCAATCTATGATGTCTCTTACCGATCTACCACTATCATTTTGGGGTTATGCATTAGAGACAGCTGCATTCATGTTAAATAGGGCACCATCTAAATCCGTTGAGACGACGCCTTATGAACTGTGGTTTGGCAAGAAACCAAAGTTGTCGTTTCTTAAAGTTTGGCGCTGCGGTGCTTATGTGAAAAAGCTTCAACCTGATAAGCTCGAACCCAAATCAGAAAAATTTGTCTTCATAGGATACCCAAAGGAAACTGTTGGGTACACTTTCTATCACAGATCTGAAGGCAAGACTTCTGTTGCTAAATTTGGATCCTTTCTAGAGAAGGAGTTTCTCTCGAAAGAAGTGAGTGGGAGGAAAGTAGAACTTGATGAGGTAACTGTACCTGCTCCCTTATTGGAAAGTAGTTCATCACAGAAATCTGTTCCTGTGACTACTACACCAATTAATGAGGAAGCTAATGATGATGATCATGTAACTTCAGATCAAGTTACTACCGAACCTCGTAGGTAAACCAGAGTGAGATCCGCACCAGAGTGGTACGGTAATCCTGTTCTGGAGGTCATGTTACTTGACCATGACGAACCTATGAACTATGAGGAAGCGACAATGAGCCCATATTTCGCGAAATGGCTTGAGGCCATGAAATCTGAGATGAGATCCATGTATGAGAACAAAGCATGGACTTTGATTGACATGCCCAATGATCAGCGAGCCATTGAGATTAAATGGATCTTCAAGAGGAAGACGGATGCTGATAGTAGTGTTACTATCTACAAAGCTAGAATTATCGCAATAGGTTTTCGACAAGTTCAAGGTGTTGACTACGATGAGAGTTTCTCACTCGTATCTATGCTTAAGTCTTTCCGAATCATGTTAGCAATTGCCGCATTTTATGAAATTTGGCAAATGGATAAACAAAACTGCATTCCTTAATGGATTTATTAAAGAAGAGTTGTATATGATGCAACCAGAAGGTTTTGTCAATCCTAAAGGTGCTAACAAAATATGCAAGCTCCGGCGATCCATCTATGGACTAGTGCAAGCATCTCGGAGTTGGAATATACGCTTTGATAAGTTGATCAAAGGATATAGTTTAATACAGACTTGCGGTGAAGCCTGTATTTACAAGAATGTGAGTGGGAGCACTACATCATTTCTGATATGTATATATGAATGACATATGGTTGATCAGAAATAATGTAGAATTATTCTGCAAAGCATACAGGAGTGTTTGAAAGGAGTTTTTCAAAGAAAGACCTCGGAGAAGCTGCTTACATATTGAGCATCAAGATCTATAGAGATAGATCAAGATGCTTGATAAGTTTTTTCAATGAGTACATACCTTGACAAGATTTTGAAGTAGTTCAAAATGGAACAGTCAAAGAAATAGTTCTTGCCTGTATTACAAGGTGTGAAATTGAGTAAGACTCAAAGCCCGACCACGGCAGAAGATAGAAAGAGAATGCAAGTCATTCCCTATGCTTTGGCCATAGGTTCTATAAAGTATGACATGCTGTGTACCAGATCTATTGTATACCCTACACTGATTTTGGCAAGGGAGTACAATAGTGATCTAGGAGTAGATCACTGGACAACGGTCAAAATTATCCTTAGTGGAATAAGGATATGTTTCTCAATTATGGAGGTGACAAAAAGGTTCGTCGTAAAGGGTTACGTCGATGCAAATTTTGACACTGATCCAGATGACTCTAAGTCCCAATCTGGATACATATTGAAAGTGGGAACAATTAGCTAGAGTAGCTCCGTGCAGAGCATTGTTGACATAGAAATTTGCAAAATACATACGGATCTGAATGTGGCAGACCCGTTGACTAAACTTCTCTCACAAGCAAAACATGATCACACCTTAGTACTCTTTGGGTGTTAATCACATAGCGATGTGAACTGGATTATTGACTCTAGTAAACCCTTTGGTTGTTGGTCACATGACGATGTGAACTATGGGTGTTAATCACATGGTGATGTGAACTATTGGTATTAAATCACATGGCGATGTCAACTAGATTATTGACTCTAGTGCAAGTGGGAGACTGAAGGAAATATGCCCTAAAGGCAATAATAAAGTTATTATTTATTTCCTTATATCATGATAAATGTTTATTATTCATGCTAGAATTGTATTAACCGGAAACATAATACATGTGTGAATACATAGACAAACAGAGTGTCACTAGTATGCCTCTACTTGACTAGCTCGTTAATTAAAGATGGTTATGTTTCCTAACCATAGACATGAGTTGTCATTTGATTAACGGGATCACATCATTAGGAGAATGATGTGATTGACTTGACCCATTCCGTTAGCTTAGCACATGATCGTTTAGTATGTTGCTATTGCTTTCTTCATGACTTATACATGTTCCTATGACTATGAGATTAAGCAACTCCCGTTTACCGGAGGAACACTTTTTGTGCTACCAAACGTCACAACATAACTGGGTGATTATAACGGTGCTCTATAGGTGTCTCCGAAGGTACTTGTTGGGTTGGCGTATTTCGAGATTAGGATTTGCCACTCCGATTATCGAAGAGGTATCTCTGGGCCCACTCAGTAATGCACATCACTATAAGCCTTGCAAGCATTGTAACTAATGAGTTAGTTGCGGGATGATGTATTACGGAACGAGTAAAGAGACTTGCCGGTAACGAGATTGAACTAGGTATTGAGATACCGACGATCGAATCTCGGGCAAGTAACATACCGATGACAAAGGGAACAACGCATGTTGTTATGCGGTTTCACCGATAAAGATCTTCATAGAATATGTGGGAGCCAATCTGAGCATCCAGGTTCCGCTATTGGTTATTGACCGGAGACATGTCTCAGTCATGTCTACATTGTTCTCGAACCCGTAGGGTCCGCACGATTAAAGTTCGATGACGGTTATATTATGAGTTTATGTGTTTTGATGTAACGAAGGTAGTTTGGAGTCCCGGATGAGATCGGGGACATGACGAAGGGTCTTGAAATGGTCGAGACGTCAAGATCGATATATTGGACGACTATATTCGGACATCGGAAAGGTTCCGAGTGATTCGGGTATTTTTCGGAGTACGGGAGAGTTACGGGAATTCGCCGGGGAGTATATGGGCCTTATTGGTCTTTAGGGGAAAGAGAGAGGAAAGGCTGCGCGCCCCCCAAGGCCTAGTCCGAATTGGACTAGGGGGAGGGGTTGCGCCCCCTCCTTCCTTCTCTTCTCTCTCCCCTTTCCTTGGCTCCTACTCCTACTACTTGGAAGGGGGCGAATCCTACTCCCGGTGGGAGTAGGACTCCTCCCAGGGCGCGCCATAGAGAGGGCCGGCTCTCCCCCTTCTCCACTCCTTTATATACGGGGAGGGGGGCACCCCTTGGAGACACAACAATTGATCCCATGGATCTCTTAGCCGTGTGCGGTGCCCCCCTCCACCATAATCGACCTCGCTAATATCGTAGCGGTGCTTACGCGAAGCCCTGCGTCGGTTGAACATCATCATCGTGTAACGCCCCGAGACCGACGCTTCAGAAGACTTCCATATTTTTGTGATCACTGTGTGTTTCATTTGTGCTTGCTCTTTTATTTTTGCATTGTATCATGTCATCATGCCATCATGTCATTAATCTTTGCATCTCAACTCAACTAATAAATTGCGCAGATGGTTGATCTATTTAAATCGAGGGAAATGCACATGGTGATTTCTCTTTATAACACATATCCTCCCAATATTATTAGGGAGCTATGATAAATATTCCATCCTTTAAGAATAAACCATAACACACTTACATTTTAAGTTCCATGCATTTTTCTACCTAAATTCCTTGCCTCAAACTTTGCCAACAATTCTTATCTCATTTATCGAGGCTCTTCCAAAATTCTCAACATTTTTGGATCTACCAAATACCCACTTCCTTCCTACACTCATTTGAAAATAATTCAAATGAGCTTGAAGTCAACTTCACGCCCATGCTCACTTTCTATTTTTCTTGGATCAAGCTCATTTTTATGAATCCGGAAAAATTATCCGCGTGTCCAACTTCTTCCCCTAACCTCTCTTTCTTTTCTTTCTTATCTCTATTTGTTTTTATTTGTTTTAGAGAGAGAGCCTGAAGCCCAGCCGGCCTCTAAGCCCAGCCAGCTCCTCCATTCGGCCCAAGGCCCAGCTGACCCCTCTAACCCTAGCCGCCAGGAGACTGATCCCCTCCTCTCGCTCGCTCCCTCTCGTCCTCCCACTACCGCCGCCACCCACACGCATCGCCAGGGACAGGAGCTCCCATCACTCGTCCTCCTCCAAACCCCGTCGCCCTCCTCTCCTGACCCGCTGCTGCTCTGCCACACTGCCGTAACCGCGCCCTGCTGCCGCTGCTCTTCTCGCGCGCCGTCGGACCTCCTGCGCGTCGCCGTCCAGGACCCCGGCAGGCCGCGCCACTCGCCGGAGCCCCGAGTCGCTCCGCGTTCGTCTTCCCCAGGCACTAGAGCCCGAGCCAGGGGACGAGCAGCTAGTTCCATCCCCATTCGCCTGTCTCGCGTTGACCGCGCCTCCAGCGCGCCATGGCCTCATCCACCTCAGCGCCAGCCATGGCCGCCTCGCTGTCAAGCCCCGCTCGTCGCCTGGCGAGCTCGCCCCTGCTTCTTCCTCGTCACCGGCGAGTCTTGCCGTCCTGACCACAGCAAGACCGCCCCAAGCCCGCTCCTCCCCTGCATCGGCTGCTCCTTCCCCGCTGTCCAGAGCTGCCTCTAGTCCATCGCTCGACCACAGACGGCCGCATCTGCCTGCAGACTTTCGCCGAGTCCCTCGTCGCTGTCCCAAACGCAAGTTCAAGGATGCTTTGCCACCCCGACCAGAGCGGCCAAGTACCCCGACGACCCTAGGATTCGTCAAGTTCCACTGTACCTGTACGTCCTAGATTCGCCAAGTACCGCACCGGACCCCAAGTACAACGATGAACCAAGTACCTCTACACACGACATCGGACGTCTACGAACCGTGTACGACTACCGTCGCCAATATAGCAAGTACCTCTACCGTCGTCGTGTACCACTACTTCCACTACCGTCGCCAAGTTCGACTACCGCACGGTTACGCCAAGTTCATCTACGAAACGTGTACAACTACTTCCTTCGACGAACGCGTTCCGCCCGAATGCATGCTTCGAAGGTATAACCCCGAGACGACACCATGAACGAATGCATGTGTGTTGTATGAGATGTTCGTGTTTGCACCGTGTCCGAATTGTCACTCGTTTCCATGCCACTATCTCGTGGGAACCCGGTTGCCGGGATCACCCCACCATCTTGCATGACACGCTCACGCAACGCTTCCTTTTGCACCGGTATCTCCATGAGCTACCGGAACCGGGATGTTGCCGTGGCACCATTTCCGTTTCGCCGCCGTGGCACCCTTTTCCTTCCGCCATGGTGACAAATGCCTCGTATCATGCTAATGTCAACATTTTCATAAAATTGCTTAAAACTTGCATATGTCATCCGCATCATGATAACAACATTTAAAATGTTTATATTTGTTGCTTCCATTAAATTGCTATTTGCATATGGGGTTTTTCTGGAATTGTTGTTTGTTGTTCCGGCCTCATTTAAACTTGCCTAAATAGTTAGTTTACTTATGCTTCACCTCTTGCCATGTTAATCAACATTTAATATTGTTGGGTACATAAATGGGAGAGAACTAAATAATTGATGTGGTGTTTCGTCAATATGCAACTCGTTGCATATTGAGCTCCACTTAATTTGTAGTATTGTTTGTTGCATTTTCCCATGCCATGCCTCATTTAAACCGGACATGCATCATACTTGACTGTGCATCATGCCATGTGTATGTGGTGGTTGTTTACTTTGTTGTTTGTTTCTTTTCGGGTTGCTTCTCTCGTTAGCTTCGGTTTCATTCCGGAGTTGTGAGGATTCGTTCGACTCCGTCTGTTTGTCTTCTTCATGGACTCGTTCTTCTTCCTTGCGAGATCTCAGGCAAGATGACCATACCCTCGAATCACTTCTATCTTTGCTTGCTAGCTGTTCGCTCTATTGCTATGTCGCGCTACCTACCACTTGCTTATCAAGCCTCCCAAATTCCCATGAACCTCTAGCCTTTGTCACCCTTCCTAGCAAACCGTTGTTTGGCTATGTTACCGCTTTTGCTCAGCCCCTCTTATAGCGTTGCTAGGTGCAGGTGAAGATTGCTCCATGTTGGATTATGTTTATGTTGGGATATCACAATATCTCTTATATTTTTAATGCATCTATATACTTGGTAAAGGGTGGAAGGCTCGGCCTTATGCCTGGTGTTTTGTTCCACTCTTGCCGCCCTAGTTTCCGTCATACCGGTGTTATGTTCCTTGATTTTGCGTTCCTAACGCGGTTGGGTGATTTATGGGACCCCCTTGACAGTTCGCTTTGAATAAAACTCTTCCAGCAAGGCCCAACCTTGGTTTTACATCTGCCTCACCTATCCTTTTTCCCTTGGGAGTCGTGCATCCCGAGGGTCATCTTATTTTACCCCCCGGGGCAGTGCTCCTCAGAGTGCTGGTCCAAACTAGAGCCCTTTGCAGCGCCACCTCGGGGAAACTTGAGGCCTGGTTTTAGTTGTACGGACTGCTCATCCGGTGTGCCCTGAGAACGAGATATGTGCAGCTCCTATCGGGATTTGTCGGCACATTCGGGTGGTCTTGCTGGTCTTGTTTTACCATTGTCGAAATGTCTTGTAAACCGGGATTCCGAGACTGATCGGGTCTTCCCGGGAGAAGGTTTATCGTTCGTTGACCGTGAGAGCTTATAATGGGCTAAGTTGGGACACCCCTGCAGGGTGTAAACTTTCGAGAGCCGTGCCCGCGGTTATGTGGCAGATGGGAATTTGTTAATATCCGGTTGTAGAGAACTTGACACTCGACTTAATTAAAATGCATCAACTGGGTGTGTGGCCGTGATGGTCTCTTTTCGGCGGAGTCCGAGAAGAGAACATGGCTTTTGGGTTATGTTTGACGTAAGTAGGAGTTCAGGATCACTTCTTGATCATTACTTGTTGACGACCATTCCATTGCTTCTCTTCTCGCTCTTATTTGCGTATGTTAGCCACCATATATGCTTAGGGCTTGCTGCAGCTCCACCTCACTACCCCTTTCCTACCCTTAAGCTTAAATAGTCTTGATCTCGCGGGTGTGAGATTGCTGAGTCCTCGTGACTCACAGATACTTCCAAATAGTTGCAGGTGTCGAGGATACCAGTGCAGGTGACGCAACTGAGCTCAAGTGGGAGCTCGATGAAGATCTTGTTCGTTGTGTTGTTTCTTTTCATGTTGATCAGTAGTGGTGCCCAGTTGGGATGATCAGGGATCTAGCAGTTGGGTTATCTTCTTTTCTTTTGGCTTTGACCGTAGTCGGGCTATATGTGTACTCTGATTGATGTATGATTTATTTATGTATTGTGTGAAGTGGCGATTGTAAGCCAACTCTTTATCCCATTCTTGTTCATTACATGGGATTGTGTGAAGATGACCCTTCTTGCGACAAATCACAATGCGGTTATGCCTCTAAGTCGTGCCTCGACACATGGGAGATATAGCCGCATCATGGGCGTTACACATCGTCACCACGCCGTCGTGCTGACGAAACTCTCCCTCAACACTCGGCTGGATCGGAGTTCGAGGGACGTCATCGAGTTGAACGTGTGCAGAACTCGGAGGTACCATGCGTTCGGTACTTGATCGGTCGGATCGTGAAGACGTACGACTACATCAACCACGTTGTGCTAACGCTTCCGCTTTCGGTCTACGAGGGTACGTGGACACACTCTCCCCTCTCGTTGCTATGAATCACCATAATCTTGCGTGTGCGTAGGAAAATTTTGAAATTACTACGTTCCCCAACAATAATGTGGGTGACATGAGTTGCCTATGTTTTGCCGAAATGTCGATTCAATTCCGTTTCGGTGAATTTCGGCCAAACTCAATATGTCCAATGTTTAGGGAAGGTCATGCCGAATGTTTGTATGAATTTGATCCATGCATGCATATATACGTGTTTATAATATTTGCTCCACGCGCAGGTGATCATGAAGGTCAATGGAAGGATGGTGGAAAGATACTGGCAATCCGCTGTGCACGACATGTATGAAAAAAGACTGAAGGATGTTTTATGCCCGTGTCGAAAATGCAAAGGAATAGTCAGGCTCGACCCCTTTGAGGGTGGCACATTCAAGGCGCACCTGCTCATGCATGGTTTGATGCATGGCCATACTCGGTGGATAAGTGAAGATGATGATGATGATGATGTCGACGGGCCAGGAAATAATGACATGGGGCCACCAGACGAAGAGATGACTGATTATTTGCCCGAAGAGGAAGACGACCTCGGAAATGTCGATGGCGAAGAGGCAGTTCAAGGCGGAGAAGACGCGGACACGCCGCCGTCTTCGTCGCTACTAAGTTTAGCCATGCGGGACCCTCATGCTCGAGACCTGCTTCGCAAGAAGACGACTAGCGACAGAGCTGCTTCTAGAGAGGAGGCCAAACTGGCGCAACTAGAGGTAGACTCGATGACTCCTTTGTATGATGGTTGCAATCCCGAGGTGACCCGCTTGAGTTTCACACTAGAACTTCTAAAGACAAAGGCAAAAAACAAATGGACAGATACAAGCCTGGATGAGCTTCTGAAGTATCTAAAGAAGGTTCTTCCTGCGGGAAGCCAGTGTCCTACTAGTGTCGAGGAGGCAAAGAAAATCGTGTGCCCTCTTGATCTGCCACACATTAGATATCACACATGCCTCAATGATTGCATCATATATCGGAACGAGCACGCGGAAAAAACCATCTGTCCAAAGTGCAGTGCTTCACAATATAAAAAGGCCGGAAAGAAAGCTCCGCAGAAAGTTGTATGGTACTTTCCGATCACTCCGCGTCTACATCGGTATTTCATAGATCCTAAGGAAGCAAAGCTTATGCGCTGGCACACGGAGAGGGTGAAGCCAGATGACAGAGATGAGTCGAAGCTGAGACACCTCGCAGATGCTAGCCAATGGAGAGCATTAAATGGTGCATTTGATTTTTCTGCAAATGATCCAAGCAACCTCGTGCTTGGCGCCAGTAGTGATGGCATGAATCCATTTGGCAACCAGAACTCCAATCATAGCACATGGCCCGTGTTTGTATGGATGTACAACCTCCCCCTGGTTGTGCATGAAGGAAAAATACATACACATGGCTATGCTTATTCAAGGGCCGAGACAACCGGGAAATGATATAAATTTGTATCTCGGGTTACTGAAAGAGGAGCTACATACCTTATGGACAACGCCGGCCAAGACATGGGATGCAAGCAAAGGAGAGTATTTCTACATGAGAGCCGCGCTGATCATGACGGTGCAGGACTATCTCGGTTACGGCAATATCTCTGGCCAGGTGTGCCACAGATATTGCGGATGCACGAGGTGCATGGATGATACAACTTCTCTGCAGCTATTGAAAGATGGCGGGTCTTCGAAAATCGTTTACATGGGGCATTGAAGATGGCTCGAGAAGGATGACCCATGGAGAAAGTGTGAAGATTTATTCAATGGTAAGGCTGAGCATCGAGGTCCTCCACGTAAGCGTAGCGGTGCAGAAATATATAAGTTATTGAAGAACTGGGAACAGTGCCCCTCGCCGGGAAAGACAAAGAAAAAGGCGCCGGAGCCCCTGTTGAAGGTATGGAAGACGAGATCTGTTTTCTGGGACTTGGAATACTGGCCCATACTCGACACGCCTCATAGCCTTGATCAAATGCATATCACAAAAATATCCTTGAGAGTTTGCTTGGAACATTGATGAACATGCCGGAGAGGACCAAGGATGGACCGAAGGCAAGAAATGATTGGAATTTTTGAATATCAAGAAAGATCTCCAAATGCCCGGTAAAAGGTCGTCAGACGAGACCGAGACGGAGATGGAGACGGAAGATAGGGGAAAAAGTAAACAAGAAGGAAGAACAATATTGCCCCCCTCTTGCTTCACCTTAGATCCGAAGGAGGTCGATAAATTGTTCAAGTGCCTTGCCAGAATCAAAGTTAGTTCCGGATACTGTGGGAAGATAAGCAGATATCTAGACACTAAGAAAAAAAGGTTCAGTGGTATGAAGTCTCATGACTGTCATGTGATGATGATGCAGTTACTCCCGGTTGCACTTAGAGGGATTATGGACACAGATGTGCGTGAGATGCTTACTGACCTTTGCCACTTTTTTGATGCTATCTCTCGAAAGTCGAGCAGTGTGAAGCAACTCCATAGGCTACAAGAATAGATCGTTGTCATACTGAATGAGCTAGAGATGTACTTCCCGCCCGCGTTCTTTGATGTCATGGTGCATATATGTGTCCACATCGTGGACGACATCATCGACCTAGGTCCGACATTCCTTCACAGCATGATGCCGTTCGAGAGGATGAATGGCATCATCAAAGGATTCGTTCGTAACATGTCCCGTCCAGATGGAAGCATAGCCCAGGGATATCTGACCAAAGAGTGCATCTCTTTCTGTGAGAGTTATCTAGTAGGCACCGGAGACCCTGTTGTTGGTTTGCCCGTCAACAAGCACTGTGGAAGGCTCGAAGGCGAAGGTCACAACAACGATCATAGGGATGTGAATGTGTTACGCTCGGGCCGACAAAACGACCTTGACAGGGCAAACTTAGTAGTGCTATAACACCTAGATGTGCTAGAAGATTTCGTGACACTGCACAAAGAGACCATCGCAAAGAAGTACCATGACCGTGGGGTGCACAGGACGGACGCTGAAGTTATTAGAGAGCACAACTCCACTTTCTTGTGTTGGTTCAAAGAGCGAGTTCTGGCTAATCCCCCGGAAGAGGGTTGTCCGAACGGAACGCTCATATACGCCTTAGCACATGGCCCCTCGACCAACCTCGCGGCTTATCAAGCATACGATATCAACGGATACACGTTCTACACGGAGGAGAAAGATATAAACAGTGATGACCAAAACTCAGGGGTGACGATGGAAGCCATGACCGGGAATGTAATTGAAAGATATTACGGAAGGGTCAAAGAGATATGGGAGCTTAACTACTCTGGATTGCATAGCGCGACGATGTTCTGTGTCAGATGGGCTAAGAATGTATAGAGAGAAAACCGACATTTCACTACCATGTGTATACCCGACTCTGATAGCGGTACCGTCAACGCCATCGCCAAAAATGAGCCATGGGTACACGCTAAAAACGTGACACAATGTTTCTCCATAACTGATCCGATCAATCCCAGCCGTGTTGTCATGAGGAGAAGCAAAAGGAGCATCGCCAGAATGGATGGAGTTGCCAACAAGGAAGACTACGACCAGTATGGTGATCCGATGAGGGAAGATGATGCTGATGACGATGAAACATACGTCAAAAGAAGAATGAAGACTACATTACCTACAAAAGATCGTAATCCCTGGAGAAGGAAAAGTCACGACCATGGGCTCAATTATTCGACAACGAACAAAACAGGGAAGAAGATCAGTCTAAAGCATCATCGTCGCCCAAGCTGACAAACTAATCAACAAATTTTGTGTGTGTCTATTTTGTATACCGGCGTTAGCGGTCAAATCATGTAATATATATTATACTAATTATTATCCAGAGGGTAACAGTGGTATTGCTCCAACGACATACCAAATTAAAGGAAGGAAAGTGCAAAAGAAAGATAAGAAAAAGAAAAGTGCAAATGAAAGAAAAAGGAAAAGAAAAATAAAAAGAAAGGAAGTTTTGCAAAATGAACTGAAAGAAAAAGAAAAAGGAACTAATAAGTTGTGGAAATGAAATGAAAGAGAAATAAAAAGAAAAAGGAAGGAAGTTTGTGGAATATGAAAAAGAAAAAGAATAATAAAAATAAAATGTAAATATAAATAAAATAAAAAGGAAGAAAGTTTGTGGAATATGAAAAAGAAAAATAAAAAGAAAAATAAAAAATGAAAGAAGTTTCTGGAATATGAAAAATAAAAAGAAAAATAAAAATAAAAAAGAAAAAAATTACCAGTAGCGCGTTTTGGCTTGGGCAGCGCTATAGCTAAGGAAAAGAAAAAGGAAAATAAAAAATAAGAAAAAAGTTAGCAGTAGCGCTTTTTGGCTAGGGCAGCACTTTTTGGCTATAGCGCGTTTTGCCAACACGCGCTATAGCTAAGTTGCCTACAGCACCGTCCGCTATGTCCTATCTCTTTCCTCTCTCGCACTCTCTCGCTCGATCCCCTTTCTTTGAGCTCGCCACCACCACGCCCGCACCGCCCACGCCGCGGACGCCCGCACCCGCCCATGCCACCGCCCCGCCCGCACCTGCCCACGCCGCCGTCGACGCGCGTCGCACCCGACCTCGACGCCGGCCACTGGCCACCCCGACGCTCCCTCCCCCATGCTGTCCCCTGCCCTAGGTGCACCCTGGCCTGGCCCCTCCCCCCTGTGCCTCCCCTGCTCTCTCTCTGACCAAATTTGGTCTCTCTGCAGATCGACATGGAGGAGAAGGACCCCGGCCCCTCTGCCCCCGTGACCCCGACCTAGGTGCACCCGGCCCCTCTGCCCCGGCGACCCCGACCCTGATCCCGACCCCGGCCGAGGTGTGCCACCTCCTCTTCCCTCCCTTTTCATATGCTTGTTTTTTTCAAATGCTTGCTGTCCAAATGTTGAAATGCATGTTAAAATGCATGTTAGAATGCTGTTAAAATGCATGTCGTTAGAGTGTTAAAATGTCTGTTGTTAGAGTGTTCAAATGTGTGTTTTTAGAGTGTTCATTTGCTGTTAAAATGCTTATTGTTAGAGTGTTCAAATGCTTGCTGTTAAAATGCATGTTGTTCAAATGCTTGCTGTTAAAATGCCTATTGTTAGAATGCTGTTAATATGCTTGTTTTGGATTTTTTTGCTAGAGTAAATGAAAATGAGTGTTTAGTTTGTTGATAGAGTAAATAAAATGAAAATGAACATTTTATTAGGCAGATTGTAGGTCCACAATCGATCTTGTGTGTCTACAATAATTTATCTTGTGTGTCTACAATAATTTATCTTGTGAATGCTTGATGCACAGGTAGATCACCGACGTGCCGCTCGACGACGCCGCTCAAAGAGCATCGACAACACACCCTCATCCTCGACAGGCAGATAGTGAGCATCCCAAAACCCACACTATATAGAGCTCTATCCATGCAGATGCTAGAGGAGAGTACATGTGCATGTGGTTGTTGTGCTGCTATAGTGAGCATCCTATATTGTTGTGCTGCTGTAGTTCTACCGGACTTTAGTTGTTGATTCATTTCCCGATTGCGAGTGACCTATGTTTTGCCGGAAATGTTGATTCATTTCCATTCCGGCAAATTTCTGGCGCTCTATATGTGCACTTTCTAGCAAAGGTCATGCCGAAATTTTCCGTGAATTTCGGCATGACTTGTGCTAGAAAGTTGGACATATCGAGTGCTCGAGATTTGTCGCGACGGGAATGAAACGACATTTCCGGCAAAACAAAGGTCATTTTTTTTCATTATTCACTTTATTATATAAAGCTCGATAATTAAACGAGTACGACAATCGGTGTACAAAAGTAGGGGCACTCCTTTTTACCCCTTTACTTGTGCACGGACAGTCGGAGCCGCGCCCTCGGCCACACTAAGCAGGGCAGAGGAGAGGAGCCGAAGGCACAAGGTGACCGGAGGCAACGCCAAGACCAGAGACACAAAGGGCAGAGGGGTGAGGTGGACTCCCCGACAAGGATCTTGCCGGGGCGGCCTCCGCGGCCCCGGCAAGAGCCTTGCCGGGGCAACTTGCCCAACACCAACAGAGCGAGCCACCCTTGAGCCCACGGGTTCCAACCCAACCAACTACATTGGACCCAAGGCTCGGGAGGCGCCTCTGAGGTGGCATGCAGATCTTTGTCAAGATCATGAACGCACAAGATCAGATGAGGATCACAAGACGGCGACCCTCGGTGGGATCCTAGACGAGGGAATCCACAAGACCCACGACAACTGCCTTGTCGAGGACGACTGCAAAGCCAAGGCAAGACCCTTGCCGAAGGCATCAGCAGGGCCACTTCCAGGCCCATGTAGCCAAGGCTCCGCCGCCGTTCGCATGCAGCTGCCAGCCCAACAAGCTGGGCAGGCACTTGCGTGGCAACATGCGGCTTCCTGGCCAACTCAGCAAGCACCTGCGTGGTGGCATGCAGATCTTCGTGAAGGCCCTGCCACCGTGCCACCTCAGCAGCCTGCCTGCCTACATGGCGTTGCATGCATCGCTAGTCTCGGCGCATGTCGAAGCGAGGCGGAGCAGCGACGGACCGGACGGGCCTCGTTCCCGCCCCCGATAAAGCTAATGGACACCTAAGTAGCGCATTTAATGCACTTTGTCCCGTAATGCCGTGCGATAAGCTACTGTAGGCCTTTCCACCTCCTGTGTGCCACTGTGGCAACCCCTTTTTCCTATAAAAGGAGGCCCGAGGCGACCAGGAGGGGGATTCGGCTTTTTGGAACTACGCAGCCACTGTAGCTAGTTTAGGAGCTCAAGAACACTCAATACATCCACCAAAGCATGACTAGGGTTTTACGCATCCTTGCGGCCCGAACCTGGGTAAACGATCTTTGTGCTAGCTCCTAGACCTGCTGTCGGGACCCCAATTCCAAGTCACACCGATCTAGCCTGTAACACCTCATATCACTTTGCGGCCTCACGCACGGTACTCCCACGGGTGTCGCCTTACAATGGCCCGGGACCGTTTGCGCCTTTTGGCTCACGTATATGACAATGTCGCTAGCATCCATATGACAGAGAACCCGGGCCGACATGGCTAGTCGTGAACCCAAAGCGGCACTAACGTACGGGGACAGGCATACATGAATCAACATCGAACGTGTCGGTCAGCAGCGTGCGAATCCGGGCTGTAGCACTGGGCTAACAGGACTCCGGGAACCCGGGCTGTAGCAGGCTAGGCAGGACTCCGGATGTCACCGCGTGACATTTCCCCGAAGGGACAGACACAGGAACGATATGAAACACATGCCGGCCAGTCAAGTGTCCAGAGCAGTAGTGATGGGCTAGCAGGACTCCGGTGAACCGGGCTGTAGCGGACTACTATGGCTCAAGGAGGCACTAGACTACATTTCCCCATAAGAGAGGCTGCTAAGGATAGACAACTAGATTGTCGGATCCCACACATACCAAGCATTTCAATCATACACACAATATGCTCGATATGTGCAAATACAACATGGCATCACAACAAGACTCTACGACTCAAAGTATTTATTCATTAGGCTCCGAAGAGCCAGATATTACAAACATGGGTCTCATGACCCAACATTCAGAGCATACAACTCAAAGCACATGCGGAAGCTTAACATGTCTGAGTACAGACATCTACAAAAGAAAAAGGCTGAGAAGCCTGACTATCTACCAGATCCTGCCGAGGGCACAAGATCGTAGCTGGGGTATCAAGCTAAACGTCGAAGTCCACACGGAACTACTAGCGAGACTGACGTCTCTCTGCAAAACATAAAATAAGCAAACGTGAGTACAAATGTACCCAGCAAGACTTACATCAGGACTATCTATATATGCATCGGTATCAACAAAGGGGTAGGTGGAGTTTTACTGCTGCAAGCCAGCTTTGACTCGGTGGCTATCCTGAACTATGACTGCAAGTAACTCTTTTGAGGTGGCGCACACGAGTTCACATATTCACCATATCAATACACCACTATGGATCCGCTCCCGTCTCCCTACGAGAACGCCATCCATAGCACTCACGCTTATCTTGCGCATTTTAGAGTATCCACTTTCACTTGTCTATGAACTGTTATAGGCAACCCAGAAGTCCTTTACCGCGGACACGGCTATTCGAATAGATCATATTAACCCTGCAGGGGTGTACTTCGTCACACACGCTCTCGCCACTTACCACCATGTACACGTCGTGTACCTCGGCAACCTTCAAGCAGAAGCCTGGCGAGGGAGTCGGCCACGACCTGACTAACCACACAAGTCTCTAGTCCAGGTTTATCGCCTATTCGGGTTCCATCCACAAGGAGATCCGGCCGGCGTGTCGCTCACCGCCCCAAACGATGTGAACAGGGTTCCCAAGGCCACCTCGACGGATGGATCTACGTTTGGTACACCGTGCCACGGTGCCTAGTCTGTCCCAAGCCCACCTGTACCGGGTACCACTTGGTAGACTACTAACACAACCTACAAACACCAGAAACTAGTTGCAACTCCTGGACAGAGATCGAGGCGGTTAATAAGCCGAGAGGGGTCGAGTTACCGAAACCCAATGTGTGGTAGTAACTGTTCATGGATCACAAACACAGAACTCAGTTCCTGAGGACGGTTTCAATGAGACAACCCACCATGTACTCCTACATGGCCTCTCACCGCTACCTTTACCAAATCGTGTTCACACCCTTAGCTCTCACACAGTAGGACATGTTCACCACTTTCCAATTCATTCCCGATGAATCAGACCTGACACAACTCTAAGCAATAGCAGGCATGACAAACAAGCATGAATGAGTAGGCACATCAGGGCTCAAACAACTCCTACTCATGCTAGTGGGTTTCATCTATTTACTGTGGCAATGACAGGTCATGCAGAGGATAAGGGGTTCAACTACCGCAGCAAGTAACAGATGAATCGTTGTTGTCCTAATGCAGTAAAAGAGAGCAGGAGCGAGAGAGTAGGATTGTATCGGAATGAACAAGGGGGTTTTGCTTGCCTGGCACTTCTGAAGATATTACAGTTCTTCATCGGTGTCATCGAACTCATCGTCGGAAACACGGCTATCGAGAGGGGACAATACCGGCAACAGAGAGGAAACACAATCAATGCAATGCAACGATATGATGCATGAATGTGACATGGCAATATGCTGTGATTTGAGCTAATGCAACTAGCGCCAAGTTAAATGGAGTTGGCTTGAATCAAAGATTCAAATTCAACTCCATATGTGATTTCTTAAATGCCATTTAATTGAATTGTCCTAAACAGTAGTCATAAGTTGTTCTAACATGCACGGAAATGGTACAGATGGATCGATTGGATTTTTCTGATCATTTTTCATATATAAATTATTCCATTTGGAGCTACGGTTGAATTTCTATGAATTTTAGAAGTTAGGGCATTTTCTAGAATTTTCTGAATTATTTTAAATCCAGAAAATGATTAACTGCATCAACATTAGGTCATGCTGACCTCAGCAGGTCAACGGACCCGGTCCAGGTGAAACCTGACCTGTGGGTCCCGCATGTCTGTGTAACAGGGTCAGCATCAGAGGCTGACCTGTGGGGCCAGGTCAATGCTGAGGTGGCAAGGTCAAACTGACCGGTGGGGCCACGTGCATTAGGTTAATTTAAACAGGGAATAACCCTGTGGTTAATTTAAGGGTGGGGCCCGTCCGTCAATGACCGTTGGGGTCAACTAATCAGTGGTTAGTGCTAATTAAGCGCGCGCCACGTCATCCAATCAGGCGACTAATCACCGGCGGTAAGCAGACGCGGCGGCGCTCCTCGTCCGGCCAACTCTGGCATCGGCTGGACGCGCAGCTGGGCGCGTTAGAAAGCCCGCAATGTGGCGCATCTAGCGGTGGCCGCGGTGTGTGCTGGGGCAGCATGTAGCGGCGGTGGCGACGAGCCGGGCGGCGGCCGGAGCTCGGCAAGGTCGGGTTCGGCGCTATTGTGCACGGCAGGGCGAACGGGTGGCTGCACTCGGCTCCTGGGAGCATGCTGAGAGCGCGACGGTGCTCGGACGCGAGCTATGGCTGCTGTTGGTGCGACGACAATGAGGCATGGTGGCGGGGAGCTTCTGCGTCCGTGCAACTACGGCCTATAGGACGCGGGCGACCATGGGAGTAGGGGGAAAAGAAGCAGCGGCTCACCGCGAATCTGCTGGTTCTGCTAGCAAGGCAGGGGAGGCATGGGGTCCGGCGAATCGAGGGTGCAGATCACCGGCACCCGAGGTCGAGGACGGCGGCGTTGACGGGGAAGAAGGCCGTCCGGGCTTGCGTTCTTCTGCTTGGAGGCGCGAGGCATCGCGGCGGAGTCGATGGGTATGTCGGCAGGAGGTGCGGTGGCCGGTGGCCATGGCTACGGCGAGCGGCGGGCTCCGGCTGCTTTCGGTGGTCGCGTGGGAGAAAGAGCAGGGAGGGAAGGGAGGTCCAGAGAGAGGAGGGAACAGCGAGAGGGGCCAGGGCGTTCTCCAGACGCGTCGGGTAGGCTTGGGGGCGCCTCGGTGGCAAGTAGGAGGTGGCCAGGGGTGGCTGGGCCCGTCGACACGCAGCAGCTCCTACTGGCGCCGGGAAGAAGACGACTGGCATTGGGCCGCACAGTGTTGGGCTATCTGGTGGGCTGGCAGGTGGGCTGTGTCAGGTAAGTGGCCAGGTACTTCTCTCTCTCTCTCTCTTTCCTAATTTAGTTTCTGTTTTCTATTGTTCTGTAGTCTTTAGGGCTTTATTAAAAATACTTAGACACATCCAAAAATCATCAAACTGCTCAATGCCACTTTTTGGAATATAACCAACAGCAAACATTTTAGTTCATGATTATTTGAGCATTTAAAATATTTAATAGCATTTAAATGCCCAAATGCAAATACTATATGATTTAATTCAGAGCCCAAATATGTCATGGAAAAATGTGCAACACGTCTGGTTATTGCTTCTAGCATTTCCCAGAAATGATGAACATTTTTGAAAGCCATTTGGAGTCACTGAGAATATTTTAGTTGAACCTAGTGAATTCCTTTAATGCTAGGGTTTAGGCAATCCCCATTTCAAATTCATTTGAAACTTAAACATGATGCACACATGACTAGCTAGCCTAGAGCAAACCAGAACTAGGGATGTGACAACTCACCCCCACTAAACAAAAATCTCGTCCCGAGATTCAAGCGTAGGGTAAGATGAAAGGGGAACGCAAAGTAACATAATCTTCATGATCCCATTGTTCTTCTCGAAGATGTTGATTCATTGCATCATCTTGATCTTGACATCTTTTCTTTCGAGAGCTTCATCCAACTATGATGATGGAAGAGAGGGAAACTCTACAGGATTGATCTTCTCGAAGATCGAACTATACAAGATCAACTCGCGGAATGCGATGTTGAAACATCTCGAGTTGAGACACAAAACACATCGAGAGGGATGGAAGAACAAACGATGAGATTTGATTTGGTGGGCAACAATCCCACGCTTAGATAATATGGTGCATGGGTTCCAAAGCAGCGAGGAGTTAATTGCCATGATTCCATAACGGGGCACCTTAGGGAAGGTGGCTCATAGAAATATCCCTTAAGTGGCAAAAAGAATTACTTTTGATTCAGAGATCATTGAAACTCTTCATACCAGCCTAAGGCAATTTACAAATGATCGTTTGAAAGAAGTCAAAGAATGGCACACTCAATTTGGAAAGGAAGCTACGGTTATAGAACAACTCGGCAAATGGAAGGCACATTCCAGTTGATACCAGGGATATAACCTAGTGACTGAGCGTGCTTTCAAGATCTTGAGCATTTCCATATTCATCAAGGTTTTACCAACATCCGTGCCGAGGATCCTGGCAACACATCATACTACCATGATTAATGGTGATGGAGGATGCAGGTGCAAAGGAGGATAACACTTTCTCAGATTTTTCCTTAGCAATGCCAAAGAAGCAAATCTGGATGATCGACCGAGAGACATTTAGCACTCCGCTTCTAATGTTCTCCTTGATGTTCTAGCTACCACGGTTATGCTAAAAAAACATCAACATGGCCATCAAGTAAAGGTCGGACTTCGGAGGCACAAAAATCCATAAGGAACAACTTGTGGGATAAGTCATATGAAATCCTCATGGGAAGTGACCAAACGGCTTAATCAAGATACTACAATAATGGTGCTTCCAGCTAGGTGCGTCCACTTCACTAGAACCTATATCATAGTTCTTGGAAGAAGTTCCAACCATCATATCTGCCTGAGATTCAAATCTGGTTGGTAACAGGATAATTCAGACAACGTGTCTGGAAAGAAAGTTTGCAACACAAACCGACGAGACGATGTTGCGAGATTCTCGAGAGATGAACTACGATAGCAAGCTCCAAAACATGAGCTGGTTCTGCTACAACATGTGAACACGTTGTCCCAGACAAGCATGACCACATAGTAGTCTTACAAGAAAACACTGCCGAGCTCTGGTTGGGAACCATCATCGAGATAACGAAGCCTTGTGCATATCCGTCCGGGCCCTTCAGGATTAGCGCATGAACTTCTTTTCTTTGAACAAATCGATCAGTGGCTTGGCATGCTAGGGAATACATATGGAGTGGAGGTAATTAATCTACCAAACCATAGAATACATTCGCACATGCATAATTGACTTGGGATGGTACCAGAGGAAACAGAAACAATCTTTCTCGGATCCACGGCGGCAACTTACATCAAATGCACGTGAATTAGGGAAAGTCACTTCATTCATCCAAACATATGCTCCATGAGCGGGACACAAAGATCATGCTTATAAAAGTTTCCAACACTAGCTTAATGCTCAACAAAATCATGGACAAGATGAAAATGTTGTCAGTGGGCTCAACAACAATTTATCAAAATTCCAATGGGGCTGGAATTCCACAACTATGTGAACAAGGTGATAACATTGGTCAGACCCAAAAGATATAATGGTGTATGCTCGAGGAAACAACCACGAGTAAGACAACATTAGGAATATCGTTGGTTCTGATTTGACTTGACGATAGCCCATACTCAAGTCAAAGTTTTGACAAGACAGTAGATCCAACAACTGATCACGAGGACCAATCGGTGAAGATATCATCTTTCTTCAACACACACACAAACACAAAGATATCCTTTGGAAAGAACTAAGTCAGGCAAGCTTTTATCTTCCAACTCTCCAAGTTGTTGTTTAGCTTAACCAACTAGCTCAAGGGTATCCAACACAGATTCTTGGAGAAAGAGTGGTTTATAGGAAAACCATTTAATCACGAGCTCAACATAGCGGTCAGGTGACAACCTGGTGATACTTCCGAGAAGATATTCGGAAAATCACGTACCACCGATATGTTACTAGGCTCGAGAACAATATCGCCTTTCAGGGCAAGACGATATGATCAACTGAGCAAGGGTTTGACAAAATCCTAACTCATTGATTGAAGAGTGCACCAAAAAGAAGGACTAGGTAGCACGATCAATCTTAGGATGATGATTCAATAACCAGCACGCTAAGAATGAGAGTATTGCCATTAACTACCAAGCAACAGAGTTGCTAGGAGTATTGATTTCACACATCACAATTCACTTGTCGGTATTCCGGTTATAATAACACGGGGACCGAGGAATGAACGATGATGGCGAGAAGTATCACTGCGTCAAGAATCCAAAAGAGGTAGTGCAATTCCCATGACATTCTTGACATAAAGATGGTAATACTCGAAGGTAGAACAGAACAAAAGCTGTTTAGGCATTAGATCTGCGGAATACAACTACTTTGACCCAATCCCAAAGATGGACGAGGTACTGGAGTTTGTTTCTCCTAGTCATTCCGGATTAGAATGGCTTGACAGACCATAAGAATAATAGGCATCGATAACACAAATGCACAATTACTCCTGACTATCAATTGACAGACGATGGTCGGAATACCAATGAAGAGGGACAACTCAAGGGGACATATATGTTTCTGAGTTGTGGATGCATAGATTAATGTCGAACCAAGTTCAACAGGTTTCTTCCAGATAACCCATGCAGAAAGGTAGGACTGGCAGATTCACAATGTAGAATGGAGAACTCATCGAGATCACTCTTGTTGTGATCTTTTGGGTCAAAGGAACTTCTGCCATATTGGTTCATGGTATTGGAAGAATGATAAACCACGGACCTCGAGGACTATCGCAAAGGTTACTAATATCCTAAAGGTACGAGCAACACTATCAACACGAGGTAAGTAGAGTGAACCTTGGGTCAAGAACCCAAGAAATAGAATGCCTACTAACTAAATTGCATCACGGGATGCTTTCGAGAATAATGGCCAGAATCATCACACCGGGGATGCAAGCATTGCTAGATTACTAAGTGGTCCTCTAAGACACCTAGGGTCATAATAATAACTCCAACATATATGTCAAGGCAACAGAGTACCTCAACTCAACGATTAGTGTGGTTAATCTGGCCCAAAGGAACATCGAGAATGGAAAGAAGGGATTTGCAAATGCGGCAGATTATTTAGAAGCCTGGGATGACTCGGACAACATAACGGCTATAAATGCTCAAAGGATTTGAGACATCCTGCAAAAATGGTGGCATAACCACTTAGAAGCACAATATCAAGGTTCCGAGACCAACTATGAACACACGGAAGTAGTAGAAACTGAACTGGGGCTTCAGACCAACAATCCTACGAGTCTACAGATTAGTAACACGTGATCCTGATAGAAGATGAGAAGCCTAGTTCTTAATCCCCGTAGAAGAGAAGAGGGTGACTCAGATCAGAGGACATAAGGTAAAGGAGTAAAAAGAGCCTTACGTTCCCTTCCACAATCAATTCCCTTATATAACTAAAGAATTTCTAGACTCAACTTTGACCAGATTGGCTTGGTAATCCTACAAGCAGTCAGGCTCTGATACCAAAGCTGTCGGGACCCCAATTCCAAGTCACATCGATGTAGCCTGTAACACCTCATATCACTTTGCGGCCTCACGCACGGTACTCCCACGGGTGTCGCCTTACCTCGGCCCCGGACCGTTTGCGCCTTTTGGCTTACGTATATGACAATGTCGCTAGCATCCATATGACAGAGAACCCGGGCCGACATGGCTAGTCATGAACCCAAAGCGGCACTAACGTACGAGGACAGGCATACATGAATCAACATCGAACGTGTCGGTCAGCAGCGTGCGAATCCGGGCTGTAGCACTGGGCTAACAGGACTCCGGGAACCCGGGCTGTAGCAAGCTAGGCAGGACTATGGATGTCACCGCGTGACATTTCCCCGAAGGGACAGACACAGGAATGATATGAAACACATGCCGGCCAGTCAAGTGTCCAGAGCAGTAGTGCTGGGCTAGCAGGACTCCGGTGAACCGGGCTATAGCGGACTACTATGGCTCAAGGAGGCACTAGACTACATTTCCCCATAAGAGAGGCTGCTAAGGATAGACAACTAGATTGTCGGATCCCACACATACCAAGCATTTCAATCATACACACAATATGCTCGATATGTGCAAATACAACATGGCATCACAACAAGACTCTACGACTCAGAGTATATATTCATTAGGCTCCGAAGAGCCAGATATTACAAACATGGGTCTCATGACCCAACATTCAGAGCATACAAGTCAAAGCACATGCGGAAGCTTAACATGTCTGAGTACAGACATCTACAAAAGAAAAAGGCTGAGAAGCCTGACTATCTACCAGATCCTGCCGAGGGCACAAGATCGTAGCTGGGGTATCAAGCTAAACGTCGAAGTCCACACGGAACTACTAGCGAGACCGACGTCTCTCTGCAAAACATAAAATAAGAAAACGTGAGTACAAATGTACCCAGCAAGACTTACATCAGGACTATCTATATATGCATCGGTATCAACAAAGGGGGTGGTGGAGTTTAACTGCAGCAAGCCAGCTTTGACTCGGTGGCTATCCTGAACTATGACTGCAAGTAACTCTTTTGAGGTGGCGCACACGAGTCCACATATTCACCATATCAATACACCACTATGGATCCGCTCCCGTCTCCCTACGAGAACGCCATCCATAGCACTCACGCTTATCTTGCGCATTTTAGAGTATCCACTTTCACTTGTCTATGAACTGTTATAGGCAACCCAGAAGTCCTTTACCGCGGACACGGCTATTCGAAGAGATCATATTAACCCTGCAGGGGTGTACTTCGTCACACACGCTCTCGCCACTTACCACCATGTACACGTCGTGTACCTCGGCAACCTTCAAGCGGAAGCCTGGCGAGGGAGTCGGCCACGACCTGACTAACCACACAAGTCTCTAGTCTAGGTTTATCGCCTATTCGGGTTCCATCCGCAAGGAGATCCGGCCGGGGTGTCGCTCACGGCCCCAAACGATGTGAACAGGGTTCCCAAGCCCAGCTCGACGGATGGATCTACGCTTGGTACACCATGTCACGGTGCCTAGTCTGTCCCAAGCCCACCTGTACCGGGTACCACTTGGTAGACTACTAACACAACCTACAAACACCAGAAACTAGTTGCAACTCCTGGACAGAGATCGAGGCGGTTAATAAGCCGAGAGGGGTCGAGTTACCGGAACCCAATGTGTGGTAGTAACTGTTCATGGATCACAAACACAGAACTCAGTTCCTGAGGACAGTTTCAATGAGACAACCCACCATGTACTCCTACATGGCCTCTCACCGCTACCTTTACCAAATCGTGTTCACACCCTTAGCTCTCACACAGTAGGACATGTTCACCACTTTCCAATTCATTCCCGATGAATCAGACCTGACACAACTCTAAGCAATAGCAGGCATGACAAACAAGCATGAATGAGTAGGCACATCAGGGCTCAAACAACTCCTACCCATGCTAGTGGGTTTCATCTATTTACTGTGGCAATGACAGGTCATGCAGAGGATAAGGGGTTCAACTACCGTAGCAAGTAACAGATGAATCGTTGTTGTCCTAATGTAGTAAAAGAGAGCAGGAGCGAGAGAGTGGGATTGTATCGGAATGAACATGGGGGTTTTGCTTGCCTGGCACTTCTGAAGATATTATAGTTCTTCATGGGTGTCATCGAACTCATCGTCGGAAACACGGCTATCGAGAGGGGACAATACCGGCAACAGAGAGGAAACACAATCAATGCAATGCAACAATATGATGCATGAATGTGACATGGCAATATGCTGTGATTTGAGCTAATGCAACTATCGCCAAGTTAAATGGAGTTGGCTTGAATCAAAGATTCAAATTCAACTCCATATGTGATTTCTTAAATGCCATTTAATTGAATTGTCCTAAACAGTAGTCATAAGTTGTTCTAACATGCATGAAAATGGTACAGATGGATAGATTGGATTTTTCTGATCATTTTTCATATATAAATTATTCCATTTGGAGCTACGGTTGAATTTCTATGAATTTTAGAAGTTAGGGCATTTTCTGGAATTTTCTGAATTATTTTAAATCCAGAAAATGATTAACTGCGTCAGCATTAGGTCATGCTGACCTCAGCAGGTCAACGGACCCGGTCCAGGTCAAACCCGACTTGTGGGTCCCGCATGTCTGTGTAACAGGGTCAGCATCAGAGGCTGACCTGTGGGGCCAGGCAATGCTGAGGTGGCAAGGTCAAACTGACCGGTGGGGCCACGGGCATTAGGTTAATTTAAACAGGGAATAACCCTGTGGTTAATTAAAGGGTGGGGCCCGTCCGTCAATGACCGTTGGGGTCAACTAATCAGTGGTTAGTGCTAATTAAGCGCGCGCCACGTCATCCAATCAGGCGACTAATCGCCGGCGATAAGCAGACGCGGCGGCGCTCCTCGTCCGGCCAACTCTGGCATCGGCTGGACGCGCGGCTGGGCGCGCTAGAAAGCCCGCGATGTTGCGCATCTAGTGGTGGCCGCGGTGTGTGCTGGGGCAGCATGTAGCGGCGGTGGCGACGAGCCGGGCGGCGGCCGGAGCTCGGCAAGGTCGGGTTCGACGCTATTGTGCACGGCAGGGCGAACGGGTGGCTGCACTCGGCTCTTGGGAGCATGCTGAGAGCGCGACGGTGCTCGGACGCGAGCTATGGCTGCTGTTGGTGCGACGGCAATGAGGCATGGCGGCAGGGAGCTTCTGCGTCCGTGCAACTACGGCCTATAGGACGCGGGCGACCATGGGAGTAGGGGGAAAAGAAGCAGCGGCTCACTGCGAATCTGCTGGTTCTGCTGGCAAGGCAGGGGAGGCACGGGGTCCGGCGAATCGAGGGTGCAGATCACCGGCACCCGAGGTCGAGGACGGCGGCGTTGACAGGGAAGAAGGCCGTCCGGGCTTGCGTTCTTCTGCTTGGAGGCGCGAGGCGTCGCGGCGGAGTCGATGGGTATGTCGGCAGGGGGTGCGGTGGCCGGTGGCCATGGCTACGGCGAGCGGCGGGCTCCGGCTGCTTTCGGTGGTCGCGTGGGAGAAAGAGCAGGGAGGGGAGGGAGGTCCAGAGAGAGGAGGGAACAGCGAGAGGGGCCAGGGCGTTCTCCAGACGCGTCGGGTAGGCTCGGGGGCGCCTCGGTGGCAAGCAGGAGGTGGCCAGGGGTGGCTACGCCCGTCGACACGCAGCAGCTCCTACTGGCGCCGGGAAGAAGACGACTGGCACTGGGCCGCACAGTGTTGGGCTATCTGGTGGGCTGGCAGGTGGGCTGTGCCAGGTAAGTGGCCAGGTACTTCTCTCTCTCTCTCTCTTTCCTAATTTAGTTTCTGTTTTCTATTGTTCTGTAGTCTTTAGGGCTTTATTAAAAATACTTAGACACATCCAAAAATCATCAAACTGCTCAATGCCACTTTTTGGAATATAACCAACAGAAAACATTTTAGTTCATGATTATTTGAGCATTTAAAATATTTAATAGCATTTAAATGCCCAAATGCAAATACTATATGATTTAATTCAGAGCCCAAATATGTCATGGAAAAATGTGCAACACGTCTGGTTATTGCTTCTAGCATTTCCCAGAAATGATGAACATTTTTGAAATCCATTTGGAGTCACTGAGAATATTTTAGTTGAACCTAGTGAATTCCTTTAATGCTAGGGTTTAGGCAATCCCCATTTAAAATTCATTTGAAACTTAAACATGATGCACACATGACTAGCTAGCCTAGAGCAAACCAGAACTAGGGATGTGACACCTGCTCTTCTCACAACCCTGCGCCCGCCGACCGTAGAAGGGATTCCAGTGATCCCATAGGTGTCGTTCTCACCGACATCTTTGGCGCGCCAGGTAGGGGGCGTAGTTGTGACAATCTGATCTAGCAGTTAGCCTAGCAGTTCTTTGTCACCATGGCTCCCAAGAAGAAGGCGGCCACGGCGGTCGGTTCGTCGGGAGCCAGAAGGCCCGTACCGGTGCGGGCGAGTAGTGGGCCGGTCGCGAACAGGACCTGAGGCACGGCCCGCGAGCACCAACATCGCTCTGGCAGTCAGAGCCTGGCGAGCGGCGTCGTTCGTGCGCAAGACGGCGGGCCGCACGCCGCAAAATCCATAGACGGAGCTGGGGCCCCTGCAGGCGGTGCGGGCCCCTCCGGGGTCGCCGTCGTACCACCCACGGGCGGCGCGGCGACCTCCAGGAGGCCCACCCCGGCGCCCACAGTGCGCTGTTCCCATGGTGTGCGCGACGAACAGCTTCACCACGCCGGTGACCCTGGGCACCGCCGTGGGAAGAGCCCTATGCATCATCTGCGGGACGAAGGAGGCCAGCATGCCCGCCGAAGTGCTGGCGAAAATGGCACGCAGCAACTGGGCCGTGATAGAGCTCCTTCTAATGTTTTTAGAAGTTGAAGCATGCCACGGTCCATGCAGCTTACGCCACCACCCACGCCAGTAGAGGCTTTGGCGTGCGCGCAACTGCTCCTCGACTTCCCTCCTGCTGCGGAGAAGCTCGACGAGTGGAGAGCCACCATCAGGAGCCTCGTCGCCGTCACCAATAAAGATGATCCGCGACCGGTGGGGCCCTCGGGCCAGCGCTCCATCGAGCCGCCACATGCCAGCGGTGGGAGGACCGGGGGAGCTGCAGCCACAGTACACTCTCCTCCCCCGCGCCAGTTGCCGCCGGTGCCGGTCCGTTGTGACGACGCATGAATAACATTTCCATAGCATCGTCTGACCCATGGACCCACCGCGACCAGCGCCAAGTTCTTCGAGAACGGGCCCATGAAGACGCTCGAACCACCATCGAGCGCCGGAGCGATACACACCACCAGTCGGATCAGCGGGCGGGACCTGCTATGGACCACCCAACACCGGGGGGCTCCGGCGGCCTAACTTACGAGGTGGGTTGCCCAGCCTTTACCCGTGAGATGTGGTAGTTCCAGTGGCCGTCCCACCGCACGTTCAAGCCCGACGTCGGCGAGAATTACAACGGCAAGACCCATCCATTAGAGTTTCTCAGCATCTACACCATCGCGATGCAAGCTGCCGGAGCTCGCGACGACAAGGTGCTTGCCAATTACTTCCCGTTGGTACTGAAGCCCAACGTCATGTCTTGGTTGATGCACTTGCCGGCGGATTCCATTTCTTCTTGGTCGGATCTGTGCCATGAGTTCGTTGGTGCCTTCACCGGAGGCCACCAAGCTCATGGCCAGGCCAGTGATTTGCATATCATTCCCGAGAAGGAAAGGGGAAACACTGCGCAAGTACATCCAGAGGTTCAGCCGGGTGCAGTACAACATCCCTGATGTTCATCCCACCGCCGTGATTACTGTGTTCCATCAGAACATGCGCAATCACAAGATGTGCGAAGAGCTGGCGATGAACAAGGTTAAGGATGTGGCCGAACTTTATGTTCTGGCCGATAGGTGCGCCCGGGCTGAAGAGGGAAGGAAGTACCCCATCGAGGACGCCGGCGTGGAAACCGACTCTACTGATGAAGACACCACCGCCCCGACGAAGAAGGGCCGGCATCGCCACAGGAAACACAAGGGCAAGACCATGCTTGCCGTCGAGGGATCCGATGACACCGACGCCGCAAAGAAGGCCAAGGCAGACGACCCCGGCAAGGAGATTGCCGGGTGCGCCGCTTGCCGGGCCTTGGCCGCTGCCGACAAGCCAGGGGGCTCTGACAAGCAGTATTGCAAGATCCACCGCACCAAGGGCCACGACCTCTAAAACTGTCGACAGGTCGAGCTGCTTGCCGAAAAGCAAAAGGCCGAGTATGAGTGGCGGGACAAGGAGAAGGGTCAAGACGGTGCTGAAGGATCTGGCAAGAAGCGTGGCGGCCAAGGAGGCTTCCGCGGCAAGGATAGCCAGCAAGAGAGGCCTGCTCGGGGCCGTGACAAGAAGCAAGAAGAAGATGATCATGACGAGGACGACGAGTCCGGCGAGCAAGAGTTCAGAAGGCTACGGAGGCCATGTGCGTCGATGGTGGCGCCTCGCTGCACACTTCTCACCGCCAGCTCAAGCAGTGGGCGCGTGAGATCACAGCAGCGGAGCCATCGTTCGATGCTCAGAAGCCGCTGATGTAGTCCAGCACGCCCATCATCTTTGACGCCGAGGACCAGCCTGATCGCACCACTGCGGTCGGGTGTTTGCCGTTGTTGGTCTCACCAATGATACACAACCTCAAGGTGAACAAGATGCTGGTTGACGGCGGGGCCGGTCTGAACTTAAGCTCGCCATTGTGATCAAGAGGCTGCAAATTCCCGACGGAGACCTCTAGGAGACGGGCACGTTTCAAGGGGTCAACCTGGGAAGAAGCCAGCCGAAGGGGAAGGTCACATTGCCTGTGACGTTTGGAGGCGAGTTGAACTATAGGAGGAGAGGATTGTCTTCGATGTAGCAGAGATCCCCTTGCCCTACAACGGGATCCTCGGCCGCCCGGCACTAGCCAAGTTCATGGCGGCGTCGCATTACGCCTACAACACGCTGAAGATGCCTGGGCCGATGACCATCATCACCGTCCCCTATGACAAGAAGGATGCGCTGATATGCGCTGACCTACTCTATCGGGAAGCAGTTGCAGCAGCTGCTGCCAAGGCACTTGCTCCTGTCGCTGACGCCCCGGGAGGGAAGAAGAAGTCGAGCAAGACCTCTCGCACCCACTCCAGCAAGCGCACCTCTTCGGAGTGTTGTGCTACCGTCGAGGACGTGCCAGAGAGCTCCACCGGCAAGAGCAAGAAATCCAGAGCCGCGCCACCACAGACCAAGAAGGTGTCCGTTAGGGAGGATGGCACGGGAGGGGCTTTCACCATAGGCTCCACCCTCGAGAGCAAATAGGAAGGCGCACTCGTCACTTTCATGTGGGCGAATGTCGATGTGTTTGCATGGCAAGCATCCGACATCCCCGGTGTTCCCAGGGAGGTGATTGAGCACCACCTAGCTATTTGTCCTCATGCGCGGCCCGTCAAGCAGAAGGTCAGGAAGCAGGCTCTGTAAAGGCAAGAGTTTATCACGGAAGAGATCAGGAAGTTGGAAGCAGCAGGCTTGGTGAGGGGAGTGCTCCATCCGACGTGGTTGGCCAATCCGGTGGTGGTGCGCAAGGCAAACGGGATGTGGAGGCTGTGTATTGACTACACAGATATCAATAAGGCTTGTCCTAAGGACCCCTTCCCATTGCCGCGCATCGACCAGATTGTTGACTCCACGTCCGGGTGTGATCTGTTATCATTCCTCGATGCCTACTCGGGCTACCACCAGATCTTCATGACAAGAGAAGACGAAGAGAAGACAGCATTCATCACCCCATGTGGTACGTATTGCTTTTTACGGATGCCTTTTGGGTTGAAGAGTGTTGGCTCAATGTTTGCAAGAGAGGTCCAAATTGATTTTGAACCCCAGCTACATAGAAATATGGAAGCATACATGGATGACATAGTGGTCAAAACCAAGGACAAGGCAACTCTTGTACAAGACATAGAAGAGACGTTTGCCAACCTGCGCAAGATCAACCTCAAGCTGTACCCTGAGAAGTGTGTCTTCGGTGTTCTGTCCGGCAAACTTCTCGGGTTCTTTGTGTCGCAGCATGGGATCGAGGCAAACCCAGACAAGATCAAGGCTATCGAGCAGATCGAGGCGCCCAAACGGATCAATGATGTGTGTCGGCTCACTGGCTGCATTGCCGCCATGAGCCGATTCATCTCCAAGTCTGCCGAGCGCGCCCTTCCCTTTTTAAGATTTTGAAAAAGGCGGGCCCTATGGAGTGGACCCCGGAGGCCGAAGTAGCACTGCAGGATCTGAAGAAATACCTCTGTTCTACACTAGTACTGGTGGCGCCTAGACCGCAAGAGCCGTTGCTGCTGTATCTGGCAGCGACGAATCAAGTGGTCAGTGCCGCGCTGGTGGCGCAGATGGAGGTCGACGAAGAGGCAGTGGCAACGGTAGGACCGGTGGATGGCACGTCAGAAATTCCCCCAGCAGGGCCTGGTGCCGGCAAGGCAAGGCCCTTGGCAGAATCCGACGCCATCGGGACATGGCCCGGGCAGCCAAATGAAGTGGTGCAGAAGAAGAAGACGATGCAGCACCCGGTTTACTTTGTCAGCTCCCTCCTTCAGGGGGCTAGGTCAAGGTACTCCGGTGTGCAGAAATTGGTCTTCGGCCTCCTTATGGCCTCGAGGAAGCTGCGTCATTACTTCCATGCCCACGAGATCACTGTCATCACCCGCCTCCCGTTGCAACGGATACTGTACAACCGAGACGTAACCAGAAGAATTGTGGAGTGGGCCTTGGAGTTGTCAAGCTTTGGGTTGAAGTTTGAAAGTACTTCGACAATCTAGAGCAGAGTCTTGGCGGAGTTCATTGCAGAGTGGACCTCAACGCCCGACGAAGAAATCCAGGAGACCGCTCTCCCCGGTAAGGAAGTAAGTAGCTGGATCATGTACTTTGATGGGGCTTTCTCGCTGCAAGGCGCCAGTGCTGGTGTGCTGCTTGTCGCACCCACCGGAGAGCACCTCAAGTATGTGATCCAGATGCACTTTCCCAGGGAGATGTCTACAAACAACACTACTGAGTACGAGGGGCTGCTTGCCGGTCTCAGGATCACGGCAGACCTCGGGGTTAAGAAGCTCATCGTCAGGGGTGATTCACAGCTTGTCGTTAGACAAGTCAACAAACATTATCAGAGCCCGTTGATGGAGGCCTACGTAGATGAGGTGAGGAAGCTGGAGGAGCGCTTCGACGGTATACAAGCGGAGCACGTTCCCCGAGCGGAGAACGACATCGCTGATTACCTGTCAAAGCGTGCTGCATTCAAGCTACCTGTGGAACCAGGTACCTTTCTGCTTCGGTTAACTCAACCATCCGTCGAACCATCAGCAGAACCGAACAAGCGGAGGAAATCAGGCCCCGGCAAGTACTTTCCCGCTGAGCCCCCAGGGGCCGCCGGCAAGGGTGTTGCCGTGGATTCTGAGCCTGCCGAGGGGCAGCTAGCTCCGGCAGGGCGCCAAGCCCTGGCCGTAGAGACGACCGCCCCCATGGCAGAAGAGATGCCTTTGGTCCTTGCCATTGAGCCCCAGGCTCCGGCATGGGCACAACATACCATTCGTTTCCTCCAGACAGATGAACTTCCTGAGGAGCTGGAAGAAGCAAAAAGAGTAGCCCGTCGGTCTGCCTTGTACCAGTTTGTCGATGGCGTCCTATACAGAAAAAGACCGAACGGTGTGAAATTGAAGTGCATCCCCCGGGAGGAAGGACTGGAGCTATTGCCAGAGATACATGGAGGCATATGTGGCTCCCACATAGGGTCGAGGGCCCTTGTCGGCAAGGCTTCTTCTGGCCCACCGCCCTCCAGGATGCGACGGCACTAGTAACCAGGTGTGAAGCATGCCAGTTCCATTCGAAGAAGCTTCATCAACCAGCTCAAGCCCTTCAAACAATCCCACTCTCCCTGCCGTTTTTGGTCTGGGGGCTCGACATACTGGGCCCTTTCCCTCGCGCTGTCGAGTGCTTTGAGTACTTGTACATAGCAATCGACAAGTTCACAAAGTGGCCGGAGGTGGAGGAAGTGAGGAAGGTTACAACACAGTCAGCCATCAAGTTCTTCAAGGGGCTAGTTTGCCGTTTTGGTGTACCAAACAGAGTCATCACCGACAACGGCACGCAGTTCACAAGCCACACCTTCATGCAATACATCCAAGACCTCGGCAGCAAGGTCTGTTTTGCTTCCGTGGCACACCCATGGAGCAACGACCAGGCGGAGAGGGCAAATGCTGAAGTGTTTCAAGGCCTGAGGACGAAGACTTTTAACAGGCCGCACAAGAGCGGAAGTCGCTGGATTGATGAGTTGCCGACGGTTCTTTGGTCGATCAGGATGACGCCAAATCGAGCCACCGGCCAGACACCCTTTGGCCTAGTATATGGGGCAGAAGCAGTTCTCCCCACGGAACTCATATACGGGTCACCTTCAGTGCTCGCTTATGACGAGCTTGAGCAAGAGCGATTGTTGCAAGATGACGCAATGCTCCTTGAGGAAGATCATCGTCGGGCGGCTGTGAGAGCAGCACGCTACCAGCAAGCCTTGCGCCGCTACCTTAGCCGCAAGGTTCATGCCTAAAGCTTTGAGGAAGGCAACCTTGTTCTTCGGCGCGTTCAGTCGGCCAAGAATTCCAACAAGTTGACGCCGAAGTGGGAAGGACCTTATCGGGTAATAAGAGTCACCAGGCCCGGCGCAGTCCGCCTGGAGACCGAAGATGTTGTCCCAGTGAGCAATTCCTGGAACATCGAACATCTTGTTTTACCCATAAGGTGCGGTTGCCGGGCCTCCCGGCAAACCACCTTTTGTATGAGCCTTGCCGGAAAGGCATGTAACCCTCTGTACAAAGCCAGGCGCAGACCCTGAGCATAAATAAATGAAGCGCTGGCGCCCTAAGTTTTAGCATACATGCTAGGTTAAGTCTCTCCCTCGGTTAGGGTTGATAGTGCTTAGCGGCGACTAACCCCTAGCCTAGATGTCGAGTGTGCGTCTTTTTGTTCCCTTTGGTTCGCAGGGCACATGGACACCTCTGCCGACCCGCTTGGGAGAAAGGGAACGGACCGGCGCTATGGCCCCGGCGAGCCAAGACTGCCGGGGGCTAGAGACGCAAAGATCCAACCACGGCAAGCCAAGGTTGCCGGAGGCTGCGGATTCAGATAAGTCTTTTATCCCCCTGTTATGCATTTCCGTAAAGAACTGGGACATGTGAAACCTCGTTTATATTCATAAAACCACAGTGCTCCCCCTTTCCTGTACCCAAGAGCTATCTCCTGGGTCAGAACTTGGTCGTAGTCGCAGTGGCGAGGAAATGAACAAGGGGCCTAACTCTACTTCGCCCTGCCTCCGGCAAGAGCGCGAGAATGGTCGACTGAAGTGGGGTGACGGCAAGGCCTGTTGCCGGGCAACAATGTTTATCTTAAAAATAACAAGGATTCGTCCTTGGCATGGGCCTCGCTCACGCACAAAGAACCCGGCAAACACCCTTTTTCATTAAAAACATCCCATACAGGTACAGTTCATACGGAATTAAAAACATGAGCAAGGGGATTACAAGCCTTAAAATTAACAAGTGCCCGCAGGCTTACAAACTAAAAAGAGACAAGGTGCCCATAATCCCTTTCTTGTCGCTCTCTTCGGAAGGTGGAGCAAGGCAGCGGGAGGGCAAAAAGAGCGCCTAGGCAAGGTACGAGGAGCAGAAGGCACCAAGAGAACATCTTGGTGCCGAGAAAGGAGCTGGAAGACAAGCAGCGGGCCGGCAATATGGGACGAAGGCGTCGGTGCCCGCGTACTCCGACTTGACGGCCGCCACCCGCCTTCTTCGCCTTCTCCGGCCCTCCAACGGCAGCCGCCCAAGGAGACGACGGGGAGCGCCCCGATGGAGAGCTTGGCGAGGATGGCCCTCGGCAGGGCGCGTGGCCGAGGGAGGGGAGGCGCGGTCAGTCGGAGTCGGGGTCGGCATCCCGCCGCTCGACTCCCTCGTCGCCGTTGTCGCTGTCCTCCTCGTCACTTCCGCTCGATGAGGAATCTTCGTCGTCGGAGGAGCTCTCCATGCAGCACTTTAGGCGAGTTCAAGATCTCCAAAGACCTTGACGGAGAGTAGGCCGCCCTCCATTAACTTGAAGTAGAGGACGAGCCCCGCCGTCAGGCTGTGGATGCGAGCGAACGTCTTCCATCCGCGACGGAGGTACATGACGTGAGGAGCGGGGAAGTCGACGTCGACCCGTGTGCCGCCGTTCCCGTAGCCCCTCATGTGCAGCCTGAGGGTCTGGGGCAGATCGAGCTCTATCTCCCGAGCAAACGGGGTGGGGAGGCGGAGACGACGACACGGTGGCCGGCGCAGCCTGATGAAGAACTCGCGGGGCTGGTCCCCGACGTGACCCTCCATCGCGGGAGGCATCGCTGGCGGAGGCATGGCCATCGCGCCACCTCGCCCCCCTCTCCCCCGACCGCCGCAGCGACCTCGGCCTCGCCCCCTCCCCCTTCCTCTCGTGGCCGGCTCCGCCGTCGCGAGCTCGTGGGAAGGAGGGACGCGCTGTCGAGCGGCGACTCTCGCCCCCACTGTTGAAGGACCTGCGCCCCCTCTCGCCATGGCGGGCGGAAGGAAGGAGCGGACGTGGAAGAAGATAGATGCTGGGAGAACATGGGGTGACATCCTCCTCCCCCTCCTTATAAAGGGGCGGGGTCGAGGCCCGGCCGCCCCACTCCGCCAATCCAGCCATCAGAGGCGCAGGGAATCAGGACCGACCCGCTGCCCCAATCAGCGACGGCCTCGTTTCCCGCCTCCACCGCCTGCCACCTACATGGAGGACGCTTGACGAGCGAGTAGAATCAAGGGGACGGGTGAAGCGACCGTTCCCGCCCCGTGATCGTGGGGGTGGGCGCCTTGAAGACTGCGACCCGAGTCCACTCAGTAAATAAGCCGCGCCTCCACGCCTCCCTCTTTTTATGGGGAAGGCGCGAGCCGCCTCTTTACCACGATGTGACGCATGCATGCGGAAACCGCCCCACGCATAACCCCCACCTCACGCATGACCCTCCATGTCGCGCGTTCAACGCGGGTCATGGGGAAGCGCAGCGGACAAAAAATTACTGCGGTCAAATCCCGCCCCGACTACCCGCGCACCGTTTTGGGCCTGGCCCAAGAACGTGTCGCGCTTATGTGTGGCCCAGGCCTGGGGGCTCCTGTCGGTGTACAAAAGTAGGGGCACTCCTTTTTACCCCTTTACTTGTGCACGGACAGTCGGAGCCGCACCCACGGCCACACTAAGCAGGGCAGAGGAGAGGAGCCGAAGGCACTAGGCGACCGGAGGCGACGCCAAGACCAGAGACACAAAGGGCAGAGGGGCAAGGTCGACTCCCCGGCAAGGCCCTTGCCGGGGCGGCCTCCGTGGCCCCGGGAAGAGCCTTGCCAGTGCAACATGCCCAGTACCAACAGAGCGAGCCACCCTTGAGCCCATGGGTTCCAATCCAACCAACTACATTGGACCCAAGGCTCGGGAGGCGCCTCTGAGGTGGCATGCAGATCTTTGTCAAGATCATGAACGCACAAGATCAGATGAGGATCAGAAGACGGCAACCCTCGGTGGGTTCCTAGCCGAGGGAATCCACAAGACCCCCAGCAAGCGCCTTGCCGAGGAAGACTGCAACGGCACGGCAAGACTCTTGCTGGGCCCCCGGCAAGACCCTTGCCGAAGGCATCAGCAGGGCCACTGCCAGGCCGACGCCAGCCAAGGCTCCGCCGCCATTCGCATGCAGCTGCCGGCCCAACCAGCTGGGTAGGCACCTGCGTGGCAACATGCGGCTTCCAGGCCAACTCAGCAAGCACCTGTGTGGTGGCATGCAGATCTTCGTGAAGGCCATGCCACCGCGCCACCTCAGCAGCCTGCCTGCCTACTTGGCGTTGCACGCATCGCTGGCCTAGGCGCGTGTCGAAGCGAGGCGGAGCGGCGACAGAAGGGACGGGCCTCGTTCCCGCCCCCGATAAAGCTAATGGGCACCTAAGTAGCGCATTTAATGCACTTTGTCTCGTAATGCCGTGCGATAAGCTCGCGCACTGTAGGCCTTTCCACCTCCTGTGTGCCACTGTTGCAACCCCTTTTTCCTATAAAAGGAGGCCCGAGGCGACCAGGAGGGGGATTGAGCTTTTGGAACTACGCAACCACTGTAGCTAGTTCAAGAGCTCAAGAACACTCAATACATCCACCAAAGCAGGACTACGGTTTTACGCATCCTCGCGGCTCGAACCTGGGTAAACGATCTTTTTGCTAGCTCCTGGACCTTCTCTTCTCACAACCCTGCACCTGCCGACCATAGAAGGGATTCCAGTGATCCCATAGGTGTCGTTCTCACCGACAACGACATTGAACCCTAGGAAACATGACCGACACCGATGAGGCCGGAGGTTCTCAGTCCCAATTAGGTCGAGCACATGCCTACCTTGACTTTGTGGCGGATCAGGAGAGACAACAAGCTGGGTGTCAGGACCCCCTTGTCATGACGGATGACGGCGGTGGTGGCGCTGGCGCCGACACTTATGCCACCAACGACACCGGCACTGAGACTGGCGTTGATGATGTTCCTAACTACAGCATGGAATGTGGGACCTCCCAAGCCAGTGAGGGAAAGAAGGAAAGGAGGAAACGACGCCCAAATGAGCTCGGCACCGGAATACTGGTGGTCACGGCGGTGCACCCTGGCGAGTTCGACCCAATAGAGCCGCGGGAATTGGCAGCGTGTTACGGCAACCAACTAGCATGCATCCTACGGGATACCGCTAACATCAACACCGTGAAATTACGGAAGAATGAAAATTTGAAGAAGATGCTCCTAACTAGGTTGCACGCAAGATTCCTGTTCCCCGGTCGGAATGACGAATTCGACCCATGGGATGATGATGCCATGAAAAAATCAACAACAAAGCCCTAGGGAGGTTCAGCAACGCATTGAGCGCTTGGAAAACTAGGGCGACAAAGGAGATTGAAGTAGACCATGAAACCTACGCCGAGATTGCTACCGACAATCCGAAAATTATGATAGAGGACTTTGAAAAGTTCAAGGAGACTTGCAATGAAGAAGCTGCCAAGGCCAGGTCGGAGAGAGGCAAGCAGCTGCAGGCAAAGAACATGGGGAACCACTGCCTTGGAAGCCGTGGTTACACGGGAAAGAGGCCGATGTGGGCTAAGGAGGACGCAGAACGTGAATATCAGGGGATCCCAGACCCATTTGCTGAGTTCACCGACCAACAGTAGCCCGATTCTCTTGGGACCCAAAAAAAAGATTTTTTTCACCGACGGGCCGACTAGGAAATTCATGAGATTACTGGTAATTATCCTTTTACCACATTACATATTAGCTTCCAATCAATGAAGTATACTACATTCTAGTCACATTCGTAAATGATTCATGGTCCATTTTGCAGAGAGAGCAACACAAGCTTGCAGCCGAAAGCGACTCGTCGACTCAGTCGTGGCGAAGTACAAGTGGGACACTCCTTTCAACCGGGCCATGAACATAATGATGGGACACCCGCCCGGCCAGCGGCCACAATATGGACATGTGCACGGCGCCAGGGATGGCGCCATGTGGAAGTACTATTATAAGGAGGACCCCGAGGCCAAAAGACAGAAAGAAGTTCAGTCAAGTGACTATCAACGAGAAGGTGGTGCGGGCGATGGAGAAAGCAAAAGCTGAGACCAAAGCTGAGATAATCGCTGCGTGTAGAGATGATATGGTGGCTGCCTTTACAAGCTTGATTCCAACTGTGGTCACATGGGTGCAACAAAATCCAAACGCGCCACCAAGTGATTTTCCCATGCCCAGCTTCACCGGGAGCAACTCAATGAACACCGCACCCATACCTGTACCTAGTATGGCAACCGCACCCGCACCTCCTCCAGCACCTGCTCCTGCACCCATCTCTCACAGCAGCCCTAGCTTCGTCTCTGGCTTGAATGTTGGGCCGTCGATATTGGCTGAGCTCGACGCCCTCACGGTAAATACGCGTCGCACCTTCATCAACTCAACTAATTAATTAATCTTCAGTTGCCGTTCTTTTTGGATCTCTGACACCACACGTATATGCCTTTGTAGGCCGACTCCACTCCGTGCACACTCCTTTACCACATGAAGGGCAGGTTGGTGGATGTGGGGAAGGGTACTATAGTGAAGCGTAAGGATCGATTGTTTCACCGCCGGCAGATGGCTGATAACGGCTTAAGGGTCTCCGTGGCGAGTGTGAAAGAGGGCTAGGAGGGTTTCCCTCGTCCGATACAAACCGATGGAGAGGATGACGAGACCCCCACGCAGCTTGGCCAATGCAAAAATTGGCCAATCCTATGGCCGAAAAATCTTCTTCGTGTCGAGGTGGCCGGGAGCACAACAACGGGACCTCAGGAAGGTATGACCACAACACCACCTACACAAGTACAACCATCATCATTGCTGCTTGCTAAGATCGAGAGACATGAGGAAGGAGGGCTAACCGTTCTGGCAGATGATGCCATCTGCCCCATGGAAGAGGATATGGATCATGACATGGAGGAGGCCAATGACCCTAACCAGTATTTCAATACCGACTATGACAACGAAGTAACAATGAGTCAACCATATGAATATGAGATGGATGTACCAGAGCTGGAACATCCTTGGGAGTGCAAGAAGTCTTTGTTCATGCAATCCTCGCGGGACACGCCTCCAGATGCCGACTCCACTCAAGCTCAACTAATTAGCCAGAGTCGTCCAATGCTGAGCCCGACAACACTAGGGGTGGTGCTCAGGGAGAGTCTGACAGACCCACCAGCACCTGAGCCCACCAAGAAGAAGCAGAGGAAGAGACCGACGGCGAGAAAATCCAATAAAGTTGGTAATGTTGGTTCTAGCAGCCAGCCACCTTTGACCAAGGTTGACCGTGTACTGATGAAACATGCGCCATTAATCCATGTCGCGGGAGAGCCAATGGTACCGGCGAATGCACTAGCTGCCATAGCTGGGGATCTCAGGAGACTCCATGACCATGTGCTTTCGACAGAGAGAAGCCTCCTCACCTCGGATGATCCAGGATACACACTTTATACGGTTCATGTGCCGAGCAGTTGCAAGATGTATGTCCACACATGCCCCGCGGACCTCTTCTTCCTGAGGTTTCATTACATCTTCCAGATGTTTCAAATGAGGACACTCGATTTTACGTTCGTCCGCTTGTATGCGCTGCACATGAACTACATCACCAGGAGAGAGCAAGTCACCGGTCTTGCGGTCGCGGACCCATACTACATGCAGGAGGGCTTCTTGTCAATCAACGGCATCAACCGTCAATATGCGAGTCAGTACATCAAAGAATTCTTGGCCAGCAATAAGGACAAAGAAACGATTCTCCTACCTTATCATCCCAGGTAAGTCATCCGCGGATAGCACTATAACACATACGTGCATTTCAATAGTTACTTTGCACGCATGGAGGCTAACTTGATCGTGTATTTTGCATAGCGGGGGGTGTCGTACCGTTCTGATCGTTCTTTACCCGCGTTAGTCCCGTGCTCTATATTTGGACCCGTCAAAGAACATACAGAAGAAAGATTACACACACATAAAGTATGTTCTGGACAGAGCTATGCTAGGCTTCAGCATGCGGGGTGGCTACATCCAATGCAAAAAAACAAATAAGTCCGGGCTTTGTTTCAGCCACAAGACTGACTTCTGCTGCATCCAGCAACCGGCAAGAAGTGACAATGATGGATTCTACGTCATCCATCTAATGATGGAGTACAGAAGGGATGTGCAATCACTTTGCATGAAATCTTCATCCGATACCCATATCCAGAGATGGGCCGAAGCCTTTGGAGCCATGTCGGATAATCAACTTCGAAATGATTTCTATCGGACCCAGCAGGAAATTGCGTCCATCATCATGAAAGATGTCCTCGAAGAGAATGGGATGTTCTACGACGGCCCAATATCGCGAGCTAATGTCCGAACCCGCATTGCCCTACAGCGTCAAGCCATGACGCCTTTCACTAAGCTTGGTGACACCCTCCCGAATATGGACAGATGGGGAGAGTGCACTGCTTAAAAACAATGTGTCTGTTTAGTTACTTGTCACTTTCTGTACGACGAAACTATTAGACGTATGGTGTCGCGCTCTAGTTAATTACTTTCGGTACGATGAAAATTGTTAACTATGTTTACTATATATGTTGCTTCTATTTCATATATATATATATATGTGTGCATCTCTGACAGGTATATAGATCAACGATGGCGAGGAAGTGGTATGCCGTGTATGTAGGGCATGTTCCGGGTGTGTATGATGATTGGCCAGAGTGTCAGGCCCAAGTCTCTTGCTTCTCCGGAGGAAGCTAGAAAGGGTTTCATAGCAGAGCGGAAGCCGAAGCTAGGTTACTTGAGATTCATAGCATGACAAGGGATTCAGAACTAGCGCCGCTGCAAAAACTACTACATAATACCGCTTTTGATCTTCGTGATCGCTCTTATCTCGTATGTCATAGTTTAGGTAGATGATGAAACATCTGTCTACGGTGACAATGTAATAGACATGTGATCATTAACTTGTATCGCTATTTCGAGATGATGATGAGATTGACATCATTTGTGTTGAGACTATGTTGATATGATGAGACTATGTTGTACCACTTGGATGATGATGATGAGACATTCTTTTTCATATAGTTTCAGTGTATGTGTATGTTGTAATTGTATAAAATCTGTAAAAATACGAATACAGCAACATAAATAAAAGAAAATGCTAGCAGTAGCGTGGGGTATTGGAGTAGTAGCAGCGCTGCCTTACCAGTAGCATTGGTTTTAGAGGCACGATACTAGTATTAGTAGTAGCGATGGACAGAGGCGCGCTACTACTAGATATAAGTAGCAGTAGTGCTGGTTCAAACAAGCGCTACTGCTAAAAAATAGCTGTAGCACCGTAGCAGTAGCGCGCCTGCCCGCGCTACTAATAGCCAAAAAACCAGCACTACTAGTAAGGGTTTTCCTAGTAGTGCCACTTTCTAGCCTAATTTTGCTTTGTTTGTTCAATTTTGAAAATCACCACAAAAATAGCCATACCAATTTTTTTTGTGATTTGTTGGTGTGATGATGTCTGGTTGCATCTGATCCATGAATGTGATGTGTTACCCGTAGATCTAGCTTTTCGCCATCTTTTTCCCTGATTCCATCCACGAAATTCCATGAATTTTGCCCCAAATTTTTTGTTTCCCCACCTAATTCTTTGAGTTCGTCTAGGATTTTGAGCCCCGGACATCTTTTGCCTAACTTTCGCCAATTTTGACCGGGTTTCCACCGATACTTCCGCATGCCACCACCACTTCCCACAACGACCATCGCTTACCCGTTATCACCTCCAACAATTTTGACACATATGTTTTGAGAATTTTATTTGCAGTTTCCGTTTCCTAACGTATTTTGGCTACTTGGGAATGGTTTGACACTGACATCACCGCCACTCATCTTCGCCACGGACTCGTCATCGACAATGAGCACCTCATCATTTTGACACCGTTACCATAAGCAAGAGTGGTAACATTGACGACACCTTTGTGCATCTCTTGCCATTACATTTGCGAACCCTTGAGCCATTTTCGTCACTTCCTATTGAGACTAGCCATTTGAGTATTGCCAGGCAACGTTACTTGTGCGCATTAGTGAGCATGGTTTCCATCGCACATATACCTCATCTCGGTATCATCATATCATCACTAGTGTAATACTTTGTTCCCACATACACAATTTCAATCTTGGTTCAAGCATTTTGCAAAAGTGGCCAAAGAAAGAGATTAAAAGAGAAAGTGCCAAAAAAATTAAGCAAAATAAATCAAAGAGCTTGTAAGCAAGAGCCATAGCATCATACCATATTGCATATAAAATTGTCATACTCGATCATCTTGGATCATATCACCGGAACATCATACATATATAACATACTTGGGTTAGAAGTCGTTGCATTTTTGCTTTGTAGGTCGTGCACAAGTACCGTATCCGCCTATTGAGCAGTCGTGCTAGCGTCTCTCTAGTGTTGTGCAACAAGAGCGTTTTTCGTGGATTCCACATTTTGAGCTCACCCCTTGGTTGCATGACCCCATTTATCCGTGTGTGTGTTTTTGTATGCCACATATTGCTGTTGGTCTACTTGTTCCACTTGCATATTTGTGAATCTTTTGCAGCGTTATTTGAATCTCACTATCAGTTGAGTAAATATTGTGCCACCATCCTCACCAAGCTACTCCAAAAGCCTTAAATGTGTAGGTGTGAGAATTGACAGGATTCGGTACCAATTGTGCTATTTGCTTGCTACATTTTGAGTGATCATTGATCCATCTTCAACATTGGGTAAGGTACACTTGGTCTAGTTCTTTCCTATTTTCCACTCCCATGTTGCATGAGATGATGGATAGGCCAAGTACTTCTTTGAATCCACTCTTCATCGACATAGAAGAGGACCCAAACAACTATGTCACCAAGAACCACCTCTTCGGCGCGCAACAAGCTTTGCATCAAGAGAATGAAGCATTGAACGATCACATCGATCTACTCGCCACTGACTTGCGACAATACGAGCTGCGTACAAGAGACTACCTTGACCACAAGCTCTCCACACAAATGGAGGAGATCGACGAAAGGTTGTCTACTCAAAAGGCGGAGAACAATTCAACGACATAGGAGATTCATGCCTTGTTGGTCAACCATTATTCTATGACATCGTCAACATCAAGATGGCACCACTCAAGTCGACACTCTATGAATTCTTCCTTAGATGCAAGTCTACACCGAGGTCATTCGCGTCATCGCCAAGACCATGAGGATCATCAAGATCCACAAATCAATTTCATGGCAATGGTTTACAAGGCCACCTCCGGGAACGTGAACGACTACGTCACCAAGCTAATGATCAAATGAAACAAGAGCAAGCTCCACAATGCAAAGATCACCAAGTGAACCAAGATGGTGACGTCCTTCGGCAAGAACAACAACGGCGTGACCAGCAAGTCCTTGAAGTCCAACGTGCTCTACGTGAAGCAACCAAAAATGTGCAGGAGCGCACCCACCAAGTACGTCTACAAGAAGAGGCCCTCCGACGAGAGAGACAAGAAGAAGACACACGCCTCGAGGAGCGCCAAGATACAAGGAACCGTGCAAGAATCTCGCGAACTCAATGGCAAGTTCAACAAGAGGAGCACGAGGAGCAAGTGGCTCAAGAGTGTCCACCACAGCAAGAGCGCCTTCAAAATCGCCCCGCACGCATCGAAGAACAGCGCTATGGCAAGCTCAAGTTCACCATGCCCAAGTTCTCTAGAAGCAATGACCCCGAAGACTACCTTTCATGGGCATTGAAGGTTGACAAGATCTTTCTCTTAGACAACTATGAAGAAGAGAAGAGAATTTCCATGGCATCGCTTCAGTTCCAAGACTATGTCCTAATTTGGTGGGAGCAAATTATTGAGCGACGAGACGCAAAGGGTGAACCACCCATCACAACATGGAATCAAATGAAGGATGTCATGCGAGCATGCTTTGTACCCATGTACTATAGACGCGACCTCTTCAAGAAATTACAACTCCTCAAGCAAGGCACCAAGCCCGTTGAAGAGTGTTACTAGGAAATGGAGATCACCATGATTCGAGCCAATGTTATGAAAGATGAAGAGCAAACTATGGCAGGATTCTTGAATGGACTCAACCATCCTATCACGTTGATTGCGGATTTCCAACCATATCCAAACCTCCTAGTACACCAAGCTACCAAGGCGGAGCGACAAGTGCAAGATGATTACAAGTATGCCAAGTACTCTTCCAAGACCTACAGTTCATACACTCAAGCTTCAATGACTACGACGCCTTCTACCTCGATGAAACCTACACCAGGAAACGGCAACAAGTCAAGTTACAAGAAAACTTCGACATCTTCAAGTCGTCCTCAAGCAACTTCAAGCAGAGAGCTTCATCATCCACAACTCCAACGGATGAGACCGTCAAGACAAGTTCCATCAAATGCTTCACATGTCAAGGTCGAGACCACAAGACATTTGAGTGGGCCACTCGGCACACCATGATTGCCAACGATGATGGTACCTATGACTTGATGAGCGAGGAAGAAATGGAAGCCCTTGAGCACGTGGCCATACACCGGCACGTGAATGAAGATGAAGATGACCAAGTCTTTTGTGAGAATGATTTGAGCCCTGCTCTCATTGTCTCCAAGGTCTTGACACTTCAACATCAACAAGACGAAGACCAATGTTGCCACATCTGCCACACCGAAGCTGGCATCAATGGACGTTCCGTGAAGGTCATCATCGACGGAGGAAGTTGCCAAAATTTGGTAAGTGAAGTACTATCCTCCAAGCTATAATTGGTCAAGATGAAGCATCTCGTCCCTACAAGGTCCAATGGCTTAGGGACTCCGGTACCATACAAGTGGAGCACACCGTTCAAGTCTCCTTCAAGATTGGCGCATACGAAGACACCTTGGAGTGTGATGTGGTTCCCATGTCCATTTTCCATCTCCTACTCGGACAACCTTGGGAATTTGACCACAGAGTCATCCAGAATGAGCGAACCAATCACTATAGTTTCAAGATGAAGGGAAAGGAGTACGTGCAATGACCCATGTTGCCAAGTGAAGTGATCACCGATAAGCAAGCATCCACCCATCATGGAGAGAATAGTGAGAGAGTGAGCCACCAAAAAGAGAGTGAGTTCCAAAAGCCCAAAATGAGTGCCTCCATGATGAGTGACAAGAAAAACTTAGTGTTTTTCGCTTCCAAACGAGAGATAAGAGAAGTGTGCGATAACCCATACTGTGTTATGCACTATGTCCTTGTGTGCAAAGACGAAGCAGCAAGGACTAACAACTCTCACCATCTACCTTTAGTGTTGTGTAATCTATTGCAGGAATTCAAGGACGTCTTCCCCGATGAGCTACCTTCGGGGCTACCTCCACTACGAGGCATCAAACACCAAATCGACGTCATCCCCGGTGCACCATTACCAAACAAGGTACCCTACCGCGTCAACCCCGAAGAAACCAAAGAAATAGAAAGTCAGGTACAACACCTCATTGATAATGGGCATGTACGTGAAAGCTTAAGTCCTTGTGCTGTTCCAGTTATTCTTGTGGCTAAGAGGGATGGTAGTTTTTGCATATGTTCCAATTGCTGTCCCATTAATGCTATCACCATTTTCTATAGGCATCCCATTCCAAGCCTTGACGATATGCTACATGAGCTTAGCGGAGCCACCATTTTCTCAAAATTGATCTTAAAAGTGGCTATTACCAAATACGCATCCAAGAAGGTGATGAATGGAAAACCGCTTTCAAAACCAAATTTCGCTTGTATGAATGGTTGGTCATGCCTATGGGTTTATCCAAAGCACCCGACACTTTCATGCGTGAGATGCATTATGTTCTTCAAAAATACATTGGCATATTTGTTGTGGTCTACATTGATGATATACTTGTGTTTAGTGAATATCTAGAAGATCATGTCACCCATCTTAGAGCCATTTTGCAAACTCTTAGAAATGTGCGCCTTTATGCTAATATGGAGAAATGCACATTTGGTGTTGACAAGCTTGTTTTCTTGGTTTTTGTTGCATCATCTAAGGTCGTTAATGTAGATGAAGATAAAGTTGATGCTATCAAAACTTGCCAAAACCTACCAACTTGTAAAAAGTGCGTAGCTTCCTTAGCTTAGCCGGACTCTATCATCGTTTCGTTAAGGACTTTAGAACTATTGCATCAACTTTGCATGCCTTGAGTAAGAATAATGCACCATTTGTTTGGGGACCATCCCAAGATACCACATTTCATGAGCTTAAGAATTTACTTACACATGCTCCATTGCTTGCCTTGCCCAATTTTGATAAAACTTTTGAAGTGCATTGCGACGCTAGTGGTAATGGCATAGGAGGTGTGTTGATGCAAGAGAAACTCCCGATAGCTTACTTTAGCAAGAAACTTTCTGGAGCGCAACTTAACTACCCCATCTATGACAAAGAACTATATGCTTTAGTAAGAGTCTTGCATGTGTGGGAGCATTATTTTCGCCCTCGTCAATTTGCCATCCATACAAATCATGAGACGCTTAAATACCTTAAAGGTCAAACAAAGTTGAATAAGCGACATGCCAAATGGAGTGAGTTCATTGAGTTATTTCCTTATGTGATCAAGTACATCAAAGGCAAGGAGAATGTTGTGGTGGATGCTTTATCCCGCAAATGCATGCTCATAACTAAACTTGAATTAAATGTCATGGGTTTGAGCATATCAAAGACTTGTGTGCGCATGATCCTACTTTTGTTATTGCTTATGCCAAATGCTTGATGCATACATCTTGGGAACGCTATTACATCAAGGATGATTATATAATGAGAACTAACAAGATTTGTATACCTGAGTCTTCTCTTCGTTTGATACTTCTGCAAGAGACTCATGGAGGAGGACTTATGGGACACTTTGGGCGCGATAAGACATTCAAAACACTCTCCAAGAACTACTTTTGGCCCAAGATGTTTCGTGACGTCTCCCGCTACACCAACCGATGCTCTACATGTCGCAAATCTAAGTCTAATGCTCAATCCCATGGTCTTTATATGCCACTTCCTATTCTGTATCACCCATGGGAAGATATTAGTATTGAGTTTGTGCTTGGTTTGCCTAGAACTAAAAATGGAAAAGATTCGGTATTTGTTGTTGTGGACCGTTTCTCTAAGGTGGCACAGTTTATTCCATGCCACAAGATAGATGATGCTTCACATGTTGCAAATCTCTTTTGTAGGGAAATCTTGCGTCTACATGGAGTGCCCAAGATTATCGTGTTGGACCGTGAAGTCAAGTTCCTTAGCTACTTTTGGAAGACCCTATGCGCCAAACTCGGAATCATGCTCTTATTCCACTCGGCATAACATCCACAAATCGACGGCCAAATGGAGGTCACCAACCAAACGCTATCTACTCTCCTGTCTGAGTAAATGACCACAGGTAGCCTCATCAGTCCCCCATGGTATTTCAAGACATTGGGGCTAGCTCCGCCCCTCACGCCTCCCGGATGAAAGGCCGACCCTTTAGGCCGCCTGGTCCGATGGGTCGGCTATTAGAAGGCGGCGGGCTCTCATAAGGCGGCCGCGAGGGGGCGGACTCCTATCAGGCGGCCCCTTGTCCCCTCAAAGTTTGAACCCCATTACTACGACGAGACAGGGCGTGGCTACAGGGTGACCTGCCACCCCCAAATCCAGGACGGAACATGGCCATAGTGCGGGTGTACCAAGTGGACACCCCTCGCCCGGCGCGGCACTGTTGCCACGCGGCCCATGACATCATCTACGTCAGAGGGAGCCATGCTCCCACGATGGGCGGTCGGTATGGCCCGCAGCCGGCGGGCCCTACCTGTTCGTGAGCCACTAGAAGGCGGCGGACTCCTAGCAGGCGGACCTCCTTCCCCTTAGAGTCTGCGCGCCATTAACCAAATGAGACGGGGTGTGGCTACAGTGAGTGCCCGCCAGGCGGCGGGACTGTAGCCACGCTCCCCATGACAAAGCCTTCATCGTCAGGAGCAAGGCTACAGTCTAGAGCAGTCAGCATGGCCCGCAGGTAGCGGGCCCCACCTGTCGGCTGAGTTCACGGCAGCCAGCAAGACCCACCAAGCGGCGGGCCCCAGCAGCCGGTGGAGAAGCTCGCGCCTAGAGACACTTACGGTCGGGTCCTTCACCCGGCCGGATTACCATTGTACCCCTCGGAGGTAGGCCTGTATAAACCCCCCAAGCTCACCCATGCAAACGGTTCCGAAACCTAGCCAGCATACACATAGGTAGAGAGAAGTAGAGGAGCTAGCCTTGCCCTTCTTCTTCCTTTAGCCAAACAACTCAAGGAGCAATCTTGTAGCTACTCTATTGACGATAGTCATCATGCGGAGACCACGCAGAGCAGGACTAGGGGTGTTATATCCACGGAGTGCCCCGAACCTGGGTAAGATTCGTAGGCGTATGCGGTCTCACTTACTCCTGCTTCCAGAGCCGATGATGTACTCTTGTCCCCATCCATGATAAGCCAACCCCTGGCATACGTCGCTAGATATCGCCGACATTTGCCGCCCACCGTGGGGCAAGGTGCACCGTTGTCCAGAAACACATTCTGGACAGCAACTCTCTTACTTCCTTGTGAGCGCAGCCAGCCCGGCATGCCTGATGGCGTTTGCGTCGATGCGCTGCGCGGCGTGGAAGCCGCTTGCGCCGCCAGCTGCCTCGCTGATCTCATCGGTGGGATTCGCCTCTCCGACGAGCCTGCGCCCGACGATGGAGCAGCCAGCTCCGAGAGCTGCCTCGTTGACCTCCTCGGCAAGCTCCACATCGCCAACGAGCCTGCCTCTGACCTGGAGTCCGTAGGCTCCAACGACCCGCCCGTCGACATGCTCATCGACGCCGATGCGGCGCCCAGTGATGCATTCCCCAGCAACGTGGTGATCATCGACGACCCGCTCCCTCCTCCGGACAGCGGCGCTAGCACTAGCACTGTCACGGAGGTGCTGGTCATTAGCCATGACAGAGCCTCCAATGGGGCCGACCAAGACCCGCTACAGGCGGCAATGCGAGGCATGTTCGTTCCCATAGCGCCTGGCGCTAATTGCATGATGTTGGAAACATTCTGCGTCTCGCTCCTCGACAGCGCCAACAAACGTTGGAAACATTCTGCCTCCTACCAGCGCGAGATTAACCGCGCCGTCTGCGGCATGCGGGCTACTAGCAAACCCAGCTGGGTGGGCACGGTCCGGCAGCGTTGCGCGGCCATCGCCAGCATGCTAGGAGCCGACCGCCCGGTCTACGCCTCCCCGATGGAGAACTTGCGCGCCGCCCTGGCGGCGGCAGACGAGCTGGACCACCAGGAGGGCGACGAGCGTCGCTGCATGACGGAGCACATCCAACAACTCCTCGACGCGGCCGCCGCGCAGCAAAAAGCCGACTGTCGCGTGGTGGAACCCGCCTTGCAAGCCGAAAACCTCCCTCCCACCATGAGCATGGGGCGACCTCCCGGTCGCCGACAGGCGGCGCCCGCGATCGACGGGACCAAGAGCCAGCTGCTAGCCGTAGCTGCACATGCATCACGATCGAGCGCGACCAAAATGGCCGCCCTCGAGCAGTAGAATGGCGAAGCGATCGTGCGCCTCCTCCTCGAAGGGAGAGGCGCGCTTCCCTGCCGCCTATTGAGCCTCCGACTCTCAGAGGCCGGCTAGGCCCCTGTGAAGGAGTCGGAGAGAACGACACCCGCCACCGGATTGAGCGGCTTGCTCGGTCCTTAGCGGTAGAAGAAGAAGATGCAATCGGCCCGGCCTGTTTTGGCCCCCACATTCTCGACGAGCCCTTCCCCAAAGGGTTCTCGCTCCCTCGAGACACTCCCAAGTACAACGGCTTCATGAATCCGGAGGATTGGCTGGTCGACTACTCCACAGCCGTCAACATAGCAAATGACAACAAGCGCATTGCCGTGAAGTACGTCCCGCTCATACTCCAGGGCACGGCCCGGACATGGCTGAACAGCCTCAAGACTAACAACATCAACAGCTGGCTAGACTTCGCTGATGTCTTCATCCGCAACTTCACCAGCACCTACAAGCGGCCGCCCAAGCCCCGCCAGCTCTCCCTGTGCGTCCAAGGCCCGGCTAAGTCCACCCGCGACTACCTGAGATGCTGGGCTGAACTGGGAAACTCCTGGGAAGGGGTGCATGAGGTGCAGGCCATAGAATACTTCACCTCCGGGTGCAGAGAAGGCACCCTGCTCAAGCACAGTCTCCTCTGAGACGAGCCGGCTACACTAGACGAACTGCTGATCATAGCAGACAAGTACGCCACGGCTTACTCCTCCATGAAGTCCGAGCTGCAAGTAGACGTGTTCGGAAAGGTGACCCCTCCGGCTCCTGGGACACCGGCTGGTGACTCCAGCCGGCGACAGCAGCGAACGACAACATGCGCAAGGCCCCGCAGCCGGCTTCTACCAGCCGGCAAGTGGCAATAGTCGAAGACCAGTAGCCGGAGGGACAGCCCGGCCCCAAGCATCAGAAGGGCGGCAAGGCTACTTCGTTGCTCACCTTCTCCTTCCAGCAAACCCTTGATGCTCCCTACAAGTTCCACAGCGGCGCGAAGTGTCAGGACCGGTTTTTCGGGATATTAATTTCCCAGAAAACGGCCTTTGTGCTCACCAGCCCCAGGATTACTGTTAGCTGATGAGGCACCAACTTGATACAAGAATTCCAAGCAAAGTACAAAATATGTAGTACAAGACCATTGTGGCCTAGGAGTACAACACTTGGTTTCTAGTGGTTGAAGGCGGAAGCGGTTTGTGGTACATCTGCGTCTATGGGACTCCATTTCCCACAAGAACAGCTGACCAGGATAACTCCTATCTTCGCGAGGCTGCTATCACCCTTACATGGGTTCCGGGGCTGTCGTCGTAACGCTCTTCTCCACGCAAGAAATCTAGCCAAGACAATAGCCAGGGACAAGCCAGTGAGTACTTTTGAATGTACTCGCAAACATTATGAACACGGGTATAATATAACAAGGGATAATCGTGCTCTGAAAAATTCTATGACCACAACGTCTGTCACGAAATAAACGAAATCCATGATGCTCGCAAGCAGGTAAAATATGAATATGCAATACGGAAGTAGAAAATAGAATGCACTGATCGAGTATCTGAAGCGACGCCTTGAAAAGGATAATAAGATAAATCATGCCTCAGTCGGGCGTCTGAGCGACACCACTAAAAGGGCTTATGAATAAAAGAAGATAACAAGCATGCCACAGTCGGGCGTCTGAGCGACACCTCATAAAGGGCTTATGAATAATAAATAAATGACAAACATGCCGCAGTCGGGCGTCTGAGCGACGCCACATAAAGGGCTTATGAATAATAAATAAATGACAAACATGCCGCAGTCGGGCGTCTGAGACACGCCACATAAAGGTCTTATAAGGTATAAATAAATAACAAGCATGCCGCAGTCGGGCGTCTGAGCGACGCCACATAAAGGGCTTATATAAGAATAATCACAGTGAATATCCAGAAGGTAGAACCGTCCCAGGGATACTCAATAATTAAAGTAACTGATTAGTCCATAATAATAATAAACATAATCCTCATATGTCATAGGTCATAATCAAAGTTCTAGTCTAGCTGTTTCTCCATCCAAAGACCGTCACTAGATCCTAGTTTAGCCGTTTCTCCATCCGAACACCGTTACTATGATCCAGTTTAGCCGTTTCTCCATCCGAACACCGTAACTATGATCCAGTTTAGCCGTTTCTCCATCCGAAGACCGTCACTAGACCCATCTCAGACTGAAGTCCTTACCCATGAACATGGCTATCCGAATAGATATGACCTCTGCAGAGGGTGTACTCTTTACCCACGAGTAACGTATTTATTTAGTCCATCGGGACTAATTCCGCCTACGGCCTTTTAATTGAAAACACGCCTGACCTGCACACACCAGCTTAACTTACCGGTGTCTGGAATCACCCACGACACCTGTCAAGCAAAACTCTAAGTGGGGAGGTTACAACCTCGACGTAGCATGGGATCAAATTTATATCGCGCGCTCTATGGGGTGCCCCCCTGTCGGTCCCAACCGGAAACACCCATGCCCCCGGACCAGGTGGCATGCCTACCGGATGCATCCGGTATCTTCCACCATGGCCTCTCTGTACGGTGTGTGCTTTGGTAAGGGGTTGACAACTTACTGAACCGTACCCTACCTGCGGCAGGGACAAGTGGTAGTACAAACGAGTAGGGGAAGTTAACGAACAAGACTCGACCTACGGCCGACTCAGGAGGTCCAAGTATTCTCCGAATGATTAGCATGACAAAAATATTTCCATTAACAGATAAACTCACCACTCATCAAGCCTCACCATGCCATACCGGACATACTCGTCTCGACGAGGAACTAGGGACAAGCTCGTGTCTACCCAAGACCACGACTTTCCCGGCTTCCTTCCGGTATGCATGGAAAGATCGCGAGGATGATTACTATCACCAGCATATCCATCCCTAATAGTAGAGCATCTCAACTATGTACTCATGTGTGTGACTTTATCGTCACATAAAAATAACATATGCTCCAAGTCAAGGTGGTGTTGTAACCGTATCAAAACACCTCACAAAAATATTATGCCAGAGTTCAGAATGCTTGCCTTCAAGAGTATGCAAGGGGTGCACTTTTTGAAAGTTTTCTTCTCTCTCCCATTTCCTATTTAAAAAAATTCAAATAACAAATATTTCAAAAACAGTACAAAAAGTTGTCCCAAATATTTTTGAAATAAATCTTAAAATAAACTAGATGAAATTTGAGAGAGGTAGGAAAAAAGAATCAACTCATTTGGAGTTTTATTTTAAAAGATATAGCCAGTCAAAGTTCTGTTTTTAATAAAACCAGAAAAAGGAAAACGTTTCGATACAGAATACGCCTTCGAAGCAGAGGAAACGTTCTCAGGCGTTTATGTGACCACTTAAGCCAGCGTGGGTGGCGCGAGGGTCACTGACAGTGGGTCCAGAGGGCCCACTGGTCAGGTTTGACTATTCCCCCTCTCCCTCCTCTTCCTCTTCCCGAACGGGGCGGGACTCCGGCGATCCCCGTCGACGAACGGCAGCTCCTCGAGGGCACCTCAGGGCAGGGATGGACCCGCCAGACCGGGGCGGTCCTCCCGGTGGTCGCTGGGTCGACGGTGGTGGGAGGAGTCGCCGGCGGCGAGCTCCGCGGCGGAGGGGGCTACAGGAGTGAATGCGGGTTTGGGCTCCAGGCGGTCCTCCCGGTGGATTCCGATCGAGGCTGAGGCGCTGGGCAGCTCCGCAAGAACAAGGGGAAGCGGGTGGTGGTGTTGGATGGGCGGGGGATTGTCTGGTTGAGAGGAACGGCACCGGAAGGCAACGGCGGCCGAACCGGCCGGAGATGGGGGAGATGGCCTCTTCCGGTCAATCCACGGCTAGGGAAGCACTAGGGGGGAGGCCTGAGGTCGCCTGAGCGCTCAGAGGGGATCGGGGCATCCTTTTATATAGGCGTTTCAAGCTGGTCCCATGGCGGCCGTGGATAAGAACGCCGGCGACCGTCGCTCTGTAGCCGCAGGGCGACGTGGTGGCGACGAGCGCGTGCCGACGGGTTCCAGGATCAGCTCGAGCTGCTCCAGGGGGCAGCTGGCGCACGCGGGTGGCTTGGGCGGCGCCGTCCGTGGCAGGAGCTCACTGCCGACGCCGGCGTGCCACCAAAGGCTCTGACGGCGGCGCTGTAGGGCGCCAGGGGCGGCTTGGAGGGTTCTGGCGAGTGGGCGAGGGTAGTGCGTGGCTCTGCAGGCGAGCAAGGGCCAGGGGCGGGACGCGGTGAGGGCGGCAGTGCGACGCGGCGACTCGGTGCGCGCGCGTGCAAAACGTGCGCTCTGGGCGCGCCCAGAGCACGCACGGGACTTGTTCGACGAAATGCCAGGGCAGCCTAGAGAGCTAGAGGGAGGCTGGCAATTAACAGGACTAGGTTAGGAGTAGCTAGGATCTTAGTGGACAAGGTTGCTGGGTCAGAGGATCAAGTACACAGTGCAACCTAAAATTCATGTCAAAACTGACTGTGCACACCAAGTGTTTGACAGAATGCTAGGTGCATCTAGGCAACTCTTGGAGTGGCCAAAAACTCCAGGTCAGGGTCTCCGTGGATGTAGGTGATGATGGCAAGATCATACGGGCAAAACCAGAAACTTGCTAGTGCAAGTTTTGCAAAACCTCAGTTTTGGACAGAAAGAAAAAAGGTCTCATTGCATGCACTTAAAATCCTCCAATGGGTCCACTCTCCTGGACTTAAGGGTTTTGCAGGGAGGGCTACAAGCAGGAAAAAGCTTAGGGGCACTAGAGCAAAATAAAATGGGGTTGCAGTACAAATCCCAAAACTGGGCCAGAATGAAAAAGAGGTTGATTCACTCAAATTTTTCAAAGAACATTACTGGGGTTTAGCATAAAGTTGAATTATATGCATCTACTGACATCTCCAAATACTTGGAAGAATTTTTAAATAAATATTAAAATAGGTTGTAGTGCAAAGATGCCTACTGGACCAGATTTGAAAAGTTGATGTGGAGCTCTAAATCTCCAATAACCAGAAGATATTTTTGCATAAAAGTGATGTGGAAACATCACATGACATCCCCAAATTTTGGTAAAATTTTTAAATGCATTAATCAAATGGTTGCAATGCAAAAGAGACTCCTAATTCATAAAAATCATTTTAAAATAATAAAGTTCAGGAAAAACAATCTTGCAATTAAATCCACTGATAAAGAATTGTTTCATAGAGAGAGTATACAAATCCAATAATACTTTTGGAAAGTTTCCACTTGACGTAAAAACCCAAAATATCAAAAGGGAAATCTAGACAAATGGAAAAGTTTAATTTTCTGGCAAAATTTTAATTAATAAAACAAGGTCAAAATTTTGGGGTGTCACAACACTACCCCCCTTAAGAAAAATCTCGTCCTCGAGATTTGTTAAAAGCTATTTTGAACAAACATTGTTTTTACCAAAAGAAAATCATTCTACTGTGCAATAAAAATGTGGCTACAGTGAGAGGGCAATTAGTGGTGTAAAACCACAGTGTGGTATACTGGCGCTGCGCGGAAAAATCCATGGTTGTGGGAAAGACGAGATATTTCTACGTGGATACAGTAATTTAGAATAAATTCTAAATTACCAAAACACGCTGGTCGTACCCGAGAGCACAGTGCTCTCTCTGGCTGACAGGTGGACCCGGGGCCCACTGTCGGCCTCTTCTTCCACCTCTGGTTCTCTCTTCTCTCTCGCGTGCTCTCCTGCGCTTCCTCCATCGGCGACGCCTAGCGCATAGGGCATCTAGGCCGTACTGCGGTAGTGCGCGGCGTGCTAGTTGCCGGTGCAGCGTGCACTCACCTCGCGGGCCAGTGCACTGTCGGCACTGCTCGCGGACTCGCCTCTGAACACCGGCGATCGAGCGACGAGTGGCACTGATGGACCTCGCCCACCGTACACCGATCTCGAGCTATAAAATGATCGTGGTGCTCCTCTCTTCTTCCTTGCACCTGGCCTCGCTTCTACTTCTCCTTCCTTCTCCTCCATTGCTGTTAGCCGGAGCTCGAGACGAGGCCCTAATGGCGGAGGCAATGCCGGACTGGTATGTGGTCCTGGTGTGTGGAGGTTTGGCGATGTTGCTGGGGTTCTCCGTGCTCTTGTGCGCGATGATCGTCGTGATGCTGCCGCTTGAGTGTTAGCTCTTCGCGGTGGCGGCGATCACGAGGATTAGGTGCGGCATCGAGTGCTAACTGCTGTCGGTGTGCTGGGGCAACTCGCGCCCGAATGATTACTCACAAACCTCTCTTACTGAGACTGTGGTGTCCTCGGGTGTGGTCAGTTAGGCGCAAAAATGTGTACGAGGATTTGCAATTAGCGCACGAGGTCGAGTGGTTGTAGTTGCGAGTCTGCTGTTATGGTGCTGCGCGAATAAAAATCTATGTCGTGAAGATATATACGCTGCAGCAACTCGGGGAAAGAAATCTCATAACAAAATTTATCGTGAGTGAAAATTAGCTAAAACAAAATTAACAGCAGTAAAACTGCTCACATAATTGAAAACCAAATATTTGGTCCGTCGCACAAATTTTTGGATACCACGTACAAGTTACAACACATAAATAAATACTGGGATAATAAACACAGCGGTGACGTCTACAATAAAAACGGTAAACAGACAGGATCCTGAGAAAACGTCTCTGGTACTGGGGCGCACTCTTCTTCTATCGGGGGAAGCGGGTTGACCAGTCGATGAACGCGTCTCTCCTGGTCAGGCCTCAGTGGTCTGCCAATAGCGATCTGAGGATTTAAATCAGCGAGGCTCTGGAGATAACCCATTACCCGCTGAGTCAAACGCTCCTGAGCGATCACATACTGGGCAAGGTTGGCCAGTACTTCGTCTCTCTCAATTCGTCCACCGGGAAAAGATGCAACTTCTCTGGGTGCTGCACGACTCGGAAAATAATAATATCCTCGCTCGCTGGCATAGGGTACCGCGAATCGAAGACGAGCGAGCGCCTCGTACGCAGCAGCTTCTATGGCCATATGCGGAGTCGGCATGGATTTCCCCACGAAGGAAACTTCCGTTGGGTCTTGGTTTGGGTTTGCGGGAGGGATGTGCACCACTGCCCAATATTTCGAGGTGGATGGGGTGATCCTCGATTTGAGCAACTCGTACTAGGGTGGATGGATGGCACTCATGGTACTGCAGGTAAAATCCCACAATAATTTTAACAAAACTACCTGGGGTTGCGTCTGGGGTTCTCAGATAAATACTGGGGGTCGGCATGGCAAAGAAATGGCTGTGAAAGTTGTGCACAAGGTGAGGGGTACTTGGCAAGGTCACGAGGTGGCCTTTTATATAGCATTGGGGCTGGGTTATCTACCGTGGTGAAGGGTAACTAGCTGTCGACCCTGTTCTTGGGTCAATGCCATAGATATATCCATCTCATAAATGTGATGCATTACTGTGGGTGCCGTCGGGGTTGGTTTTGGTAGCTGCGCCCAGAATTTAAAAGATGCATCTGTACGCTGACGTACAAAATCATGGCTACTACTCCAAAAATAGGGGTGCACAAGCAGACAACATTTAAATATAGCGATACAGGACCACACAGTTACAAAGCGTAGGAATACTAAGGCTCAATACTACTTGAGCGACTTAGTCTACTTCGTTAGTGTCTAAGTGGGCTGGCCTTGTGGACGCCGAGGTTTCTCCACAAGTTTCACCGTCGGGATTTGCTGGTTGAGGTTGAGGGGCTGCAGGGTCGGGGTAGTGGTGATGACCATCGCGGGGGTTGCTGCCCACAATCCCTGTTGGAACGGGTTCCCAAAAGGCGGCGAAGCGCTTCTGGGGACACCAAAGCACTCTGGTTGATGGCTGGGGCAGACCTCAAGGGCTCGATCGGGTGTCCGAACAGCACGACTGGGTTGTCGGCGTCGGGCTCCATTTCTCCTCTTGCCGGGGCTCGGCGAACCAGTTCTCCATGAGCTGCGATCAAATCAAGGGTGATCTGATCGAACTGTTGCTCTAGTGCGCTTACATAGCGCACCAGATGCAATAGTGCCGGATCTGTCTCGTGATCTCCGTTGGCAACCTGGGGCGGCCTACCAGACCCGTCATGACTGGGGTAGTAGTAGAACGAGCGATAGTTAACTCTGGGCGACAAGTGCCGGAGTTCAACTATAGCTTCTTGAGCTGCTAGTTGGATGGCTTGTGGCTCAAAGGAAGTTGTCCTTCCAGTGAACCTGTAGGGGCGTTCTGGCGATAGACCCCTACCATAGATGTGTACAGTGGCCCAGAATTGACGGCTCTCACCGTTCATGAGTCCTTGGTACACAACATATTCTAGGGGCACTTCTAATGCATAGGCACGGCGGGTGAGGTTTGCGAGCACGGTCACAAAACCTCCGAGGTTGGTTGCTGTGGTCTCATTGTGAACAATGGGGCCAGGCATCGTGGCTTGGTTTGGGAAAGAGGCTGTGCTGTGCTGGGTTGAGGCTAGCGTGCCCTTTTTATAGGAAAAAGGGGACGGAGTCTTCCTTCGCACGCTTGCGAATGAGACGTGTTAGGTGTCGGTCACTGGCGCGTGATCGACGGGCTAGGCTGATAGGTTGGGCACCGTCTGCCGAAAGGCGTCGGGTCACTGTGGGGCTACCTTATGCGAGATGCTTGGCCGGGATTAGGTTAAGGTCTGCTGGTTTGGTTAACCTAGGTTTATTGACCTGGCTAAGATAGGATTAGCCAATGGTCAGCCTGGCTCTGATACCAAGTCTGTCAGGACCGGTTTTTCGGGATATTAATTTCCGAGAAAACGGCCTTTGTGCTCACCAGCCCCAGGATTACTGTTAGCTGATGAGGCACCAACTTGATACAAGAATTCCAAGCAAAGTATAAAATATGTAGTACAAGACCACTGTGGCCTAGGAGTACAACACTTGGTTTCTAGTGGTTGAAGGCGGAAGCGGTTTGTGGTACATCTGCGTCTATGGGACTCCATTTCCCACAAGAACAGCTGACCAGGATAACTCCTATCTTCGCGAGGCTGCTATCACCTTTACATGGGTTCCGGGGCTGTCGTCGTAACGCTCTTCTCCACGCAAGAAATCTGGCCAAGACAATAGCCAGGTACAAGCCAGTGAGTACGTTTGAATGTACTCACAAACATTATGAACACGGGTATAATATAACAAGGGATAATCGTGCTCCGAAAAATTCTATGACCACAACGTCTGTCACGAAATAAACGATATCCATGATGCTCGCAAGCAGGTAAAATATGAATATGCAATACGGAAGTAGAAAATAGAATGCACTGATCGAGTGTCTAAAGCGACGCCTTGAAAAGGATAATAAGATAAATCATGCCTCAGTCGGGCGTCTGAGCGACACCACTAAAAGGGCTTATGAATAAAAGAAGATAACAAGCATGCCATAGTCGGGCGTCTGAGCGACACCTCATAAAGGGCTTATGAATAATAAATAAATGACAAACATGCCGCAGTCGGGCGTCTGAGCGACGCCACATAAAGGGCTTATGAATAATAAATAAATGACAAACATGCCGCAGTCGGGCGTTTGAGCGACGCCACATAAAGGGCTTATAAGGTATAAATAAATAACAAGCATGCCGCAGTCGGGCGTCTGAGCGACGCCACATAAACGCCTGAATATCCACCATGGCCTCTTTGTATTGTGTGTGCTTTGTTAAGGGGTTGACAACTTACTGAACCGTACCCTACCTGCGGCAGGGACAAGTGGTAGTACAAACAAGTAGGGGAAATTACCGAACAAGACTCGACCTACGGCCGACTCAGGAGGTCCAAGTATTCTCCGAATGATTAGCATGACAAAAATATTTCCATTAACAGATAAACTCACCACTCATCAAGCCTCACCATGCCATACCGGACATACTCGTCTCGACGAGGGACTAGGGACAAGCTCGTGTCTACCCAAGACCACGACTTTCCCGGCTTCCTGCCGGTATGCATGGAAAGCTCGCGAGGATGATTACTATCACCAGCATATCCATCCCTAACAGTAGAGCATCTCAACTATGTACTCATGTGTGTGACTTTATCGTCACATAAAAATAACGTATGCTCCAAGTCAAGGTGGTGTTGTAACCGTATCAAAACACCTCACAAAAAAATTATGCTAGAGTTCAGAATGCTTGCCTTCAAGAGTATGCAAGGGGTGCACTTTTTGAAAGTTTTCTTCTCTCTCCCATTTCCTATTTAAAAAAATTCAAATAACAAATATTTCAAAAACAGTACAAAAAGTTGTCCCAAATATTTTTGAAATAAATCTTAAAATAAACTAATGAAATTTGAGAGAGGTAGGAAAAAAGAATCAACTCATTTGGAGTTTTATTTTAAAAGATATAGCCAGTCAAAGTTCTGTTTTTAATAAAACCAGAAAAAGGAAAACGTTTCGATACAGAATACGCTTTCGAAGTAGAGGAAACGTACTCAGGCGTTTACGTGACCACTTAAGCCAGCGTGGGTGGCGCGGGGGTCACTGACAGTGGGTCTAGAGGGCCCACTGGTCAGGCTTGACTATTCCCCCCTCTCCCTCCTCTTCCTCTGCCCAAACGGGGCGGGACTCCGGCGATCGCCGTCAACAAACGGCGGCTCCTCGAGGGCACCTGAGGGCAGGGATGGACCCGCCAGACCGGGGCGGTCCTCCCGGTGGTCACTGGGTCGACGGTGGTGGGAGGAGTCGCCGGCGGCGAGCTCCGCGGCGGAGGGGGCTACGGGAGTGAATGGGGGTTTGGGCTCTGGTGGTTTCCGATCGAGGCTGAGGCGCTGGGCAGCTCTGCAAGAACAAGGGGAAGCGGGTGGTGGTGTTGGATGGGCGGGGGATTGTCTGGTTGCGACGAACGGCACCGAAAGGCAGCGGCGGCCGAACCGGCCGGAGATGGGGGAGATGGCCTCTTCCGGTCAATCCACGGCTAGGGAAGCACTAGGGAGAGGCCTGAGGTCGCCTGAGCGCTCGGAGGGGCTCGGGGCCTCCTTTTATAGGCATTTGAGGCTGGTCCCGCGGCGACCGTGGATAAGAACGCCGGCGACCGTCGCTCTGTAGCCGCAGGGCGATGTGGCGGCGACGAGCGCGTGCCGACAGGTTCCAGGATAAGCTCGAGCTGCTCCAGGGGGCAGCTGGCGCGCGCGGGTGGCTTGGGCGGCGCCATCCGTGGCAGGAGCTCACTGTCGACGCTGGCGTGCCGCCAAAGGCTCTGACGGCGGCGCTGTAGGGCGCCAGGGGTGGCTTGGAGGGTTCTGGCGGGTGGGCGAGGGTAGTGCGTGGCTCTGCAGGCGAGCAAGGGCCAGGGGCGGGACGCGGCGAGGGCGGCAGTGCGACGCGGCGACTCGGTGCGTGCGCGTGCAAAACGTGCGCTCTGGGCGCGCCCAGAGCACGCACGGGACATGTTCGACGAAATGCCAGGGCAGCCTAGAGTGCTAGAGGGAGGCTGGCAATTAACAGGACTAGGTTAGGAGTAGCTAGGATCTTAGTGGACAAGGTTGCTGGGTCAGAGGATCAAGTACACAGTGCAACCTAAAATTCATGTCAAAACTGACTGTGCACACGAAGTGTTCAACAGAATGCTAGGTGCATCTAGGCAACTCTTGGAGTGGCCAAAAACTCCAGGTCAGGGTCTCCCTGGATGTAGGTGATGATGGCAAGATCATACGGGCAAAACCAGAAACTTGCTAGTGCAAGTTTTGCAAAACCTCAGTTTTGGATAGAAAGAAAAAAGGTCTCATTGCATGCACTTAAAATCCTCCAATGGGTCCACTCTCCTGGACTTAAGGGTTTTGCAGGGAGGGCTACAAGCAGGAAAAAGCTCAGGGGCACTAGAGCAAAATAAAATGGGGTTGCAGTACAATTCACAAAACTGGGCCAGAATGAAAAAGAGGTTGATTCACTCAAATTTTTCAAAGAACATTACTGGGTTTTAGCATAAAGTTGAATTATATGCATCTACTGACATCTCCAAACACTTGGAAGAATTTTTAAAGAAATATTTAAATAGGTTGTAGTGCAAAGATGCCTACTGGACCAGATTTGAAAAGTTGATGTGGAGCTCAAAATCTCCAATAACCAGAAGATATTTTTGCATAAAAGTGATGTGGAAACATCACATGACATCCCCAAATTTTGGTAAAATTTTTAAATGCATTAATCAAATGGTTGCAATGCAACAGAGACTCCTAATTCATAAAAATCATTTTAAAAGAATAAAATTCAGGAAAAACAATCTTGCAATTAAATCCACTGATAAAGAATTGTTTCATAGAGAGAGTATACAAAACCAATAATACTTTTGGAAAGTTTCCACTTGAGGTAAAAACCCAAAATATCAAAAGGGAAATCTAGATAAATGGAAAATTTTAATTTTCTGGCAACATTTTAATTAATAAAACAAGGTCAAAATTTTGGGGTGTCACACGAAGCCATCCAACCACACCACCTGGAAGTGCCACTGGCTCACCCGAATCGCCAAGGGCGAGGGCCTGCCTCCTTTGCCTGCCGGCCCGCCGGCTCCGCCTACTCAGGAGCCGGCGGCACGTCCAGTCGGCGCAATCCAAGATGAGTTCCCCAAAGAGCAAACGCCACCTACGTCATCTTGACCAGTGTGGCCGACGACAGGCACAGCCGGCATTAGCAGCACCACGAGGTGAATGTTGTCGCCTCCGAAGTCCCAGAGTTCATGAACTGGTCCGAGATGCCCATCAGCTGGAGCCGTGCCCACCACCCAGACGTGATGCCTTCGTCGGGTTCCTACACCATGGTGCTAGATGCCACCTTCTCAACGGAGAGGCGAGACTGTCGCTTCACCCGGATCCTGATAGACGGCGATAGCATCATCAACATCCTCTACCACGACACCATGGAGAAGATGTGCATCAAAGAGAAAGAGCTCCAGCTAAGTCGGACTGTCTTCCACGGCATTGTACCCGGCCATTCCTGCTCCCCAATCGGCAAGATCAACATAGACGTCCTGTTCGGCGACAAGGACCACTTCCGCCGTGAGCCAATCTGGTTCGAAGTGGTCGACCTGGAAAGCCCCTACCACTCGCTCCTGTGCCGGCAGCACTCGCAAAGTTCATGGAAGTGCCTCATTACGCCTACCTCAAGATGAAGATGCCGGGTCCCAAGGGAATCATCACCATTGCTGGCCACTACCAGAAGTCGGTCGCATGCGCTACCGCCAGCAGCCGGCTGGCCAAGTCCCTTGTCATAGTCGAAGAGAAGCGCCTCCTTGATCGGATGGTGGCAATGGCCGGCAAGCAGTCGGACATACCATCCGACCCCAAGGACGCGGAGACTCAGGGCTCCCAGCTGGCCAAAGAGACCATGAAGATACCTTTGGACCCGGAGCACCCGGAGAGGCACGCTGTCATAGGGGCCAACCTTGACAGCAAATAGGACAGCGAGCTCGTCGATTTCCTCTGTGAGAATCGGGGCATCTTCGCATGGTCTCCCAAAGACATGCCGGGTGTTCCGACGGATTTCGTCGAGCACAAGCTAGATGTCAGATCGGATGCAAAGCCGGTCAAGCAACCCCTTCGCTGCCTGTCAGAAGAGAAGAGAAGAACTGTTGGTGAAGAGATAGCCCGGCTTCTGGCAGCCGGCCTCATCATGGAGTGTTTTACCCGGACTGGCTTGCCAACCTAGTCCTTGTATTGAAGAAGAACAACAAATGGCGCATGTGTATTGACTACACTAGCCTCAACAAAGCCTGCCCCAAAGATCTGTTTGCTCTGCCTCAGATAGATCAAGTGATTGAATCCACAGCCAGATGTGAGCTGTTGTCTTTTCTTGATGCCTACTCCGGGTACCACCAGATCAAGCTGAACCCGGCCGATCGGCTGAGGACCGCCTTCATCACACCATTCGGAGCCTTCTGCTACCTGACAATGACGTTCGGCTTGAGAAATGCTGGCGCCATGTTTCAGCGTTGCATGCGGAAGTGCCTCCTCAAGCAACTCGACAGAAATGCCCATGTCTATGTAGACGATATTGTGGTGAAGATAGAGAAGCGCGGCACCCTCTTGGAGGATCTCAAGGAGACCTTTGATAATCTGCGCCGTTTTCAAATCAAGCTCAACCCGGAGAAGTGTGTTTTTGGAGTCCCAGCAGGCCAGCTCCTTGGGTTCCTTGTCTCTGAACACGGCATCGAGTGCAACCCTGTGACGATCAAGGCCATCGAGCGGATGGAGAGACCCACTTGGCTGCGCGACGTCCAGAAGATCACCGGGTGCTTGGCATCTCTCAGCCGGTTGGGCGAGAAGGCTCTTCCCCTGTACCAGCTAATGAAGAAAACCACTTTACTTCAAGTGGTACGACAAGGAGGATGAGGCTTTCCTCCAGCTCAAGAAGATGCTGACCACGCCGCCTGTCCTAGCGGCTCTAGCTGCTAAGGAGCCCATGCTCCTCTACATCGCCGCCACCAGCCGGGTGGTCAGCACCGTGATCGTGGTCGAGCGCCTAGAAGACGGCAAGGCACAGAAGGTCCAGAGACCCATCTACTACCTGAGTGAGGTGCTGTTTGCCTCCAAGTAGAACTACGCCCACTACCAGAAAATGTGCTATGGCGTGTACTTTGCCGCCAAGAAGCTCAAGCAGTACTTCCAAGAGCACTCCATCATGGTCGTATGCACTGCCCCACTTGCCGAGATCATAGGCAACAGAGATGCATCAGGCCGGGTGGCGAAGTGGGCCATTGAGCTAGCTCCCCACACCGCCCTCTACCAACCTCGCACCGCCATCAAGTCCCAAGCGCTGGTCGACTTCCTCGTTGACTAGGCCGAGACCCAGTACCTGCCGCCAGCGCCGGATTCCACCCATTGGCGGATGCACTTTGACGGCTTGAAGATGCGCACCGGTTTGGGGGCCGGCATCGTCCTCACCTCTCTGAAATGCGAAAAGCTCAGATACACGCTGCAGATTCACTTTGCCGCCTCCAACAACATGGCCGAGTACGAGGCACTCGTCCACGGGCTCAGACTGGCCAAAGAAATCGGCATCCGCCGAGTGCTGTGCTACGGCGACTCGTATTGTCACAACCCTAGAATTTGATTGCAGATAGTTGCATAAGCATCCATGCATCATGTGTAAATTTATTTGAAAATTGAAATGGGGATTGACCAAACCCTAGCACCAAATGGATTTCAACTAGGTTCAATTTAAAAATATTTTCAATGAACCCAAAATGCCTTCAGAAAAGTTCATCATTTTTGAAATGGGTGAAAACCTCTGCCAAAAATGGTGCACATTTTCTAGGTCATTTATGGATTTTTGAATTAACTCATATTGTATTTGAATTGGAGCCATTAATTCCTATAAAATATTTAGTAGCTCCAAATATTCTGAAACTTGGTGAGGGCCTCTGATTTAAATCAGATAGTGGCCACAGAAGTTTTCAAAATTTTATAAAGTGATTTGGTATCTAAACTAAATCAAAAACAAATTACAAAAAAATGTGAAATAGAAACAGAAAGAAATAGAAAGAGAGAGAGAGGGAGAGAGATAGAATACTTGGCCACTTACCCAGCCCAGCGGTGCGGCCCACTGGCCCAACTGCCAGTCATCGTCTCCATCACGCCAGCCGCACGCCGAGCGCATGCCCGACGCGCGCGCACTGCCGTGCTGCCACGCCACCTGCCGGCATGCGTCCCCGACGCCCTGGATGCCTCCGCGCATGCCACGCAACCTCCCCGACCGCCTCGCACTCTCCCAGTGCTCCACCCCTCCCCTGCTCTCTCCACCGAGCGTAGCTGTCACTGCCGCTCGCCGTAGCAACGGCGACCGTCCACCTATCGCCTCGCCAACGCGTCCACGAGCTCCGCCTAGAATCCCTCGACCTCCTAGACGAGCCGCATGCCACCGGACGCGTCGCAACGTCCTCATCATCGTCGCCTTCAAGCTCGGACGCCGGAGATCGTGTCCGCCGGCCCGACGACTCCAGACCTTCCCCGAGCTTGCTGAGACCCTCGTCCAACTCGACGTGAGCTCCTCTACCGAACGCCCCTGCCCCATGCTCAATAGCTCAGCGTAGCCCTCGTTTCCTTCACGGCCGAGACCTCGCCGGCGCCGGACATGTCGCCGTCATCGTTTTGGCTTGCGTCCGTCCAAACCGAGCACGTCACCGCACTCAGGGAACTCCCAGGAAGCTGTGGACCTCACCAGCTCATCCCGAGATGCGCCGTAGCGCCTAACCCGCTGACACCGAACTCCGGACGCCGCCTCTGTGCTCGCCGTCATTATTTCCGGCGACACCGAGTTCTCCCGATCGCTCTTCTAGACGCGGTTGAGTGTGGGCTATCTTCTTGTGGCCTTCGCGCCTCCAGCCACCGCCCGTAGTGTGTTCTCGTTCGTCGCCGCCGCGTTTGTGTGCTCGCCGGCATTCAACTCCGGCGTGCTGACATGGCAACGTCATCAGTGGCTAATGTACCACTAGTTAACCCCTCAAGTGACACCGACAGCTGGGCCCCAGCCTAATTAACTCTAGGTTTATTTTCTATTCAAATTAATTCATAACCCAGCGGGACCCACGCGTCAGAGTTGACTATGCTGACGTGTCCGTTGACCCGACCCCACTTGTCTGTGACCCTAGGCAGCACTGACTGACTGACTAGCGCGCCCAACTGGTCAGGTTTGACCTGGACCGGCCCTATTGACTGGCTGATGTCACTGTGATGCAGTGATGACATCATAAGTGTTTTCTGGATTTTAAATAAATCTAAATGATTTATTTTATTTTTAGACAATGTCCTAAACTTCCAAAAATTATAGAAATTCAACCGTAACTCCAAATGAAATAATTTATATATGAAAAATGATCAAAAAAATTCAATCTATCCAATGGCACTGGTTTCAGGCATGTCAAAACAAGTTAACCTTGATGTTTACTTCATAAAACTAAATGGAGTTTGAAAATTCGTATGTTGAGTTTGAATTTGAACCTTTGGTTCAAATCAACTCAAACCCTTCTATTGCTAGCTACATCAGCACAAATCACAGCATATTGCCATGCCACATTCATGCATCATATTGTCACATTGCATTTATTGTGTCCCTTCTCTGTTTGCCAGTGTTGTTCCCTCTCAGTGGACGTTGTTCCGACGTTGTGATCGTTGACACCGATGAAGAGCTATACTATCTTCAAAAGTGCCAGGAAAGAAAAACCCCCTTGTTCATTCCGATACAATCCCACTCTCTCGCTCCTGCTCTCTTTTACTGCATTAGGACAACAATGATTCAACTATTACATGCTGCGGTAGTTGAACCCCTTTCCTCTGCTCGACCTGGCATTGCCACAGTAAATAGATGAAACCCACTAGCATGAGTAGGAGTTGTTTGAGCCCTGATGTGCCTACTCATTCATGCTTGTTTGTCATGCCTGCTATTGCTTAGAGTTGAGTCAGGTCTGATCCATCAGGGATGAATTGGAATGGTGATGAACATGTCCTACTGTGTGTGAGCTAAGTGTGTGAACACGATTTGGTAAAGGAATCGAGGAGAGGCCATGTAGGAGTACATGGTGGGTTGTTTCATTGGAACCGTCCTTAGGAACTGAGATCTGTGTATGTGATTTAAGATCAATTACTACCACGTGTTGGGCAGGAGTTGTAAGTAGTTTCTGGTGTTTGTAGTATGCTGGAGGCCGTGCGCAGCGCCGACCCGAGGGCTGGGCTGTGATGCGGTAGGCATGTGGCCCGGTGTATCGAGTCGCCCGTATGGTGACCTGGGAACCCTGCACACATCGTTCGAGGCCGAAGTGGAAACCTCGGCCGGACTCCCTGCGGATGGAACCTGAATAGGTGATAAACCTGGACTAGGGAGATGTGTGGTTAGTCAGGTCATGGCCGACACCCTTGCCAGGCTTCTGCTTGAAGGTTGCCGAGATACATGACGTGTACATGGCGGTAAGTGTCGAGAGCGTGTGTGAAGAAGTACACCCCTGCAGGGTTAACATCATCTATTCGAATAGCCGCGTCCGCGGTAAAGGACTACTTGGTTTCCTATACAGTTCATAGACAAGTGAAAGTGGATACTCTAAAATGCGCAAGACAAGCGTGAGTTCTATGGATGGCATTCTCGTAGGGAGACGGGAGCGAATCCATAGTGGTGTATTGATTGGTGAATATGTGGACTCGTGTGCGCCACCTCAAAAGAGTTACATGCAGTCGTAGTACATGATAGCCACTGAGTCAAAGCTGGCATGCTGCTGTTAAACTCCACCACCCCTTTGTTGATACTGATGCATATGTAGTTAGTTCTAATGTAAGTCTTGCTGGGTACATTTGTACTCACGTTGCCTAATATATGTTTTTGCAGAGAGACTTCAGTCTCACTAGTAGTTCCGCGTGGACTTCGACGTTTAGCTTGTTACCTCAGCTACGATCTTGTGCCCTCGGCAGGGTCTTGTAGATAGTCAGGCTTCTCAGCCTTTTTCATTTGTAGTTGTCTGCACTCAGACAAGTTAAGCTTCCGCATGTGCTTATTGCTTGTATGACTTGAATGCTGGGTCATCAGACCCATGTTTGTAATATCTGGCTCCTCGGAGCCTAATGAATAAATACTTTGAGTCATAGTGTTTTGTTGTGATGCCATGTTGTATTTGCACATATCGAGCATATTGTGTGTATGTTATTGAAATGCTTGGTATGTTTGGGATCCAACAACCTAGTTGGTTATTCTTGGTAGCCTCTCTTACCGGGAAATGTCTCCTAGTGCTTCCACTGAGCCATGGTAGCTTGCTACTGCTCCGGAACACTTAGGCTGGCCGGCATGTGTCCTTCTTCGTTCCTGTGTCTGTCCCTTCGGGGAAATGTCACGTGTTGTTCCTTTAAGTCCTTGTAGCTTGCTACGACTTGGGTTCATGCGTTGATGACCGACACGTTCGTTGCTGGGTCATGTATGCCTGTCGCTGTAAGTTAGTGCCACATTGGATTCATGACTAGTCATGTCGGCCCGGGTTCTCTGTCATATGGATGCTAGCGACACTATCATGTACGTGAGCCAAAAGGCGCAAACGGTCCCGGGCTAGGTAAGGTGGCACCCGTGGGGATACCGTGTGTGAGGCCGCAAAGTGATATGATGTGTTACATGCTAGATCGGTGTGAGTTAGGATCGGGGTCCTGACAACTTTGGTATCAGAGCCAGACTGCCTGTAGGATTACCAAGCCAAACTGGTCGAAGTTGAGTCTAGAAATGCTTTAGTTATATAAGGGAATTGATTGTGGATGGGAACGTAAGGCTCTTTTTACTCCTTTACCTTATGCCCTTCTGATCTGTGTCATCCTCTTCTCTTCTATGGGGTTAAGAAACTAGGCTTCCTCGTCTGTCTATCAGGATCACGTGTTACTAATCCGCAGAGTCTTAGGATTGTTGGTCTCAAGCCTTAGTTCAGTTTCTACTACTCCAGTTTGTTGTTAGTTGGACTTGGAACCTTGGTATGATGTTGTTGAGTGGTTATGCCACCATTTTGCAGGATGTCTCAAATCTTTTGAGCATTTACAACCGTTATGCTGTCCGAGTCATCCCATGTTTCTAAATAGTCCGATGCATTTGCAAATCCTTTCTTCCCATTCCCGATGTCCCTTTGGGCCAGATTAACCACACTAACTAGTGTGTTGAGGTACTTCATTGCCTCGGTATATATGTTGGAGCTATTATTATGACACTAGGGTCTCTTAGAGAACCACCTAGTTATCTAGCCATGTTTTATGTTCCCAGTGTGATGATTCTGGCCATCATTCTCAAAAGCATCTCGAGATGCCATTTAGTAGTAGGCATTCTATTTCTGGGTTCCTGAACTCAAGACTCACCCTACTTTCTTCCTATTGATAGTGTTTTCTCGTTCCTTTAGGATATTAGTAACCTTTGCGATAGTCCTCGAGGTTCGTGGTATTTCCTTGTCCCAAATACCATGAACTACTTATGGCAGAAGTTCTTTTGAACCAAAAGATCACAACCAGAGCACTCTTGATGATTTCTCCATTCTACATTTTGAATCTGCCAGTTCTACCATTCTGCATGGGTTATTCGGAAGAAATGTTGAGCTTTGCTCAACATACTAATCTATGCATCCACAACTCAAAAACATACATGTTCCTTTGAGTTGTCCCTCTTTAGTTGTTATCTGACCTTCGTCTGTCGATTGTTGGTCAAGAGTAGATGTGCATTCGTGTTATCGATGCCTATTATTCCCATGGTCCGTCGAGCCATTCTGTTTCAGAATGATTAGGAGAAACAAACTCCAGTACCTCATCCATATCTAGGATTTGGGTCAAAGCAATTGCATTCCGCAGATCAAATTGCCACCAGTCGTTGATCTGTTCTACCTTCGGGTATTATCATCTTTATGTCAAGAATGCCATGGGAATTGCACCACCTCCTATGCACTCTTGATACAGTGATACCTCTCGCCATCATTGTTCATTTCTCGGTCTCCGTGTTATTGTAACAGAAATATCGACAAGTGAATTGTGAGGTGTGAAATCAATACTCCTACGAATCCCCTTGCTTGGTAGTTAAAGGACAATATTCTCCTCCTTAGCGTGTTGGTTATTGAATCACCGTCCTAAGACTGATCGTGCTACCTAGTCCATTTTTGCTGGTGCACTCTTCAATCGATGAGTTAGGATTTTGTCAAACCCTTGCTCTTTTGATCACATCGTCTTGCCTTAAGAGCAAGATTGTTGTCGAGCTTAGTAACATATTGGTGGTTTGCGATTTTCCGAATATCTTCTCGAAAGTATCACCAGGTTGTTCCCTGACTGTTATGTTGAGCTCGTGATCTAGTTGGTTTCTTGTAAACCGCCCCTTCTCCAAGAATCTGTGTTGGATACCCTGAACTAGTTGGTTAAGCTAAACAATAACTTGGAGAGTTGGAAGATAAAAGCTTTCCCTAACTTAGTTCATTCTGAAGTGATATCTTTGCGTTTGTATGTGGGTGATGAAGAAAGATGATATCTTCATCGATTTGTCCTCGTGATCAGTTACTGGATCTATTGCCTTGTCCAAACTTTGACTTGAGTGTGGGCTATCCTCAAATCAAATCAGAACCAACGATGTTCGTAATGTTGTCTTACTTGTGGTTGTTTCCTCGAGCATACACCATTATATCTTGTGGTCTGACCGATATTATCACCTTGTTCATATAGTCGTGGAATTCCATCTTTTGGAAATCTTGATAAATTGTTGTTGAGCCCATCGACAACATCCTTATCTTCTCCATGATTTTGTTGGACATTAAGCTAGTGTTGGAAACTTTGTAAGTATTGCCTTCGTGTTCCGTTCATTAGGCATATGTTTGATGAAAGAAGTGACTTCCTCTAGTTCATGTGCATTTGATGCAAGTTGCCGCCGTGAATTTGAGAAAGCTTGTTTTGCTTCCTCTGGGATCGTCCCAAGTTAGTCACGCATGTGTGAAGTATTCTATGGTTTGATAGACTGGTCATCTCCATTCCATATGTATTCCTAGCACACAAAGCCACTGATTGATTTGTTCAAGATAAAAGAAGTCTAATTTAAGTGAACGAGACTTAGATATCCTCGATGACAGTTCCCCACCTGGACTCCATAGTAATTTGTTGTAAGACTACTATATGGTCATGCTTGTCTTGGACAGCGTGTTCATAGGTATGTAGCAGAACCAGCTCATGTTTTGGAGCTTGCTATCATAGTTCATTTCTCGAGAATCTTGCAACGTCATCTCGTCGATTTGTGTTGCAATCTTCCTTCTCAGACATAATGAGTCCTGTTACCAACCGGATCTGAATCTCAGGCAGATATGATGGTTGGAACATCTCTCAAGAATTATGATATTGGTCTTTCCAAATCGATGAAGTGGTAGCTGTGGCCAACACACCTAGCCGGAAGATCTATTATTGTAGTATCTTGAATGAGCAATTTGACCATCTTCTCCATGAGGATTTGGTATGACTTATTCCACAAGTTGTTCCTTATGGATTTTTGTGCTCCTGAAGTCAGACCTTTACTTGATGGCCATGTTGATGCTTTTAAGCATGATCGTGGTACCTAGAACGTCAAGGAGAACATTATAAGCGGAGTGCTAAATGTCACTCGGTCGAACATCCAGATTTTGTTTCCTTGGCATTGCTAAGGTAAAATCTGAGAAAGTGTTGTCTTCCTTTCCATCTGCATCGACCATCACTATACATCATGGTAGTATGATGTGTTGCCAGGATCCTCGCTTCGGATGCTGGTAAGACCTTGATGAGTAAGGAAATGCTAAAGTTCTTGAGAGCACGCTCAGTCATTGGGTTATATCCTCAACATCATCTGGAATGTGTTCTCCGCTTGCTGAGTTGTTTTATAACTCTGGTTTTCTTTCCAAACTGTATGCCATTTATTCGAACTCCTTCAAACGATCGTTTGTGATTTTCCTTGGGCTGGTTTAGAGAGTTTCAATGATTTCTATTTCAAAAGTAATTCTTTTTTCCACTCAAGGGAATACTTCTACGAGTCACCTCCTCTAAGGTGCCCTATTATGGGATCATGGCAATTATCTCCTCGCTACTTTGAGACCATGCACCATCTTACTCAAGCGTGGAGTTATTGACAACCAACTTAAACCTCTGTCATGTGTCCTTCCATCCCTCCCGATGTGTGTTTGGACGTCTTAGCTCAATAGGTGTTCTGTGTCTCATTTCGTGAGTTCATCATGAGTTGCTCAATCTTTGAGAAGATCAATTCTTGTAGGGTTTTCCGTTCTTTTGGGTCGTCGTGTTGGATGAAGATCTCAAAAGCAAAGACATCATGATCAATTTGAATCAATGAATCAACATCTTCGAGAAGGGCAATTGGGTCATGAGATCGTGTTAGCTTGTCTCCCTCTGTCTTCTTATCTCACTTCTTGAATCTCGGGACGAGATTCTTGTTTAGTGGGGGTGAGTTGTCACAACCCTAGAATTTGATTGCACATAGTTGCATAAGCATCCATGCATCATGTCTAATTTTTTTTGAAAATTGAAATGGGGATTGACCAAACCCTAGCACCAAATGGAATTCAACTAGGTTCAATTTAAAAATATTTTCAATGAACCCAATATGCCTTTAGAAAAGTTCATCATTTTTGAAATGGGTGAAAACCTCTGCAAAAAATGGTGCACATTTTCTAGGTCATTTATGGATTTTTGAATTAACTCATATTGTATTTGAATTGGAGCTATTAATTCCTATAAAATATTTAGTAGCTCCAAATATTCTGAAACTTGGTGCGGGCCACTGATTTAAATCAGATAGTGGCCACAAAAGTTTTCAGAATTTTATAAAATGATTTGGTATCTAAACTAAATCAAAAACAAATTACAAAAAATAGAAAATAGAAACAGAAAGAATTAGAAAGAGAGAGAGAGAGAGATAGAATACCTGGCCACTTACCCAGCCCAGTGGTGCGGCCCACTGGCCCAACTACCAGTCGTCGTCTCCACCGCGCCAGTCGGACGCCGAGCGCGTGGCCGACGCGCGCGCACGGCCGTGCTACCACGCCACATGCCTTCCTGCGTCCCCGACGCCCTGGATGGCTTCGCGCATGCCACGCAACCTCCCCGACCGCCTCGCACTCTCCCCGTGCTCCTCCCCCTCCTCTGCTCTCTCCACGGAGCGCAGCCATCGCCGCCGCTTGCCGTAGCCACGGCCATCGTCCACCTATCGCCTCGCCGACGCGTCCACGAGCTTCGCCTCGACTCCCTCGACCTCCTAGACGAGTCGCACGCCACCGGACACGTCTCAATATCCTCATCATCGTCGCCTTCAAGTTCGGATGCCGGAGATCACGTCCGCCGGCCCGATGACTCCCGATCTTTCCCGAGCTCGCCGAGACCTTCGTCCAACTCGACGTGAGCTCCTCCATCGAACCCCCCTGCTCCCATCCTCAATAGCTCAGCGTAGCCCTCGTTTCCTTCACGGTAGAGACTTCGCCGGCACCGGACATGTTGCCGTCGTCGTTTTGGCTTGCCTCCGTCCAAACCGAGCACGTCACCACACTCAGGGAACTCCCAGAATGCCGTGGACCTCACCAGCTCGTCCCGAGATGCGCTGTAGCGCATAACCCGCTGACGCCGAACTTCGGCCGCCGCCTCTATGCTCGTCGTCGTCATTTCCGGCGACCCCGAGGCCTCCCGATCGCTCTTCTAGACGCGGTCCAGCACGGGCTATCTTCTGGTGGCCTTCGTGTGTCCAGCCGCCGCCCGTAGCGCGTTCCCGTGCGTCGCTGCCGTGTTTGTGCGCTCGCCGGCGTTCAACTCCGGCATGCTGACATTGCAACGTCATCAGTGGCTAATGAGCCACTAATTAACCCCTCCAGTGACACCGACAGCTGGCCCCACGCCTAATTAATTCCGGGTTTATTTTCTGTTGAGATTAATTCATAACGCAGCGGGACCCACGCGTCAGAGTTGACTATGCTGACATGTCCGTTGACCCGACCCCACCTGCCTGTGACCCTAGGCAGCACTGACTCACTGACTAGCGCGCCCAACTAGTCAGGTTTGACCCGGACCGGCCCTATTGACTGGTTGACGTCACTGTGACATAGTGATGACATCATAAATGTTTTCTAGATCTTAAATAAATCTAAATGATTTATTTTATTTTCAGAAAATGTCCTAAACTTCCAAAAATCATAGAAATTCAACCGTAACTCCAAATAAAATAATTTATATATGAAAAATGATCAAAAAATTAAATCTATCCAAACGCACTGGTTTCATGCATGTCAAAACAAGTTAACCTTTCTGTTTAGTTCAAAACAACTAATTGGAGTTTGAAAATTCATATGTTGAGTTTGAATTTGAACCTTTGGTTCAAATCAACTCAAACCCTTCTATTGCTACCTGCATTAGCTCAAATAATAGCATATTGCCATGCCACATTCATGCATCATATTGTCGCAATGCATTTATTGTGTCCCTTCTCTATTTGCCGGTGTTGTTACCTCTCAGTGGACGTTGTTCCGACGTTGTGATCGTTGACACCGATGAAGAGCTATATTATCTTAAGGATTGCCAGGCAAGCAAAACCCCCTTGTTCATTCCGATACAATCCCACTCTCTCGCTCCTGCTCTCTTTTACTGCATTAGGACAATAACGATTCAACTATTACATGATGTGGTAGTTGAACCCCTTTCCTATGCATGACATGTCATTGCCACAGTAAATAGATGAAACCCACTAGCATGAGTAGGAGTTGTTTGAGCCCTGATGTGCCTACTCATTCATGCTTGTTTGTCATGCATGCTACTGCTTAAAGTTGAGTCAGGTCTGATTCATCGGGGATGAATTGGAATGGTGACGAACATGTTCTACTGTGTGTGAGCTAAGTGTGTGAACACAATTTGGTAAAGGTATCGATGAGAGGCCATGTAGGAGTAGATGGTGGGTTGTTTCATTGGAACCGTCCTTAGGAACTGAGATCTGTGTATGTGATTTAAGATCAATTACTACCATGTGTTTGGCCCAAAATCAATGGACCCTCTCGACTTATTAACCGCACCTATCCTCTGTCAAGGAGTTGCAAGTAGTTTCTGGTGTTTGTAGTATGTTGGATGCCGTGCACAGCGCTGATACGTCTCCAACGTATCTATAATTTTTTATTGTTCCATGCTATATTATATTCTGTTTTGGACATTATTGGGCTTTATTATACACTTTTATATTATTTTTGGGACTAACCTATTAACCGGAGGCCCATCCCAGAATTGCTGTTTTTGCCTATTTCAAAGTTTCACAGAAAAAGAATATCAAACAGAGTCCAAACGGAATGAAACCTTCAGGAACGTGATTTTCGGAACGAACGTGATCCGGAAGAGTTGGACCCTACGTCAAGACATCAAACAGGAAGCCACGAGGTAGGGGGGCGCGCCTTCCACCCTCGTGGGCCCCCTGTTGCTCCACCGACGTACTTCTTCCTCCTATATATACCTACGTACCCCCAAACTACCAGATACGGAGCCAAAAACCTAATTCCACCGCCGCAACCTTCTGAACCCGTGAGATCCATCTTGGGGCCTGTTCTGGAGCTCCGCCGGAGGGGGCATCGATCACGAAGGGCTTCTACATCAACACCATAGCCTCTCTGATGAAGTGTGAGCAGTTTACCTCAGACCTTCGGGTCCATAGTTATTAGCTAGATGGCTTCTTCTCTCTTTTTGGATCTCAATACAATGTTCTCCCTCTCTCTCGTGGAGATCTATTCGATGTAATCTTCTTTTGTAGTGTGTTTGTTGAGACCGATGAATTGTGTCAGGACCCCGATTCCAAGTCACATCGATCTAGCTGGTAACACCTCATATCACTTTGCGGCCTCACGCACGGTATTCCCACGGGTGTCGCCTTACCATGGCCCGGGACCTTTGCGCCTTTTGGCTCACGTATATGATAGTGTCGCTGGCATCCATATGACAGAGAACCCGGGACGACATGACTAGTCATGAACCCAAAGTGGCACTAACTTACGGGGACAGGCATACATGAATCAACATCGAGCATATCGGTCAGCAGCGTGCGAATCCGGGCTGTAGCACTGGGCTAACAGGACTCCGGTGAACCGGGCTGTAGCAGGCTAGGCAGGGATAGACACAGGAACGAAGTGAATCACATGCCGGCCAGTCAAGTGTTCCGGAGCAGTAGTGCTGGGCTAGCAGGACTCCAGTGAACCGGGCTGTAGCGGACTACTATGGCTCATGGAAGCACAAGACGACATTTCCCCATAAGAGAGGCTACCAAGGATAAACAACTAGGTTGTCGGATCCCACACATACCAAGCATTTCGATCATACACACAATATGCTCGATATGTGTAAATACAACATGGCATCACAACATAACTCTACGACTCAAGTATTTATTCATTAAGCTCCGAGGAGCCAAATATTACAAACATGGGTCTCATGACCCCAACATACAGAGCATACAAGCAACAAGCACATGCGGCAGCTTAACTTGTCTGAGTACAGACAACTACAAATGAAGAAGGCTGAGAAGCCTGCCTATCTACAAGACCCTGCCGATGGCACAAGCTCGTAGCTGAGGTAACAAGCTAAACGTCGAAGTCCACGCGGAACTACTAGCGAGACTGACGTCTCTCTGCAAAAACATAAAATAAGCAAACGTGAGTACAAATGTACCCAGCAAGACTTACATCAGAACTAACTACATATGCATCGGTATTAACAACGGGGGTAGTGGATTTTAACTACAGCAACCAGCTTTGACTCGGTGGCTATCCTGAACTACGACTGCAAGTAACTCTTTTGAGGTGGCGCACACGAGTCCACATATTCACCATATCAATACACCACTATGGATCCGCTCCCGTCTCCCTACGAGAAGGCCATCCATAGCACTCACGCTTATCTTGCGAGTTTTAGAGTATCCACTTTCACTTGTCTATGAACTGTATAGGCAACCCAGAAGTCCTTTACCGCAGACACGGCTATTCGAATAGATGATGTTAACCCTGCAGGGGTGTACTTCTTCACACACGCTCTCACCACTTACCGCCGTTTACACGACATATACTCGGCAACCTTCAAGCGGAAGCCCAATGAGGGTGTCGGCCACGGCCTACCTAAACACTCATGTCTCTAGTCCAGGTTTGTCGCCTATTCAGGTTCCATCCGCAGGGAGTCCGGCCGAGGTTCCAACATACGGCCCCGAACGATGTGTGCAGGGTTCCCAGGACACCAAACGGCCGCCCGGTACACCGTGCCACGTGCCTACCGCATCACAGCCCACCCCTCGGGTCAGCGCTGCGCACGGCCTCCAGCATACTACAAACACCAAAAACTACTTGCAACTCTTGGACAGAGGAAAAGGGTGGTTAAGAAGCCGAGAGGGTCCATTGGTTTCGGGCCCAATGCATGGTAGTAGCTGTTCATGGATCACAAACATAGAACTCGGTTCCTAAGGACGGCTTCAATGAAACAACCCACCATGTACTCCTACATGGCCTCTCATCGATACCTTTACCAAATCGTGTTCACACACTTAGCTCTCAACAGTAGGACATGTTCACACGCCTCCAATTCATCCTTGATGAATCAGACCTGATCCAACTCTAAGCGGTAGCAGGCATGACAAACAAGCATGAATGAGTAGGCACAACAGGGCTCAAACAACTCCTACTCATGCTAGTGGGTTCCATCTATTTAATGTGGCAATGACAGGTCATGCAGAGGAAAAGGGGTTCAACTACCGCAGGATGTAACAGTTGAATCGTTGTTGTCCTAATGCAGTAAAAGTGAGCAGGAGCGAGAGAGTGGGTTTGTATCAGAATGAACAAGGGGGTTTTGCTTGCCCGACACTTCTGAAGATAGTATAGTTCTTCATTGGTGTCATCGATCACGTCGTCGGAACATCGTCTACAAAGAGGGGACGGATACCGGCAAACAGAGAAGGAAATACAATCAATGCAATGCAACAATATGATGCATGATATGACATGGCATAATGAGTGTGTTTTGGGTTGATGTAAGCTAGAACAGATTGAAATGAGTCCATTTGAACCAAAGATTCAAATGCATACCCATTTTATGAAGTCATAAAGGTGCATTAACTTGTTTCATTTGAACATCAAGGTTAATGTGTTCTGACATGCATGAAAGCATTACAGATGGATAGATAGGATTTTTCTTATCAAATTTCATATATAAACCTTTGCATTTGGAGTTACAGATTAATTTCTATGAATTTTTGAAGTTTGTAGCATTTTCTGGAATTTCCTATATAAGAATAAATCCAGAAAAAGGTTAACTGCATCAGCATGACGTCGGGGTGACGTCAGCAGGTCAAAGGCGCCAACCCAGGTCAAAACTGATGGCTGGGACCCACATGTCAGTGTAACAACTAACTAACAGAGTTAGTTAGTGTTACGTTAGCACTAATCTAGGTTAATTAGGGCCTGGGCCCACATGTCAGTGAGTCAACCAATTAACTAAGTTAATTAGCGCTAACTAATCTAACACCTAAACTAAACAGGGGCATGGCCCACACATCAGCGACCCTGGGGGGTCAAACCTCAGGTCAAATGAGTCAACCTCGCCGGACTTGGTCCACGGCTCGTCGCCGGCGATGCCAGAGACGGCGGAGGTGCTCGGGATCGCTCCTCCGGCGACCAAAAGCAAGGTGGAGGGTATCTACGTGGAGCTGGCGAATGCGCACATCCAATGGAGCAAGTGGGAGTAGCTGGGGTGGCCGGAGCTCACCGGAAAAGAGCTCGCGATGGCGGCCGGCGTGCGGGTGTGCTCGGGGTCGGCGTTATACCGCACGGCAGGAGCCACGGAGGGGTGCTACGGGCACGTGAGGACGCGCTGTGCACGGTGGTGTGCTCGGCTTCAAGCTACGTTCGCTCTAGCCATGGTGGCGACGAAGCGCAACAGCGGCGAGCTTCGGTAACAGAGGGGAATGGCTCTACGGCATGCAAACGAGACGGAGAAGAGGGGGGTTCGGGGGAGGAGCTCACGGCGGTTGCAGTATGCGTCTCAGCGGGCTCGGGGAAGGGTTGGTGACGGCGTGTGGTCGTTGCCGACCTCGGCGGCCGAGAGGTTGAAGACGATGCCATGGTCGTGGTGTGGTGCGTCCGGCGTCCTGCGGGTCGTCCAGGAGGCGTAGGCGACAGTGGCGGAGCTTTCACGCAACACGGGAAGGCGAGAGGGGGTCGGGGAGCGCGGTGGTTCACGGCGGCGCTTCCATGGCCGCGTCGGCCGTCGCGGGAGAGAGCGAGGGAGAGGAGGGGATGGACGCGAGAGAGAGAGAGGGGGGGGGGCCCGGGGGGAGTGCGTGGAGTCGTCCAGAGGCATCCGGGCGAGCAGGCAGAGAGGAGGTGCAGGCCTCGGGCGCGCAGGCGTCGACACGCCTCTGCCTACTGGCAGAGGTTGAAGACAACTGCTCCAGCCAGTGGGCTGGGCCGTCCAGCTGGCCGCGCCAGGTAAGTGGCCCAGGTAACTCTTCCTCCCTTTTCTTTAAGCTTTCTATTTTTCTGCAATTGTTTTGTATTTGGTTTTCAAACCAAACCAATTTTTATGCTTCTGAAAGTTATTCGGTGGATTTAGGAAACTAGTCCAGAGCCACATGCAAACTTTCAAAATTATTGGGCTTATATCTCATTTATAGTAAATATAAACCCAATTCAAATATCTAGTGAATTAATTCAAAAGCCCAAAAATAATTATTTCTGTGATTCCAAAAATATTGGTTTGAATTTTACCTCTTGCCAATATTTTCACAAAATAACAGGAACATTTGCTTGGACCCATTTGAGAAGATTTTAATGTTGATCATTTTTTAAAAGGTTTCTGAGGCTTTGAAAATTCCCTCAATTCTATTTCCTTGAAATTTAAACATGATGCATGCTCACTAATGCAACTATTACACTCAGGTATTCTAGGGCTGTGACAACTCACCCCCACTAAACAAGAATCTCGTCTCAAGATTCAAGGAGTGAAGTAAGAAGACAGAGGGGTCACAAAACTATTGCAGTCTTCTCGATCCAACTGCCCTTCTCGAAGACACCGATACATTGCCTGACATCGATCTTGACGTCTTTGTTTTCGAGATCTTCATTCAACACGATGATGATGGAAGGAAACTCTACAGGATTGATCTTCTCAAAGATCGACCTATTCAAGATCAACTCGCGGAATGAGATGTTGAACAGCTCAAGTTGAGACACAAGGCACCCATCGAGAGGGATGGAAAGATGACGGAGGTTCAAATTGGTAAGCAACAATTCCACGCTAAAGTAGGATGGTCCATGGTTTCAAAGTAGCGAGGGGATAATTGCCATGATTCCTCAATGGGGCACCTTGGGAGATGTGACTCGTAGAATTATTAACTTAATTGGCAAAAAGGATTACTTTTGATCCATAGATCATTGAAACTCTTTATACCAACCTAAGGCAATCACATTCGATCATTTGAAGGAGTTCAAAAGAATGACATACTCGGACTAGAATGGATGATGTGGACTACCTTGTTGAAGACAACGCAAGGAATGATTTTTGCTTATCATCGGGAATGGGTGGGACCCATGGTAGACTGGCACAACGACGGGTGCATGCTGGCAACAAAATGCAATGTTGGGAATGATTCTAGTAACTAGGGAAAAACTCAACAGTCGAGAGTGATTCCACTGTTTGAATGGTTATAGCATAATCGAGGGAACTAAGGGCACAATAATTCCTAGGGAGCAACTTCTACAATAAGTCGCACGAAGTCCTCATTGAGAGGATGGAAAAAAATTGCTCAATCAAGACACTACAATGATAGATCTTCCGACTAGGTGTGTGGGCCAGAACATCAACCTTGTCGGGACCTACATCATAGATCTTGGAATAGCTCCAACCATCATATTTGCCTGAAATTCAGATCTGGTTGGTAACGGAACATTTCAGATAGCATGTCTGGAAAAGAAATTTTGCAACACAAACTGACGAGATGATGTTGCGAGATTCTTAGGAAATGAACTACGATAGCAAGCTCCAAAACATGAGCTGATTCTGCTACATACATGTGGACATGGTGTCCAAGACAAGCATGATCACGTAAAAGTCTTACAACAAAACACTACCGAGTTCAGGTGGGGAACCATCATCGAGGATATCGAAGTCCTTGTATAAGTCTTGCTCTTAAGAAGGAACTTCTTTTCCTTGAACAAATCAATCAGTGGCTTGGTGTGCTAGGAAACACATATGGAATGGAGGCGGCCAACCTATCAAACCATAGAGTACTTCGCACATAAGCGTGACTAACTTGGGATGATTCCAGAGGAAACAAAAACAATCTTTCTCGAACTCACGGCGGCAGCTTGCACCAAATGCACATGAATTCGAAGAAGTCACTTCTTCCATCCAAGCATAAGCTTCATGAACGGGACACGAAGGCATTGCTTACAAAGTTTTCAACACTAGGTTGATGTTCAACATGAATCATGGGGGAGACAAAATGCTGTTGATGGGCTCAACAGCAAGTCATCAGAATTTCCATATCACTGTACTTGCACCATCATGTGAACACGATGATAGCATTGGTCAGACCAAAAGATGTAATGGTGTATGCTCGAGGGATCAACCACGAGTAAGACAACATTACGAACATCATTGGTTCTGATTTGACTTGACAATAGCCCATACTCAAGTCAAAGTTTTGACAAGGCAATAGATCCAACAACTGATCACGAGGACCAATCGATGGAGATAACTTCTTTCTTCAACACACACACACACACACAAAGATATCCCTTAACATGAACTAAGTCAAACAAGCTTTTATCTTCCAACTCTCCAAGTTGTTCTTTGGCTTAACCAACTAGCTCAGGGTATCCAACACAGATTCTTGGAGAATGGGTGGTTTGGGGGAAAACCAACATGATCACGAACTCAACATAGCAGTCAGGTGACAACCTGGTAATACTTCCGAGAGGATATCCGGAAAATCACGAACCACCGATATGTTACTAAGCTCGAGAACAATCTTGCTTTTCAGGGCAAGACAATGTGATCAAGAGAGTGATGGATTACACAATCCTAACTCATTGATCGAAGTGTGCACCGGAAATAAGGACTAGGTAGCACGATCAATCTTAGGATGATGATTCAATAACCAGCACGCTAAGAGTGAGAGTATTGTCCATTAACTACAACGAGGTTGCTAGTAGTATTGATTTCACACATCACAGTTCACTTGTCGGCATTCCGGTTACAACAACACGGGACCGAGGAATGAATAATGATGGCGAGAAGTATCACTCCGTCAAGAATTCATAAGAGGTGGTGCAATTCTCATGACATTCTTGACATAAAGATGGTAACATTTCAAGGCAGAACTGTGCAAAACCTAAATTGGCATTTTGATCCACGGAATACAACTACTTTGACCCAATCCTCGAAGTGGACAAGGTACTGGAGTTTGTTTCTCCTAGTCATTTCAGAATAGAATGGCTTGGCAGTCCACAAGAATATGAGGTATCGATGAGCATGAATGCATGACATGCTCTTGACTATCAAATGATAGACGGAGATCAGGATAACAACTAAAGAGGGACAACTCAAAGGAACATATATCTTTCTGAGTTGTGGATGCATAGATTAGTATGTCGAGCAAAGCTCAACATTTGTTCCGGATAACCCATGCAGAAAGGTAGAACTGGCAGAGTCACAAGGTAGAATGGAGAACTCCTCAAGAGCACTCTTATTGTGATCTTTTGTTTGAAAAGAACTTCTGCTAAGAATGGTTCATGGTAATTGGAAGAAGGATGTACCACGAACCTCGAGGACTATCGCAAAGGTTACTAATATTCTAAAGGAACTAGCAACGCTATCAACATGAGGTAAGTAGGGTGAATCTCGGGTTCAAAAACCCAGGAATAGAATGCCTACTAACTAATAACATCACGGGATGCTTTTGAGAATGAAGGCCAGAATCATCATAGTGGAACACAAGACATGGCTAGATTACTAGGTGATCCTCTAAGACACCTAGGGTCATAATAATAGCTCCAACATATATGTCAAGGCAATGGAATACCTCAACTCAGCAATTAGTGTGATTAACCTGGCCCAAAGGGACATCGGGAACGGAAAGAAAGGATTTGCAAATGCATCAGACTATTTAGAAACCTGGGATGACTCGGACAACATAACGGCTGTAAATGATCAAAATTATTTGAGACATCATGCAAAATGGTGGCATAACCACTTAGCATCGCAATATCAAAGTTCCGAGATCAACGGTCAACACACGGAAGTAGTAGGAACTGAAAGGCTTGAATCCATCAATCCTATAAGTCTCTATCATAGTAACTCGTCATCCTGATAGATAGATGAGAAGGCCTAGTTCTTAATCCCCGTAGAAAAGAAGAGGATGACTCAGATCAGAAGGGCATAAGGTAAAGGAGTAAAAAGAGCCTCACGTTCCCTTCTGTCACATCCCTAGCTCCTGGCATTGCACTAGGCTAGCTTCATATGTGCATCATGTTTAAATTTGCCTAAACTTGAAATGGGGATGTTCAAACCCTAGCACCAAATGAAATCCAACTAGGATCACAAAGAAATATTTTAAATGAACCCAAAATGCCCTTTGGAAATGTTCATCATTTCTGATAAAGGTAAAAACCTCTGCCAAAAGTGATGAACATATTTCTAGGTCATTTATGGATTTTTGAATTAACTCATGTTGTATTTGAATTGGGGCATCTAAATCCTATACATAATTTAAATGCGCTAATAATTCTGAAACTAGTTGAGGGCTGTTGGGAATAATTTCAATAGTGCCCACAAATATTTTCAGGATTTTTGAAAATGCTCTGGCATTTTTAATAAAGCAGAAACAATTGCAGAAAGTAGAAAACAGAAACATTAGAAAGGAGAGGGAGCCACCTGGCGGCCCAAGTGGCCGGCCCAGCCCACCTGGCCCCCTCCCCTGTCGTCTTCCTCCTTTGCCAGGAGGATGGGCGCGTGGCCGACGCACGAAGGCGCGCCCCGGCCACCTCCTGCTTCGCCGTGTCGACGCCTCCTTCCTCCCAACCCCGCGCCAGGAGATGTGGACGAGGCCGTGCTGACCCCCCTTCTCCCCTGGCCATTTTCCCCTGTCCCTCCTCGTTCTTCGCCCGAATAGAGAGCCGTCGCCGCCGTTCACCGTACCCATGGCCACCGGCCACCCCTCGCCCTGCCTCTGAGCCTAGAAGCTCCGCCGCGTCTGCCTTGCCCTCTCCACCGAGCTACGCAACGCCGGAGGCCTTGCTTCGTCGCCACCATCGTCGTCTTCACCGATGGGCAACGAAGATCGCCGGCTCCGATTCACCGTCTCCAGGCCGCCCCCCAGCCCACTGACCTGCTCTGCGAGTCCACCGTGAGATCCCCTTGCTTCTCCCCTCCCCCCTAACTCCCGCGCAAGCTCTAGCCCCACCGCCATCATGCCCGTGAGCTTCACATCGTCGGCGATGTCGCCGCCGTTATCCTAGCCACCAGAGCTTGCGTCTGAGCGCTTCGTCGTGCTCAGAGCATCTCCAGGAACCCGTATCACTCGCTGGTTCGCCTCCCATGCACCGTAGCCTTGTCCCTGAGGTCGACCGAACTCCGGCGGCCGCAACCGAGCTCGCCGCTGTCGATTTCGGCCACCCCAGGCCCAGCCACGGCCACCACCCGATGCGCCATCGAGCTAGCTTTCCAACGCGCCTAGCCACGCGTCATTTGGAGCACTACAGAGGAAACCCAATGGCACAAGTACGCCGCGGACCTCGTCGGCGACTAACCGCCGGCGGGTTTGACTCTTTGACCAGGGGTTTGACCTCCCCTGCGTCACTAACGTGTGGCCCGGACCCTGCTAACTTCTGGTTAAGTTAATAACTAAATCTAGTTTAGCCACTGACTCAATGACATACAGGCCCCGCCCGACTAATTAAACTAGATTAGGTTTAATCTATATTAGGATTAGCTACAGTCACTGACGTGTGGGTCCCAGCCGTCAGGTTTGACCTGGGCTGGCGCCTTTGACTTCTTGACGTCACCCCGACGTCATGCTGACGCAGTTAACCTTTTTCTGGATTTATTCTTATACAGGAAATTCCAGAAAATACTACAAACTTCAAAAATTCATAGAAATTAGTCTGTAACTCCAAATGATAAGATTTATATATGAAAATTGATCAGAAAAATCCAATCTTTCCATCTGTATTGGTTTCATGCATGTTAGAGCAACCTAAACTTGCTGTTTAGGTGAAACAAGTTAATGCACCTTTATGACTTCATCAAGTGGGTTTGCATTTGAATCTTTGGTTCAAATGGACTCATCTCAATCTGTTCTAGCTTGCATTAGCCCAAAACACATTCATATTGCCATGTCATAGCATGCATCATATTGTTGCATATCGTCACGTGTTGATGGTGTTCGACGTATCTTTCGTGGTAGGTTCTGCCTCCGAGGATACCCACGATTATCCGACTGAAGGGAAGTATCCTACCACCATTCCATCAGGCAAGCAAAACCCCCTTGTTCATTCCGATACAATCCCACTCTCTCGCTCTTGCTCTCTTTTACTGCATTAGGACAACAATGATTCATCTGTTACTTGCTGCGGTAGCTGAACCCCTTTATCCTCTGCATGACCTGTCATTGCCACAGTAAATATATGAAACCCACTAGCATGAGTAGGAGTTGTTTGAGCCCTGATGTGCCTACTCATTCATGATTCTTTGTCATGCCTGCTATGCTTAGAGTTGTGTCAGGTCTGATTCGTCGGGGATGAATTGGAATGGTGATGAACATGTCCTACTGTGTGTGAACACGATTTGGTAAAGGTAGCGGTGACAGGCCATGTAGGAGTACATGGTGGGTTGTCTCATTGAAGCTGTCCTCAGGAACTGAGTTCTGTGTTTGTGATCCATGATACAGTTACTACCACGCATTGGGCCCGAAACCAATGGACCCTCTCGGCTTCTTTCACCCTTGTCCTCTGTCCAGGAGTTGCAAGTAGTTTCTGGTGTTTGTAGTATACTGGAGGCCGTGGGCAGCGCTGACCCGAGGGGTGGGCTGTGATGCGGTAGGCACGTGGCACGGTGTACCGGGCGCCCGTTTGGTGTCTCGGGAACGCTGCACACATCGTTCGGGGCCGTATGTGGAAACCTCGGCCGGACTCCCTGCGGATGGAACCTGAATAGGCGATAAACCTGGACTAGAGACTTGAGTGTTTAGGTATGCTGTGGCCGACACCCTCACTGGGCTTCCGCTTGAAGGTTGCCGAGTACATGTCGGGTAAACGGCGGTAAGTGGTGAGAGCGTGTGTGAGGAAGTACACCCCTGCAGGGTTAATATGATCTATTCGAATAGCCGTGTCCGCGGTAAAGGACTTCTGGGTTGCCTATAATAGTTCATAGACAAGTGAAAGTGGATACTCTAAAATGCGCAAGATAAGCGTGAGTGCTATGGATGGCGTTCTTGTAGGGAGACGGGAGCGAATCCATAGTGGCGTATTGATATGGTGGATATGTGGACTCGTGTGCTCCACCTCAAAAGAGTTACTTGTAGTCGTAGTTTAGGATAGACACCGAGTCAAAGCTGGCTTGCTGCAGTTAAACTCCACCACCCTCTTTGTTGATACCGATGCATATGTAGATAGTACTGATGTAAGTCTTGCTGGGTACATTTCTACTCACGTTTGCTTATTTTATGTTTTGCAGAGAGACGTCAGTCTGGCTAGTAGTTCCATGTGGACTTCGACGTTTAGCTTGATACCTCAACTACGATCTTGTGCCCTGTGACACCCAAAATTTTATTTGGCTTTTTTTTAACTTTTTCTTGTTTTGAGGGAAGTGAATTGAATTTTTTTCTTCTAAAAGAACTTTCCCTCTCAACATATTTTCTTTCATGGCTAGTGCTTCATTTTTGGATTCACTCAAGACTTGATTTTGGTCTTGGAGGTTTTCCTCTTTTATTTGGACTCAAACCAAAATGTTTTTCTCTTGGAAAAATGCCTTTTGAAAATCTCCTTGAAAATACTCTATAGCTTTTGGAATAATCCTTTACCACTTTCAACAATTCTCTCTTGCCAAGGCCTTAGTGCAAATTCACTCTCCTAACCCTCCCCTCATCTTTGGATCATGTTTTGCATCAAATCCAGCAAGTTGGACCTCTCCATATAATTATTTTTCCATTTAAATCTTATCAAAACAATTTCTGTCTCCTATTCTAGCCCTTGGAGATTTACAAAGGAGCTACCATTTCTGTTTTGATTTTTGCCCCCAAACCAATTTCCCTACCTAGTCCTTTGAACCCTCAACCAAGATCCATGAAGATCCACTGGTATTCAGTTCAAATTTTTCAAACTATACTTGCTGCAAGTTTGGACCAGATTTGTCAAATTTGGTGAAATTCATTCAAATCTTTCTCCAAAAATTCTGAGTAAAATCAGGCAGCCTCTGGGTGCATTGAGTGGTCACCTCACCAAGTCCCAGCCCTAGGAAAAATTTTCTCCTTGCCAAATCATTCTGTCGAACACCTACTGGACACTGTTATTGTCAGGACCCCGATTCCAAGTCACACCGATCTAGCCTGTAACACCTCATATAACATTGCGGCCTCACGCACGGTACTCCCACGGGTGTCGCCTTACCATGGCCCGGGACCGTTTGCGCCTTTTGGCTCACGTATATGATAATGTCGCTAGCATCCATATGACAGAGAACCCGGGCCGACATGGCTAGTCGTGAACCCAAAGCGGCACTAACGTATGGGGACAGGCATACATGAATCAACATCGAACGTGTCGGTCAGCAGCGTGTGAATCCGGGCTGTAGCACTGGGCTAACAGGACTCCGGATGTCACCGCGTGACATTTCCCCGAAGGGACAGACACAGGAACGATATGACTCACATGCCGGCCAGTCAAGTGTCCAGAGCAGTAGTGCTGGGCTAGCAGGACTCCGGTGAACCGGGCTGTAGCGGACTACTATGGCTCAAGGAGGCACTAGACTACATTTCCCCATAAGAGAGGCTGCTAAAGATAAACAACTAGATTGTCGGATCCCACACATACCAAGCATTTCAAACGTACACACAATATGCTCGATATGTGCGAATACAACATGGCATCACAACAAAACTCTACAACTCAAGTACTTTATTTAAAGGGCTCCGGAGAGCCTTACATAACTTGTTCATACAGATAGGGGTCACATGACCCGACACTCAAGTCATACAATCATACAAGCACATGCGGAAGCAAACTGTCTGGGTACAGACACTAGAAAGAAAGAAGGCTTGACGAAGCCGGTCTATCTACATAGGCCCTTCACAAGCCTAGATCACCACCTGGGTGGCGCGTCACTCGTCGTCGTCGAGTTCTACGTAGAACCCGTCAGAAGGGGCGGTGTTGTCGTCTGAAAACAGTAATTAAAGCAACATGAGTACAAAGGTACTCAGCAAGTCTTACAACAGATCCTACTATACATGCTCATTCTCAAGGAGGTAGTGGGGTTATTGCAGCAAGCCAGCTTTGACTCTTGGCTAAGCTATCCTACGGTACACCACTTGTGAAATAGTTTTCGCACACGAGTCCACTAATCACCATCTCAATACTCCACCGTGGATCCTCCCTCGTCATCCAACGAGAGGGCCATCCGCGGTACTCACACTTATCTTGAGGCTTTTAGTAGTATCCATTTACTTGTCTATGAACTGCATAAGCGACCAAGTAGTCCTTTACCGCGGACGCGGCTATTCGAATAGTTTCTTACCCTGCATGGTGTACTTCGTCACACACGCTCTCACCACTTATCGTCGCTACACGACGTGTACTCGGCAACCTTCAAGCGGAAGCCCAACGTGGGTGTCGGCCACAGCCTACCTAAACACTCGAGTCTCTAGTCCAGGTTTATCGCCTATTCAGGTTCCATCCGCAGGGAGTCCGGCCGAGGTTTCCACATACGGCCCCAAACGATGTGTGCAGGGTTCCCGGTCACCAAACGGGCGACTCGGTACACCGGGCCACGAGCCTACCGCATCACAGCCCACCCCTTGGTCAGCGCTGTCCACGGCCTCTAGCTTACTACAAACACCAGAAACTACGTGCAACTCCTGGACAGAGGACAAGGGTGATTAAGAAGCCGAGGGGGTCCATTGGTTTCGGGCCCAATGTGTGGTAGTAGCTGAATCTTAAATCACGCATACAGATCTCAGTTCTTAGGGACGGTCTCAATGAAACAACCCACCATGTACTCCTACATGGCCTCCCATCGATACCTTTACCAAATCGTATTCAACACTTTACTCTCCTTACCGACACACACACTTTCACTCTAGTTCATCACCCTGATGAGCCAGACCTGACACAACTCTAAGCATAGCAAGCATAGCATTGTAGGAACACAACAAGGCTCAATCAACTCCTACACATGCTAGTGGGTTTCATCTAGTTACTGTGGCAATGACAGGTCATGCAAAGGAAAGTGGGTTCAACTACCGCAACACACAGCAGTTTGAAACGCGTTGTCTTAATGCAGTAAACGAGAGCAGAAGCGAGAAGATGGGTTTGTATCGAAATGATCAATGGGTTGCTTGCCTGACAGAGTGGTGGTGGGATACTGCCCTTCAGTTGGATACTCGTGAATATCCTCGGAGGCAGGGCCTACAACAATGAACACATCGAAGCACAATCAACATCAAGCAAGTGCAACAATATGATGCATGCATGGGACATGGCAAAATGGATGTATTGGGCTAATGCAACTAAGGCCAGAAGGGTTTGGACTAATTTGAATCAAAGATTCAAATTCCAAGTTCATAAATGGCCCATATTAGTGCTTTATCTTGTTCTGTATAAAACAGTAGGTTAACTTGCTTAATCATGCATGAAACCAGTACAGATGGATAGAGTGGATTTTTCTGATCATTTTTCATATATAAATCTTTTCATTCTGAGCTATAGATTATTTTCTATGATTTTTTGAAGTTTGTGATAATTTCTGGAATTTCCAATATAAGAATAATTCCAGTAAAAGCTTTACTGCGTCAGCCTGACGTCAGTGTGACGTCAGCAGGTCAACAGGGTCGTCCAGGTCAATCCTGACGTGTGGGTCCCCTGTGTCAGTGTCACTGTTAGGTAATTAGTTAATTAGGATTAGTTTTAACTCTAACTCAGATTAGTTAGCAGGCGGGCCCCACTCGTCAGTGACCCTGGGGGGTTAAACCGTGGTCAAACCACGTTGACTCGCCGGCGACGTCCAGACGCGGCGGTGGAGTGCGGGATCCCCCTCCGGCGACCAAAAGGACGGCGGAGAGTACCTATGTGTAGCTGGGGGCGAACCGCGTCGACTGGTGGTGGTAGTGGAGCTCGGGGTCGCCGGAATCGACGCCGGCGACGAGCCGTGCGGCTGCCGGGGTACGGGCGTAGTCGGAACCATAGCTAGAGAGCACGGCGAGGGGCAAGCGATGGCGCTACGGGTTCCTGGCGTTGCGGTGAGGCTAATGGCTACGGTGGTGTGGCCGTTGGATGGCCGGAGCCTCGTCGGCGACGAGCTCGTGCGGCGGCGCGTTCGGGTGAACTTCGTGCGGTGGCTGCAGAGCTCGAGAGAGAGAGAGGAGAGGATGGAAAGGTGGCCATGCTCACGGCGGTTGCGACGGAGCAGACGGCGAGGTCGGAGACGAGCTGTAGCAGTGGCGACGGCGGAGGGGATCTCCGACGGTGAGCGGCGAAGGCGAGGTCGGTGACGGAGCTTCGGGGCAAACGAGCGCTCGGGGCTCGGCTTGCTCGAAGGAGTGGGTGACGGCGGTGCTGTAGGACACGTTAGTACGGCGCGAGGTCGACGGTGGCCGCGGTTACTCCGGTGAGGTGGCTGCGGCGGCGTCGGCCATGGTGGGGAGAAGGCGAGGGAGAGGCGATGGGGGAGAATGGCAATGTCCAGGGGCTCGGGGCGCGTCGAGGGAGGTCGGCCAGCTCATCCGCGGCGGGGGCGGCAAGCTGCTGGCGCCGTGGCGAGCTCACGCTCGCCGGCGTCACCTCTCTGCCTGCTCTGGCGAGAGCAGGCAGCTGACTGGCGCGGGCCAGCACAGTGCTGGGCCGCCAGGTGGGCTGCCAGGTAAGTTTTCTGCCTTCTGTTCTTTTCTCTTTTTTATTTATTTCTGTACTGTGTTTTGAAATAGTAAAAATACTATTTCATTTGGAAAAATCCTGAAAATATTCTGAGGCACCTTTGAGATTATTCCCAACAGCCTAAAAATACCTTCAAGATTATTTGGGCATTTAAAAATATTTATAGCTTTTAAAATGCCCAAATGCAAATACTTATGGCTTGTGCAAAAATCCAAGATGGCCTCCAAAAATATGAAACCATTTTTGGCAGAGGTTTTAGCCAAGACCAAAGGTGGTGAACATTTATGGAGGGCATTTCAGGTTCATTGGAAATTTTTTAGTAAACCCTAGTTGTTCCAGGGGGGTGCTGGGGGTTTTCTGGCATTCCCATTTCAGGTTTCTGTGAAATATAGACATGATGCAACACTCTGATGCATGAACTAACTAGGATGTGACAACTCACCCCCACTCAAAAGAATCTCGTCCCGAGATTTAGGATCCGTTGGGAAGAAGGTGGGGTACTCAAGTCGAAGACGATCCTCCCTTTCCCAAGTAGCTTCTTCCTCGGAATGGTGTGACCATTGAACTTTGAGAAACATGATGTTTCGGCGTCGAGTGGTACGCTCGGCTTGATCAAGGATTCGAACGGGATACTCCCGATATGTGAGATTATCTTGGATATCAAGCGTTTCGTGGTCCACTCCACGGATAGGATCCGAGAAGCAACGCCTGAGTTGGGAAACGTGGAAGACGTCATGAACCTTGGACAGATGCGGAGGAAGTTCCAATTGGTAGGCAACTTCTCCTCGCTTGGCAAGAATGCGAAAGGGTCCAATGTAACGAGGAGCCAATTTGCCTTTGATACCGAATCGATGGGTTCCCTTTAAAGGAGTCACCCGAAGGTAAGCCTTCTCGTCAACCTCAAAAGTCATAGCCTTATGTTTGCGATCATAATGGCTCTTTTGGCGAGATTGGGCTGCTTTCAATTTCTCACGAATAATGCGAACCTGCTCTTCTACTTCCTGAATCATATCCGGGCCAAAGAGTTGTCTTTCCCCGGTCTCTGACCAGTTAAGAGGCGTTCGACATTTTCGTCCATAGAGAACCTCGAAAGGGGCTTTTCCCAAACTAGCTTGGTAACTATTGTTATAAGCGAACTCGGCGAATGGAAGGCATTTCTCCCAATCCATGCCGAAGGAGATGACAGAAGCTCGGAGCATATCCTCCAGGATTTGATTAACTCGCTCTACCTGACCACTTGATTGAGGGTGAAAGGCGGTGCTAAAAGAGAGACGAGTTCCCATAGCATTTTGGAAACTTTCCCAAAATCGAGAGGTGAAGAGACTTCCACGGTCTGAGTTAATTTCCAATGGAACACCATGCAGAGACACTATTTGGGAGATGTACAAGTCTGCTAGCTGGCTAGCGGTTATACTCTCACGAACAGGTAGGAAGTGGGCTACTTTGGAAAGACGATCGACAACAACGAATATAGCATTGTTTCCCCTCTTGGTCCTGGGGAACCCAGTAATGAAATCCATACCGATTTTATCCCAATTCCATTCAGGAATAGCCAGAGGCTGAAGGGTGCCAGCAGGTCGCTGATGCTCTGCTTTAACACGTCGGCAGACGTCGCAATTAGCAATGTATTGAGCAATTTCTCTCTTCATCCTAGTCCACCAAAACCTCTGGCGTAGGTCTTGATACATTTTAGTACTACCGGGATGAATGGTGAGAGGAGATTCATGAGCTTCTTTAAGGATCAATCGCCTCAGGTTGCGCACCTTAGGAACCACTAGGCGGTCTCCAAAGAACACGACACCTTGGTCATCAACGGAGAAACAATCCGCAACTCCTTTCTTGATGTTTCTCTTAATGCGGGAGATTCCCGGATCTACCTTCTGAGCTTTAATGATCTGATCCGTAAGGGTAGGTTTCGCCACCAGGGTGGATAGAAATCCTTGAGGAACAATGTAAAGGTTAAGCTTACAGAATTCCTCGTGGAGAAGTGGTTGGCTTTGTTGTAACATCAAGTTGTTACAAAGGATTTACGGCTTAGCGCATCAGCCATGACGTTCGCTTTGCCCGGGGTGTAAGTTATTTCTAAGTCGTAGTCTGAGATCAACTCGACCCAACGTCTTTGCCTGAGATTCAAATCCGGTTGGGTGAAAATGTATTTCAGACTCTGATGGTCGGTGAAAATCTCGCAACGGTTACCGAGAAGGTAATGTCGCCATGTTTTGAGTGCATGGACTACGGCTGCAAGCTCTAGATCATGTGTGGGATAATTATCCTCATGTGGACGCAACTGTCGGGAAGCGTAGGCAATCACATGACGGTCTTGCATGAGTATGCAACCTAGTCCTTGTCGCGAGGCGTCGCAATAAATAACGAAGTCTTTAGAAAAATCTGGTGGTACGAGTACGGGGGCAGACGTCAGGCGTCTTTTCAGTTCCTGGAAGCTGAACTCGCACTGTGGGGTCCACTCGAACTTCTTATCTTTCTTGAGGAGTTCGGTTAGAGGTTTAGCAACCTTGGAGAAATTCTCGACGAAGCGACGGCAGTAGCTCGCTAAGCCAAGGAAACTCCGAACTTGCTTGACCGTTTCAGGGGGAGTCCAGTCAAGGATGGCTTGAACTCGTTCGGGATTGACAGCAATACCCTTACCAGAGATCACGTGGCCTAGATAGGTCACTTCTGGCAACCAGAATTCACACTTGGAGAATTTGGCATAAAGGCGATGCTCTCGAAGTTTCGTTAGCACTAGCCTTAGATGCTCGGCATGTTCTGCCTCGTTCTTGGAGTAGATGAGTATATCATCGAGGTATACTACGACGAATTTATCCAAATACTCCATGAAGATTGAGTTCATTAACCGAGAGAAGGTGGCTGGAGCATTGGTTAACCCGAAGGACATGACTGTATACTCGTATTGGCCATAACGAGTAACAAAGGCCGTTTTAGGAATGTCCCCGTTCTTGATTTTGATTTGATGGTAGCCCAACCTCAAATCCATTTTAGAGAAGACTGAGGATCCAGCGAGCTGATCATACAGGTCGTTGATCCTGGGAAGCGGATACTTGTTCTTGATGGTTACTAGGTTGACGGATCGGTAATCTACAACCATCCGATCCGTACCATCCTTCTTCTTGACGAAGAGGACGGGGCAAGCCCACGGAGAAGAACTGGGACGGATGAAACCCCTTTTCAAGGACTCATCGAGTTGTTTCTTAAGCTCGGCTAGCTCTAGGGGTGCCATCTTATAGGGTCTTCTGGAGATTGGGACGGTTCCTGGAACAAGGTCTATCACGAACTCAACATCCCTGTCAGGTGGAATACCTGGCAGTTCTTCAGGGAAGACATCCGGAAAGTCACAGACTACCGGCACATCTTCGAGGTCTGGAAGAGGGTTGGCATTTAATGAGTAGAGCTGACGCTTAGACACTCGGGTCAAAACATTGACTGTCTTGCCCGACGGATGGGTGAGTTGAACAGTTCTAGTGGAGCAATCAATCTTAGCATAATGAGCTGACATCCAGTCCATACCCAAGATGATGTTTATGTCCGAGGACTTGAGAGCTATTAGTGATGCAAGGAAGACTAGTCTGTCAACAAGAATTTCATTTCCATGGCTTATCTTAGAGGTTTGCCATCTAGAACCAGGAGTTTGAATTTCCATGGAAGTAGGCATGTCACTAAATGTGGTGTTGTGTAATCGAGCATAGCTCTCAGAGATAAATGAATGAGATGCTCCAGTATCGAAAAGAACAGTTGCCGGATGGCAATTAACAAGGAGCGTACCAAGGACGACGTTGGGATCCTCATGAGTTCCTTCAGCAGAGACATAGTTGACATGGCCACGTGCAGTGGTGGCTGGCTTGGCGTAGTAAGTCTTTCCTGCTGGCTTACCACGGCCAACGGACTGTCCAGGTTGATTGAGGTTGTTTCGGGGGCACTCGCGCAAATAGTGACCCGTTTCTCCACACTTGAAGCATGTCACAATATTGGGGCGGGGAGCAGCATTAGCAGCGGGGCCACCATAAACCTTGGGCGGTGCATGCTGCTGGTTGGGGCGAGGCGCCTCGAAGGATGGCCTCGGAGTGAACCTGGGTGGCAGGGCAGTATTTGGAATCCAGACCCGGCGCTTCTGGGATCCGGAGCCAGATGAGGAACCAAAGTCACGAGAGTGCTTGCGTGCAGCATCATAGTCAGTTTGTCCTGTCTCGGCACTGATGGCCTTATTGACCAACTTCTGGAAAGAGGTGCACTCATGCAGACGGAGATCACGGCGAAGCTCGGGGCTAAGTCCCTTGCGGAACCTTGCCTGCTTCTTGGCGTCGGTGGATACCTCTTCAGGAGCATAGCGTGCTAGATTTCCAAACTCACGGCTGTAAGCATCCACGGTCAGTCTGCCTTGGGTGAAGTTGCAGAATTCTTCCCGCTTACGATCTATGAGACCCTCCGGAATGTGATGCTCACGGAAAGCCTCACTGAATTCAGCCCAAGTAGTGATTTGGCCAGCTGGGCGCATAGCCTCAAAGTTCTCCCACCAAAGGCTAGCAGGGCCTTCGAGGTGATAGGCAGCATAGGTAACCTTATCAGCTTCGGCTACGTTGGCAGAACGTAGCTTATGGGTGATGTTGCGAAGCCAATCATCCGCATCAAGGGGCTCGACGGAGTGGTTGAACTTCGGTGGGTACAGCTTGATAAAGTCATTGATGGACACCAGGTCGTTCCTCTGGTGACGTGCAGTATTCTGCTCAATTCGCTCTAGCAAGCGGTTAGTCTCACGCTTGTTTCTTTCTGCCTCCAGCATAACTTCGGCCAGTGAAGGCGGTTGGGGCAGATCCTCCGCCCTGGCTGCATTGGCTTCATCCTGCGCCTGGACAGCAGGGTTGTTGCGGGTGTTAACCATCATATACCAACGGTCATACACGCCATACATAGTTTAGTACAAGCCCAGGCCAAGGTACAGCTACGATGAAGGACGATACATCTCATCAGAGGCATTCCAAGCTCCTATACATTATTTTTCTACACCTCCGGAACGTGATACACACCAAGTCGTATCCCACAAGACACGCAGGACTGTGGAGATTACAACTGTTACAATACTAGTAGAGCTACTACCAACTCAGACGTCTCCGTAGTAATTCTCATAGAAGTCACCGCCATGTCCTGGGAGCTGAACATGATCATCCGGAAACAGTCGGTCCTGTGGAGCTTGCGGTCCATAGGGACTCGGGTGTGGCCTTGGTCCAACAAACGGTGGCAGACGAGGTCCACGAGGAGGGGTGATGCCTCCTACATCACGCCATTCCATACATTCTGGCAGGCCAGATCGCACGGGATATATGTCCCTCATGTCCATGAACCCAGCTTGCACGGCAGGTGCAAACCGTGTCAGTGTGGCCCAGTGATCAGCACGAGCATTAAAGAGCTCCATTCGCAAGGCACGATTCTCACGGTCCTTGTCCTCAAGCATCTCGGTGGTGGTACGGAGTAGTGAGCCCTCATGGGTAGAATCACAGTAAGTGGCCTGATAGTACCCCTGTGCCCCAGGGAGTGCTGCTGGCATATAGCAGAAGTCGGTGTTCTGAAGCAAGGCAGTTCTGGCTCGCATGATAGTCATCATTGAGTAAGCTGCGTCCTGCACAGACATCTCGATAGTAACCCCAACTCCATAAGAGCAACGGAGGGGTTCAGTGGCTCCAGGGTAGGATGGGAAGATCCTGACTGTGCAAAGATACTGACTTTGATTAAAGTCTCGGAACTGCTCCTCGACGGTATACTCGGGATACCAACGATAGCCTGTCTCAACCATCACTCGGACCAACATGGCCGTGTGACCAGGTACGCCGATGCACCGGGTCAGACGAACCACTTGGTTCTGGGAACGGGTGGCCATCTGAAAGCACGAAATAATACAAGGCATTAGTATTTCTAGGAGAATTTGGACAGCATAACGGTTGTAATGCTCGGAAAAAGGATTTGAGACATTCGCAACAGTTTGCAATACCACTCAACAACATCATGTCAAGGTTCTGGTTCAACCGACAACATACTAGGGTAATAGAAACTGAACCGAAGCATGGAACCAACAATCCTATAAGTTACTACGGATTAGTAACACGTGAACCTGATAGAGAGGAGAGAGCCTAGTCCTTAACCCGCGTAGAATGAGAAGAGTATGACTCAGATCAGAGGGCATGAGGTAAAGGAGTAAAAGCACCTTACGTTCCCTCCCACAATCAATTCCCCTACATATAACTAAAGCATTTCTAGACTCGACATCGACCAGTTTGGCTTATCGCACCTACAGGCAGCCTGGCTCTGATGCCAACGCTGTCAGGACCCCGATTCCAAGTCACACCGATCTAGCCTGTAACACCTCATATAACATTGCGGCCTCACGGACGGTACTCCCACGGGTGTCGCCTTACCATGGCCCGGGACCGTTTGCGCCTTTTGGCTCACGTATATGATAATGTCGCTAGCATCCATATGACAGAGAACCCGGGCCGACATGGCTAGTCGTGAACCCAAAGCAGCACTAACGTATGGGGACAGGCATACATGAATCAACATCGAACGTGTCGGTCAGCAGCGTGTGAATCCGGGCTGTAGCACTGGGCTAACAGGACTCCGGATGTCACCGCGTGACATTTCCCCGAAGGGACAGACACAGGAACGATATGACTCACATGCCGGCCAGTCAAGTGTCCAGAGCAGTAGTGCTGGGCTAGCAGGACTCCGGTGAACCGGGCTGTAGCGGACTACTATGGCTCAAGGAGGCACTAGACTACATTTCCCCATAAGAGAGGCTGCTAAAGATAAACAACTAGATTGTCGGATCCCACACATACCAAGCATTTCAAACATACACACAATATGCTCGATATGTGCGAATACAACATGGCATCACAACAAAACTCTACAACTCAAGTACTTTATTTAAAGGGCTCCGGAGAGCCTTACATAACTTGTTCATACAGATAGGGGTCACATGACCCGACACTCAAGTCATACAATCATACAAGCACATGCGGAAGCAAACTGTCTGGGTACAGACACTAGAAAGAAAGAAGGCTTGACGAAGCCGGTCTATCTACATAGGCCCTTCACAAGCCTAGATCACCACCTGGGTGGCGCGTCACTCGTCGTCGTCGAGTTCTACGTAGAACCCGTCAGAAGGGGCGGGTGTTGTCGTCTGAAAACAGTAATTAAAGCAACATGAGTACAAAGGTACTCAGCAAGTCTTACAACAGATCCTACTATACATGCTCATTCTCAAGGAGGTAGTGGGGTTATTGCAGCAAGCCAGCTTTGACTCTTGGCTAAGCTATCCTACGGTACACCACTTGTGAAATAGTTTTCGCACACGAGTCCACTAATCACCATCTCAATACTCCACCGTGGATCCTCCCTCGTCATCCAACGAGAGGGCCATCCGCGGTACTCACACTTATCTTGAGGCTTTTAGTAGTATCCATTTACTTGTCTATGAACTGCATAAGCGACCAAGTAGTCCTTTACCGCAGACGCGGCTATTCGAATAGTTTCATACCCTGCAGGGGTGTACTTCGTCACACACACTCTCACCACTTATCGTCGCTACACGACGTGTACTCGGCAACCTTCAAGCGGAAGCCCAACGTGGGTGTCGGCCACAGCCTACCTAAACACTCGAGTCTCTAGTCCAGGTTTATCGCCTATTCAGGTTCCATCCGCAGGGAGTCCGGCCGAGGTTTCCACATACGGCCCCGAACGATGTGTGCAGGGTTCCCGGTCACCAAACGGGCGACTCGGTACACCGGGCCACGAGCCTACCGCATCACAGCCCACCCCTTGGTCAGCGCTGTCCACGGCCTCCAGCTTACTACAAACACCAGAAACTACGTGCAACTCCTGGACAGAGGACAAGGGTGATTAAGAAGCCGAGGGGGTCCATTGGTTTCGGGCCCAATGTGTGGTAGTAGCTGAATCTTAAATCACGCATACAGATCTCAGTTCTTAGGGACGGTCTCAATGAAACAACCCACCATGTACTCCTACATGGCCTCCCATCGATACCTTTACCAAATCGTATTCAACACTTTACTCTCCTTACCGACACACACACTTTCAGTCTAGTTCATCACCCTGATGAGCCAGACCTGACACAACTCTAAGCATAGCAAGCATAGCATTGTAGGAACACAACAAGGCTCAATCAACTCCTACACATGCTAGTGGGTTTCATCTAGTTACTGTGGCAATGACAGGTCATGCAAAGGAAAGTGGGTTCAACTACCGCAACACACAGCAGTTTGAAACGCGTTGTCTTAATGCAGTAAACGAGAGCAGAAGCGAGAAGATGGGTTTGTATCGAAATGATCAATGGGTTGCTTGCCTGACAGAGTGGTGGTGGGATACTGCCCTTCAGTTGGATACTCGTGAATATCCTCGGAGGCAGGGCCTACCACAATGAACACATCGAAGCACAATCAACATCAAGCAAGTGCAACAATATGATGCATGCATGGGACATGGCAAAATGGATGTATTGGGCTAATGCAACTAAGGCCAGAAAGGTTTGGACTAATTTGAATCAAAGATTCAAATTCCAAGTTCATAAATGGCCCATATTAGTGCTTTATCTTGTTCTGTATAAAACAGTAGGTTAACTTGCTTAATCATGCATGAAACCAGTACAGATGGATAGAGTGGATTTGTCTGATCATTTTTCATATATAAATCTTTTCATTCTGAGCTATAGATTATTTTCTATGATTTTTTGAAGTTTGTGATAATTTCTGGAATTTCCAATATAAGAATAATTCCAGTAAAAGCTTTACTGCGTCAGCCTGACGTCAGTGTGACGTCAGCAGGTCAACAGGGTCGTCCAGGTCAATCCTGACGTGTGGGTCCCCTGTGTCAGTGTCACTGTTAGGTAATTAGTTAATTAGGATTAGTTTTAACTCTAACTCAGATTAGTTAGCAGGCGGGCCCCACTCGTCAGTGACCCTAGGGGGGTTAAACCATGGTCAAACCACGTTGACTCGCCGGCGTTTAGCCGCCGGCGACGTCCAGACGCGGCGGTGGAGTGCGGGATCCCCCTCCGGCGACCAAAAGGACGGCGGAGAGTACCTATGTGTAGCTGGGGGCGAACCGCGTCGACTGGTGGTGGTAGTGGAGCTCGGGGTCGCCGGAATCGACGCCGGCGACGAGCCGTGCGGCTGCCGGGGTACGGGCGTAGTCGGAACCGTAGCTAGAGAGCACGGCGAGGGGCAAGCGATGGCGCTACGGGTTCCTGGCGTTGCGGTGAGGCTAATGGCTACGGTGGTGTGGCCGTTGGATGGCCGGAGCCTCGTCGGCGACGAGCTCGTGCGGCGGCGCGTTCGGGTGAACTTCGTGCGGTGGCTGCAGAGCTCGAGAGAGAGAGAGGAGAGGATGGAAAGGTGGCCATGCTCACGGCGGTTGCGACGGAGCAGACGGCGAGGTCGGAGACGAGCTGTAGCAGTGGCGACGGCGGAGGGGATCTCTGACGGTGAGCGGCGAAGGCGAGGTCGGTGACGGAGCTTCGGGGCAAACGAGCGCTCGGGGCTCGGCTTGCTCGAAGGAGTGGGTGACGGCGGTGCTGTAGGACACGTTAGTACGGCGCGAGGTCGACGGTGGCCGCGGTTACTCCGGTGAGGTGGCTGCGGCGGCGTCGGCCATGGTGGGGAGAAGGCGAGGGAGAGGCGATGGGGGAGAATGGCAATGTCCAGGGGCTCGGGGCGCGTCGAGGGAGGTCGGCCAGCTCATCCGCGGCGGGGGCGGCAAGCTGCTGGCGCCGTGGCGAGCTCACGCTCGCCGGCGTCACCTCTCTGCCTGCTCTGGCGAGAGCAGGCAGCTGACTGGCGCGGGCCAGCACAGTGCTGGGCCGCCAGGTGGGCTGCCAGGTAAGTTTTCTGCCTTCTGTTCTTTTCTCTTTTTTATTTATTTCTGTACTGTGTTTTGAAATAGTAAAAATACTATTTCATTTGGAAAAATCCTGAAAATATTCTGAGGCACCTTTGAGATTATTCCCAACAGCCTAAAAATACCTTCAAGATTATTTGGGCATTTAAAAATATTTATAGCTTTTAAAATGCCCAAATGCAAATACTTATGGCTTGTGCAAAAATCCAAGATGGCCTCCAAAAATATGAAACCATTTTTGGCAGAGGTTTTAGCCAAGACCAAAGGTGGTGAACATTTATGGAGGGCATTTCAGGTTCATTGGAAAATTTTTAGTAAACCCTAGTTGTTCCAGGGGGGGTGCTGGGGGTTTTCTGGCATTCCCATTTCAGGTTTCTGTGAAATATAGACATGATGCAACACTCTGATGCATGAACTAACTAGGATGTGACAGTTATTGTCATTGTTTAGTTAAGTTCAGAAAACAGTTTCAGTGCACTGTCGTTTTCTTCAGTGTTCGATCTCAATCTCGCCAGTGTCGCTGTGTCGCCTTGCTCCCCATCCTCTCCCCCTTGTTCATGTGCCGCACGATCCCCTGGAGCCTTGCGGACGTCGGCGACGAGCAGGAGGAGGTGCGCCGCCCCGTGACCGACGCCAGCGGCGGCTTTGCGGCCGCCAGAGAGAGGCGCGGCGCAGACGGCGCCACCCAGCGCCACCCAAGCCACCGGAGCTTGCCGCGTGGCCTTCCACTCCCCAGAACGCGCTGCCACTCTCGTCGTGACCCGTAGGGCGCGGAGCGCGCTCTCTGCCGCCGTCGTGCCCATGCGGCCACCCCACCGTGGACCGGCGCCATTACGCCAAGACCAACCGAGATTTGCGGGGGAACGGCACCAGTACACCTCACTGATGCTGCCCGGCCACTCAAACCCCCTGCTCAACCACTGCCTCGTTGTAATCGCTCACCGGAGCAACCCCGTTCACGGCCACCCCCTCGATCCGCCTATAAATAGAGGCCCCGAGCTTCAACTCGAACCCACACCACCTCTGCACCCCCGCCAAGCCACTGGAAGAGCCCCGAGGGAGCCTTCTTCCTCAACTCCGGCCGCCGCGACCCACCACGGGACCCAGCTCGATTCGCTCCCGTGCGTGCACCTCTACCTCCCATCTCTTGCCAGTAGCTCTCTAGTGCAACCCTCCTTCTGACCCGCGCTTCAATTTGAGGTTTGCAGCACCCACCGGAGTTCCCCATCATCACCCGAGCCGCCGTCCGCCGGAGAAAGTGTCGCCGTCGACGTGGTGCTCTCCGACGGTCGAGTCCACCACCCACCGACGCGGAAGGACACGCTGAAGCTCTTGGTACACTCCGATCTCCCTGTCTCGCCGTGGTTCGACGCCGGCGACCTCCGCAGCCTTCGGGCGCCGGCGAGGTTTTTAAACCTGACATGTGGGACCCCCTGTCAGCCTCTCTTCTGTTTCCCCTCGCGAAACGTTTTCTGTTGGCGCCTTCGGGCAAATACGTCTTCCCTTTGAGCTTGCGCGTTTCTTTCCGAAGCGTTTTCTGTTTTCTCAGTTAAGCCCCTGGAACTTTTCTGTTTCATTACAGATGAGTCCCTAGACAGAAACCTATATAACTTTTTAATAAAAGGTGATTTTTGAATGATTCTTTTTTTGACAGTCTTGTATTTTTGTCTAGTTTTTTATGGGACTTATTTGGAAAAAAATTGGAGAAGTTTTTATGCACGCGTTGGTTTTCACGTTAGTGCCCGTTTTCGTTATGCCGTAGGTTCCGGAAGAGGTGACGGAGCCGCGAACTTCGCCGAACTAGACTCCGACTTCTCCGAACCAGGCAAGCATGTTTGAACCTTTGATATGATAGGTGTTTGCATGTTTGCGTATAAGTTTGTGCGTGGCATATGAGTGTCGGTAAGTACCTCGTTGCTTGTGAGGCAACTACCCGCATGTTCCAAAGTTGCGATGATCTCTGGTGAGAGATGGCCTAATCATGTGGTGACATGAAGGGCAACAAGGTGGTACTGTTTTAGCATACCGGCCTTGCTTCATCCGACAAATTCTGACGTTAAAGTGGACGGAGTCACGTTATCGTTCTTTTCCCTTCCGTGCTACCACATGTTTCTTTGCCAAGATGCGGTTTAGTAAGTTGGTAACCTCTTTCCGTGTACACACCAAATAGAGGGGCCGGGATGATGGTTCCATGGCCCTGGATTAAAGCCAGTCATCCGGTCAGGGGGCATGGGTGTTTCCGGTTGGGACCGAGAGGGGGGGCACCCCCTTAGAGCGCGCGTATAGAAATTTGATCCCATGCTACGCGAGGTTGTAGCCTCCCCGTCTCAAGGTTTTTCTTGAACGTTGGCGAGGGTGATCCCTGGCTTCGGAATGTTGAATGGGTGTGTACTGGTTAGACGTGTTTCTTCCAAAACACCGTAAATGGAACTTGTCCCCGTGACTACTGAAATCCGTTGGATGTGGTTAAGTACAAACTCTGCAGAGTCAAATCCTTCCAAGTCATCGTATCCATGATCAAGTAGGGTGATCAGTATATCCATATCTATCCTCGTGGAAATTTATCCCCGGTGAACAAGCTCGCGTGGTAAACCCAGTTTAATTGTTATTCCTGCGGATGGACTAACCTTATATTTGTCTCGTACTTTTAGTAATTTATGTTCTCGAGCTACTGAATTATTGAGCTGCAATATAAGCCCTTTACGTGATGTCGCTCAGACGTCCGACTGTGGCATGTTTGCCTTTTACTTTCAATATAAGCCCTTTACGTGATGTCGCTCAGACGTCCGACTGTGGCATGTTTGCCTTTTACTTTCAATATAAGCCCTTTATGTGATGTCGCTCAGACGTCTGACTGTGGCATGTCTGTCTTTTATTTCTGTTATAAGCCCTTTATGTGGTGTCGCCCTGACGCCCGACTGCGGCATTATTATTCTTGCAGTTTCCTCTCGAGGAGTCATTCAGACCCTCGTTTGGCACCAGTATTACTATTCTTGTAGTTTCCTCTCGAGGAGTCATTCAGACCCTCGTTTGGTACCCAGTATTTATTTTGGGATTTCGGGAGGACTACCGCCCAACTTCTCTACTACTTTTCCCATGCATTATTATCTCTATGCCTGAACGCACCGGTTAATCTGTTCTTATGCTTCATGTTTACATTTGTTATATCTTATGTCCGAACTGTCTTGCGAGTACTTTCATAGTACTCACCTGGCTTGTTGATTTGGCCAGATGTTGACGAAGGCGATCTCTTGGATGAAGAGTTTGATAGCGCGTCCGACGCCTAGAGGAATCCCATTCAGTCCTGTGCGATCCCGGATATTGGTCACTTGTATTATATACGCTTCTGCCACCCGCAATAAGTCTCCTCGAGCCTCACTCTGACGCTCGAAGAGCTGTAGTCTTCAGGAGTCATGTCACCCACTTCGCGGTGATATTTCCACCATCGTTGTTATCGTGAGTTAGTAGTCATGCCACCCTATCCGCCGTCTTGTTTTATCGGCGTGCATGTAATAAATTGTTGGGCAGTCCCCGCTCAACCTTGTATTATATTCAGTACTCCTGGTATTTTTCTTCTGTGACCAAGATATTGTCTACTAGTGAGAAGGAATTCTTCTTTACTGGTCCGTAAAAGGGATTGGTCTCTCAATAAATATTTTATTGAAAAACCGGTCGTGACAATCTTGGTATCAGAGCCAGGCTGATTGTAGGAAGCCACTAGGTGCGATCGCTAATCAGTTATTAGCGTCTTTTGTGCTTTTTCAGCGTTTTGCAATTGTAGCTATTTTCTGTTGGTCATCATAAATTTATGACATGACTACTCAGAATTTTTGCCTACTTTTGTAGATGGCTGGCAGCAGCTGTGAGACTCGAGTGTTCACGAACGTGCCCGAGGGGTTTGTCAAGCTCCTCGTCTCCATCACCAAGCTCGCGATCGGGCCAGTGACTCGCCCGGAGTTCACACTTTACCAGCACAAGCTCAGTGACGATGTGTCTATGCACCAAGCTGTGGTGCAATTCAAGGGAGGACGTTCTGCAGCTCACCACTCCCGTTTTGTGGGAAGGGCCATGCCTACAGAGAGGCATGGCATGCAGATGGCTGCCCGTGAGGCGATGGCTCATCTTCGGGACATCCTTCCTACGATGAAGACTCGTCGCTACCGCTACCTCCCATGCCATGTGCCATATACCAGTCACTATGCATTCGCCTGCCATCGGGGAGAACGAGATGAAGCCATCGAGATGGTTGTGGAGTATCTCAAGGCTCTGGAGGAGTCTTTCGACAACCTCGTGGACGATCTTGTGGCTGCCCGCATGGACTTGGTCCGGGGCGGTCCTGCCTGCAGGAAGGAACTCCTTCACACAGCACCGCCTCTGACATTCGTCTCGTCTTTAGCCTCTTATGCACCGGCCATTTTGGCCACTGCTCGTCGTCTGCCTACACCGGAGGAGTTCGACCGAGTCATCGCTCCTACTCCAGTCAGAGCTGCACCGCCCGCCGCACCCGCACTACCACCGGTCGCCCCCGGGCCATCACCGCAGCGCAGCGTTACGCGCTAGGAGCCAGCTAGAGAGGAGGTAGAGGTTGATTCCTGGACCGCTGAGTCTTGCCCTCGGCAAGACATCGTCACCATCTCTGACTGAGAGCGCCGAGTAGCCGCGCGTTATATCTGCTTGTATGATGTGTTTTCTCTGTACGCTAGTTTGTATTTGTGTGTTCGCTGCTTTCCGGAGGAGTACGCTAGTCTAAATAACATGTCAGGAATGTGTACGCGCATCCTGAGTGCTGTATCGTGTGTTTGCTTTTCGCGTGTAAGATATATGCTAAGCAGTTCTTCTCCGTGCAAAATCGTTTATGTTTTCTTAAAACCTTGAGGTCTTTTAAATTGTTGCCTTTGCAAGATTTTCCTTGTACTACACAGTTCTTCTCATGGGTTTTGCAACATAATACCCCAGACTGGAAAAATGTCTCGCCCATGGACTCGCTCCATGCCCAATCAGCCAGAAGAAGTTTATGGGACACAGACTAGCAACAACTTCACCCAGGGACAGTCCAGTCAACAAGACAGCGAAGCAGCCTTGTCTCAAGTATGCCGTCTCTTCGAACAAAGCCAGCAACAGCACCAAGAGATGATGAATCATGTCATCAATATGGGAAACCACCGTGAACCCTATCAACCACATTCCAAGTTATCTGAGTTACAGAAGACTCGCCCTTCAACTTTTGCTCACACCGATAAGCCGCTGGAAGCCGATGATTGGCTCCGTGACATTGAAAGGAAACTGATTATTGCTCAGTGTTCAGATCATGAGAAGGTGCTTTATGCACCACACTACCTTACTGGAGCAGCTGCAGCATGGTGGGAAAACTTCCTACACATGCATCCCAGTGAACACAACATCACCTGGGAAGAATTCAAGGAAGGCTTTCGTGGGGCACACACCCCCAGGAGCATCATAAAAATCAAGAAGAGAGAATTTGACGATCTCAAGCAAAGAAGCATGTCAGTGACAGAATACAACGGTCAGTTTACCCTGCTATCTCGTTATGCCTACGACGAGCACATGACAGAAAACAAGAAGATGGAAAAATTCCTGGACGGCCTGGCACCAGCGCTAAAATGCCAACTGGTTGTACACACTTTCCCGGATTTTAAAACTCTGGTTGACAAGGCCATTACCTTGGAGAATGAGCGCCGTAGTCTGGAAGATCTCCGTAAGCGAAAGAGGGATAAGACGACTCTTGCTCGCAACAACCGAAGCAAGACTGAGGTTCCAAGGATAGAAGCAAGGAGATCCACGACTACTGATCCAAGGCCCGTCAGACAGTTTCATGCCAGAGACAAGGAGTACACGTACCGTCCAGGGGTCACCTGCTATGCTTGTGGTGAAGAAGGGCACTATGCTAAACAGTGCCCAAAACCAAGGAACTCGGCCCCCAAGCCAAATAATGGTGGAAACAATCCAGCCCCCAAGCGCAACAATTTCAATCCCAACAACAACCACAGGAAGGGTCACCTGAACCATGTGACCAGAGAAGAAGCGCAGAATGCCCCAGACATCGTGCTCAGTACGTTCCCTGTCAACACAGTACCTGCCACGGTTTTGTTTGATTCTGGAGCTTCCCATTCGTTCGTTTCGAAGAGTTTTGTTTTGCAACATGGTTTTCCGATATTTCCCTTGGAAAAATCTATGATCATCAAGTCCCCCGGAAATAAGCAAATCACTAAGAGTTACTGCCAAGGAGTGGTCATTGAGTTCGAAGGACTACAGTTCCAAGCAAATCTCATCGTGTTGGAGAGTAAAGGACTGGATGTCATTTTAGGGATGGACTGGTTAACCACCAACAAAGGATTCATTGACTGTTTTAATCGGACCGTGATTCTCACTCACCATCATGGCAAGACAATAAAGGTTACCGCTCAAGAAAGGCCACGGACACGGCAACCAAAGCTGAACAAAGTGGACATTTCAGAACTGAGAAAAGTTCCAGTGGTATGCGAGTTTCCTGACGTATTTCCTGAAGAACTGCCAGGCATGCCACCAGACCGAGAGATAGAATTCAGCATCGAACTAGCACCTGGCACCGCTCCCATCTATAAGAAACCTTATAGAATGGCACCCTCAGAATTGGTGGAGTTGAAGAAGCAGATAAAGGAATTATTGGACAAAGGATTTATTCGAGCCAGCTCCTCACCATGGGGTTCGCCAGTGTTGTTCGCCAAGAAAAAGGATGGGACACTGAGACTGTGTATAGACTATCGAGCTCTCAATATGGTCACCATCAAAAACAAATATCCGATGCCACGGATAAATGATTTGTTTGACCAGCTCGCACAAGCCAAGGTGTTCTCAAAGATTGATTTGAGATCGGGATATCACCAATTGAAAGTGCGGATAGAAGATATCCCTAAAACAGCATTCACCTCCAGATACGGATTATATGAATTCACAGTGATGCCTTTTGGTCTAACAAACGCCCCCGCATATTTCGTCCACCTCATGAACAAAGTGTTCATGAAATTCATGGACAAATTTGTTGTGGTATTCATCGACGATATTCTGGTATACTCAAGGACACCGGAAGAGCATGCTGAGCATCTCAGAATTGTTTTGGGAGAATTAAGGAAACATCAGTTGTACGCCAAATTTAGCAAGTGTGAATTTTGGCTAAGGCAAGTTGGTTTCCTAGGCCACATATTAAACCAAGAAGGCGTGGCCGTAGACCCAGAGAAAGTCAAAGCCATACTTGACTGGAAGCCACCCGCCAACGTTACCGATGTGCGGAGTTTCCTGGGAATGGCCGGATATTACAGAAGATTTATTGAAGGATTCTCCACTGTGGCAAAACCTATAACACAGTTGCTCAAGAAGGACAAGAAATTTGTATGGACGGAAGCATGCGAGAAAAGCTTCCAAGAACTCAAGAAGAAGCTGACAACCGCACCGGTCTTAACTGTGCCAGACATACACAAGAGTTTTGAAGTGTATTGTGACGCGTCCCGAAAAGGTCTCGGGTGTGTGCTAATGCAGGATGGCAAAGTTGTCGCGTATGCCTCCAGGCAGCTGCGAAAACATGAGGAAAATTACCCAACACATGACTTGGAGCTAGCAACAGTCATACAAGCACTCAAGGAGTGGAGGCACTTTCTGTTGGGAAATCGCTGTGAAATATATACGGACCATCAGAGCCTCAAATATATTTTCACACAACCAGAGCTAAATTTACGCCAACGACGCTGGTTGGAATTGGTCAAGGACTATGATGTCGGCATTCATTACCATCCAGGGAAAGCAAATGTAGTGGCCGATGCCCTTAGTCGAAACCCCAGTCCGGACAACGACGGTCCGCAAAACTTGAGGCCTGAGTTTCAGCAAGAGTTCGCTAGGCTCAACATGGTGTTAGTCCCTGAGGGCACCGTATAAAATCTGGAGATACAACCCACCCTAGTGGAACAAATCAAGAAAGCTCAACAGGGACATCCCAGCATCGAAGGTATAAAGAAGAAAATGAACCTTGGTAAGGCTTCAGAGTTCGTCACAGACAGTGAAGGAATATTATGGTACGGAGACAGACTTTGCGTACCTAACATTGAGGAACTCAAGCAACAAATCCTAACCGAAAGCCACATCGCTCCATACTAGATCCACCCTGGAGGAACCAAAATGTACAAGGACATTCAGGAAAGATTTTGGTGGCACGGTATGAAAAGAGATATACCCGCATTTATTGGTTGCTGCGATTCATGTCAGCGCATCAAGGCCGAGCATCAAAAGCCAGCAGGGCTACTCCAGCCAAACAGGATACCGGAGTGGAAATGGGATGAAATAGGAATGGATTTCATCGTCGGACTACCCCGATCACAACGCGGAAATGACGCCATATGGGTCATCACAGACCGACTAACCAAGGTTGCTCATTTCATTCCCGTGAAGACTACCTAGTCCACACAAAGACTGGCCAAACTTTATCTCTCCCGTATAGTTTGCTTGCATGGAGTCCCAAAGACTATAATATCCGACCGAGGCACCCAATTTGTCTCCAAATTTTGGGATCACCTACAACAAGCTCTGGGCACGCAACTAGCATTCAGTACAGCGTACCACCCTCAGACAGATGGACAAACGAAACAAGTAAACCAAATCCTAGAGGATATGCTGAGAGCCTGTGTGCTCACCTATGGGTCCAGTTGGGAAGAGAGTTTGCCATATGCCGAGTTTCCTTACAACAACAGTTACCAAGCCAGCTTGCAAATGGCACCCTTTGAAGCATTGTACGGACGGAGGTGTCGTACCCCACTAAATTGGTCAGAAACAGGTGACAGTCGTATCTTCAGCCCAGACATGCTTAAAGAGGCCGAGGAGAAAGTTAAGCAGATCAGGGACAGACTCAAGACAGCGCAGAGCCGACAAAAGAGCTACTACGACAAAAACATCGTGAGGTCAGCTTTGAACCCGGTGATTCCGTATACCTACGAGTGTCTCCTATGAGGGGTTTGCAACGGTTCAAAATTAAGGGGAAGCTAGCCCGAGATTTATTGGACCATTCCGTATAATCACACGAAGAGGCACAGTGGCCTACAAACTAGACTTACCCAAGGAGCTGTGAGACGTCCATGACGTGTTCCACGTCTCTCAACTGAGAAAATGTGTGAGTAACCTGGAGAAGCATGTATCTCATGAGAGCATTGATGTGCAACCAGACCTCACCTACAGAGAGCGGCCAGTAAAAATATTGGAAGAGTCTGAAAGGAGGACCCATTAGAAAACGACAAAAATTTTCAGAGTACAGTGGAGCAATCACACCGAGGATGAAGCTACATGGGAAAGGGAAGATTTCCTTCAGGAAGAATACCCATATCTATTTGAGGATCAGCAGAAATCTCGAGGACAAGATTTTTCCTAAGGGGGTAGGTGTTGTGACACCCAAAATTTTATTTGGCTTTATTTTTAAAACTTTTTCTTATTTTGAGGGAAGTGAATTGAATTTTTTTCTTCTAAAAGAACTTTCCCTCTCAACATATTTTCTTTCATGGCTAGTGCTTCATTTTTGGATTCACTCAAGACTTGATTTTGGTCTTGGAGGTTTTCCTCTTTTATTTGGACTCAAACCAAAATGTTTTTCTCTTGGAAAAATGCCTTTTGAAAATCTCCTTGAAAATACTCTATAGCTTTTGGAATAATCCTTTACCACTTTCAACAATTCTCTCTTGCCATGGCCTTAGTGCAAATTCACTCTCCTAACCCTCCCCTCATCTTTGGATCATGTTTTGCATCAAATCCAGCAAGTTGGACCTCTCCATATAATTATTTTTCCATTTAAATCTTATCAAAACAATTTCTGTCTCCTATTCTAGCCCTTGGAGATTTACAAAGGAGCTACCATTTCTGTTTTGATTTTTGCCCCCAAACCAACTTCCCTCCCTAGTCCTTTGAACCTTCAACCAAGATCCATGAAGATCCACTGGTATTCAGTTCAAATTTTTCAAACTATACTTGCTGCAAGTTTGGACCAGATTTGTCAAATTTGGTGAAATTCATTCAAATCTTTCTCCAAAAATTCTGAGTAAAATCAGGCAGCCTCTGGTTGCATTGAGTGGTCACCTCACCAAGTCCCAGCCCCAGGAAAAATTTTCTCCTTGCCAAATCATTCTGTCGAACACCTACTAGACACTGTTACTGTCATTGTACAGTTAAGTTCAGAAAACAGTTTCAGTGCACTGTCGTTTTCTTCAGTGTTCGATCTCAATCTCGCCAGTGTCGCTGTGTCGCCTTGCTCCCCGTCCTCTCCCCCTTGTTCCTGGGCCGCACGATCCCCTGGAGCCTTGCGGATGTCGGCGACAAGCAGGAGGAGGTGCGCCGCCCCATGACCGATGCCAGCGGCGGCTTTGCGACCGCCAGAGAGAGGCGCGGCGCAGACGGCGCCACCCAGCATCGCCCAAGCCACCGGAGCTCGCCGCCTGGCCTTCCACTCCCCAGAACGCGCTGCCACTCTCGTCGTGAACCGCAGGGCGCGGAGCGCGCTCTCTGCCGCCGTCGTGCCCGTGCGGCCACCCCACCGTGGACCGGCGCCATTACGCCAAGACCAACCGAGATTTGCGGGGGAACGGCACCAGTACTCCTCACTGATGCTGCCCGGCCACTCAAACCCCCTGCTCAACCACTGCCTCGCCGTAATCGCTCACCAGAGCAACCCCGTTCATGGCCACCCCCTCGATCCGCCTATAAATAGAGGCCCCGAGCTTCAACTTGTACCCACACCACCTCTGCACTCCACCTAGACCGCGCCAAGCCACTGGAAGAGCCCCGAGTAGGTCTCCTTCCTCAACTCCGGCCGCCGCGACCCACCACGGGACCCAGCTCGATTCGCTCCCGTGCGTGCACCTCTGCCTCCCATCTCTTGCCAGTAGCTCTCTAGTGCATCCCTCCTTCTGACCCGCGCTTCAATTCGAGGTTTGCAGCACCCACCGGAGTTCCCCACCATCACCCGAGCCGCCGTCCCCCGGAGAAAGTGTCACCATCGACGTGGTGCTCTCCGATGGTCGAGTCCACCACCCACCAACGCGGAAGGACACGCTGAAGCTCTTGGTACACTCCGATCTCCCTGTCTCGCCGTGGTTCGACGCCGGCGACCTCCGCAGCCTTCGGGCGCCGGCGAGGTTTTTAAACCTGACATGTGGGACCCCTTGTCAGCCTCTCTTCTGTTTCCCCTCGCGAAACGTTTTCTGTTGGCGCCTTCGGGCAAATACGTCTTCCCTTTGAGCTTGCGCGTTTCTTTCCGAAGCGTTTTCTGTTTTCTCAGTTAAGCCCCTGGAACTTTTCTGTTTCATTACAGATGAGTCCCAAGACAGAAACCTTTATAACTTTTTAATAAAAAGTGATTTTTGAATGATTCTTTTTTTGACAGTCTTGTATTTTTGTCTAGTTTTTTATGGGATTTATTTGGAAAATTTTTGGAGAAGTTTTTATGCACGCGTTGGTTTTCACGTTAGTGCCCGTTTTCGTTATGCCGTAGGTTCCGGAAGAGGTGACGGAGCCGCGAACTTCGCCGAACTAGACTCCGACTTCTCCGAACAAGGCAAGCATGTTTGAACCTTTGATATGATAGGTGTCTACATGTTTGCGTATAAGTTTGTGCGTGGCATATGAGTGTCGGTAAGTACCTCGTTGCTTGTGAGGCAACTACCCGCATGTTCCAAAGTTGCGATGATCTCTGGTGAGAGATGGCCTAATCATGTGGTGACATGAAGGGCAACAAGGTGGTACTGTTGTAGCATACCAGCCTTGCGTCATCCGACAAATTCCGACGTTAACGTGGACGGAGTCACGTTATCGTTCTTTTCCCTTCCGTGCTACCACATGTTTCTTTGCCAAGATGCGGTTTAGTAAGTTGGTAACCTCTTTCCGTGTACACACCAAATAGAGGGGCCGGGATGATGGTTCCATGGCCCTGGATTAAAGCCAGTCATCCGGTCAGGGGGCATGGGTGTTTCCGGTTGGGACCGAGAGGGGGGGCACCCCCTTAGAGCGCGCGTATAGAAATTTGATCCCATGCTACGCAAGGTTGTAGCCTCCCCGTCTCAAGGTTTTTCTTGAACGTTGTCGAGGGTGATCCCTGGATTCGGAATGTTGAATGGGTGTGTACTGGTTAGACGTGTTTCTTCCAAAACACCGTAAACGGAAGTAGTCCCCGTGACTACTGAAATCCGTTGGCTGTGGTTAAGTACAAACTCTGCAGAGTCAAATCCTTCCAAGTCATCGTATGCATGATCAAGTAGGGTGATCAGTATATCCATATCTATCCTCGTGGAAATTTATCCCCGGTGAACAAGCTCACGTGGTAAACCCAGTTTAATTGTTATTCCTGCGGATGGAATAACCTTATATTTGTCTCGTACTTGTAGTAATTTATGTTCTCGAGCTACTGAATTATTGAGCTGCAATATAAGCCCTTTACGTGATGTCGCTCAGACGTCCGACTGTGGCATGTTTGCCTTTTACTTTCAATATAAGCCCTTTACGTGATGTCGCTCAGACGTCCGACTGTGGCATGTTTGACTTTTACTTTCAATATAAGCCCTTTATGTGATGTCGCTCAGACGTCCGACTTTGGCATGTCTGTCTTTTATTTCTGTTATAAGCCCTTTATGTGGTGTCGCCCCGACGCCCGACTGCGGCATTATTATTCTTGCAGTTTCCTCTCGAGGAGTCATTCAGACCCTCGTTTGGCACCAGTATTACTATTCTTGCAGTTTCCTCTCGAGGAGTCATTCAGACCCTCGTTTGGTACCCAGTATTTATTTTGGGATTTCGGGAGGACTACCGCCCGACTTCTCTACTACTTTTCCCATGCATTATTATCTCTATGCCTGAACGCACCGGTTAATCTGTACTTATGCTTCATGTTTACATTTGTTATATCTTATGTCCGAACTGTCTTGCGAGTACTTTCATAGTACTCACCTGGCTTGTTGATTTGGCCAGATGTTGACGAAGGCGATCTCTTGGATGAAGAGTTTGATAGCGCGTCCGACGCCTAGAGGAATCCCAGTCAGTCCTGTGCGATCCCGGATATTGGTCACTTGTATTATATACGCTTCCGCCACCCGCAATAAGTCTCCTCGAGCCTCACTCCGACGCTCGAAGAGCGGTAGTCTTCAGGAGTCATGTCACCCACTTCGCGGTGATATTTCCACCATCGTTGTTATCGTGAGTTAGTAGTCATGCCACCCTATCCGCCGTCCTGTTTTATCGGCGTGCATGTAATAAATTATTGGGCTGTCCTCGCTCAACCTTGTATTATATACAGTACTCCTGGTATTTTTCTTCTGTGACCAAGATATTGTCTACCAGTGAGAAGGAATTCTTCTTTACTGGTCCGTAAAAGGGATTGGTCTCTCAATAAATATTTTATTGAAAAACCGGTCGTGACATGCCCTCGGCAGGATCTGGTAGATAGTCAGGCTTCTTAGCCTTTTTCATTTGTAGATGTCTGTACTCAGACATGTTAAGCTTCCGCATGTGTTTGACTTGTATGCTCTGAATGTTGGGTCATGAGACCCATGTTTGTAATATCTCGCTCCTCGGAGCCAAATGAATAAATACTTGAGTCGTAGAGTTATGTTGTGATGCCATGTTGTATTTACACATATCGAGCATATTGTGTGTATGCTTGAAATGCTTGGTATGTGTGGGATCCGACAACCTAGTTGTTTATCCTTGGTAGCCTCTCTTATGGGGAAATGTAGTCTTGTGCTTCCATGAGCCATAGTAGTCCGCTACAGCCCGGTTCACCGGAGTCCTGCTAGCCCAGCACTACTGCTCCGGAACACTTTACTGGCCGGCATGTGTTTCACTTCGCTCCTGTGTCTGTCCCTTTGGGGAAATGTCACGCGGTGACATCCGGAGTCCTGCCTAGCCTACTACAGCCCGGGTTCCCGGAGTCCTGTTAGCCCAGTGCTACATCCCGGATTCAAACGCTGCTGACCGACATGCTCGATGTTGATCCATGTATGCCTATCCCCGTAAGTTAGTGCCACTTTGGGTTCACGATTAGCCATGTCGGCCCAGGTTCTCTGTCATATGGATGCTAGCGACACTATCATATACGTGAGCCAAAAGGCGCAAACGGTCCCGGGCCATGGTAAGGCGACACCCGTGGGAATACCGTGCGTGAGGCCGCAAAGTGATATGAGGTGTTACAGGCTAGATTGGTGTGACTTAGAATCGGGGTCCTGACACCTTCCACAATCAATTCCCTTATATAACTAAAGCATTTATAGACTCGACTTTGACTGGTTTGGCTTGGTAATCCTACAGGCAGTCAGGCTCTGATACCAAAGCTGTCAGTACCCCGATTCCAAGTCACATCGGTCTAGCCGGTAACACCTCATATCACTTTGCGGCCTCACACACGGTATTCCGACGGGTGTCGCCTTACCATGGCCCGGGACCGTTTGCGCCTTTTGGGTCACCTATATGATAGTGTCGCTAGCATCCATATGACAGAGAACCCGAGCCGACATGACTAGTCGTGAACCCAAAGTGGCACTAACTTACGGGACAGGCATACATGAATCAACATCGAGCATGTCGGTCGGCAGTGTGCGAATCCGGGCTGTAGCACTGGGCTAACAGGACTCCGGTGAACCGGGCTGTAGCAGGCTAGGCAGGACTCCGGATGTCACCGCGTGACATTTCCCCAAAGGGACAGACACAGGAACAAAGTGAATCACATGCCGGCCAGTCAAGTGTTCCGGAGCAGTAGTGCTGGGCTAGCAGGACTCCGGTGAACCGGGCTATAGCGGACTACTATGGCTCATGGAAGCACAAGACTACATTTCCCCATAAGAGAGGCTACCAAGAATAAACAACTAGGTTGTCAGATCCCACACATACCAAGCATTTCAATCATACACACAATATGCTCGATATGTGTAAATACAACATGGCATCACAACATAACTCTACGACTCAAGTATTTATTCATTAGGCTCCGAGGAGCCAAGTATTACAAACATGGGTCTCATGACCCCAACATACAGAGCATACAAGCAACAAGCACATGCGGAAGCTTAACTTGTCTGAGTACAGACAACTACAAATGAAGAAGGTTGAGAAGCCTGACTATCTACAAGACCCTGCGGAGGGCACAAGATCGTAGCTGAGGTAACAAGCTAAACGTCGAAGTCCACGCGGAACTACTAGCAAGACTGACGTCTCTCTTCAAAAACATAAAATAGGAAAACATGAGTACAAATGTGCCCAACAAGACTTACATCAGAACTAACTACATATGCATCAGTATCAACAAAGGGGGTAGTGGAGTTTAACTACAGGAAGCCAGCTTTGACTCGGTGGCTATCCTGAACTACGATTGCAAGTAACTCTTTTGAGGTGGTGCACACGAGTCCACATATTCACCATATCAATACACCACTATGGATCTGCTCCCGTCTCCCTACGAGAAGGCCATCCAAAGCACTCACGCTTATCTTGCGAGTTTTAGAGTATCCACTTTCACTTGTCTATGAACTGTATAGGCAACCCAGAAGTCCTTTACTGCGGACACGGCTATTCGAATAGATGATGTTAACCCTGCAGGGGTGTACTTCTTCACACACGCTTTCACCACTTACCGCCGTTTACACGACATGTACTCGGCAACCTTCAAGCGGAAGCCCAACGAGGGTGTCGGCCATGGCCTACCTAAACACTCAAGTCTCTAGTCCAGGTTTATCGCCTATTCAGGTTCCATCCTCAGGGAGTCCGGCTGAGGTTTCCACATACGGCCCCGAACAATGTGTGCAGGGTTCCCGAGACACCAAACGGGCGCCCGGTACACCGTGCCACGTGCCTGCCGCATCACAGCTCACCCCTCGGGTCAGCGCTGCGCACGGCCTCCAGCATACTACAAACACCAGAAACTACTTGCAACTCCTGGACAGAGGACAAGGGTGGTTAAGAAGCCGAGAGGGTCCATTGGTTTCGGGCCCAATGCATGGTAGTAGCTGTTCATGGATCACAAACACAGAACTCAGTTCCTAAGGACGGCTTCAATGAAACAACCCACCACGTACTCCTACATGGCCTCTCATCGATACCTTTACCAAATCGTGTTCACACACTTAGCTCTCAATAGTAGGACATGTTCACACGCCTCCAATTCATCCCCGATGAATCAGACCTGATCCAACTCTAAGCAGTAGCAGGCATGACAAACAAGCATGAATGAGTAGGCACATCAGGGCTCAAACAACTCCTACTCGTGCTAGTGGGTTTCATCTATTTACTTTGGCAATGACAGGTCATGCAGAGGAAAAGGGGTTCAACTACCGCAGCATGTAACAGTTGAATCGTTGTTGTCCTAATGCAGTAAAAGAGAGCAGGAGCGAGAGAGTGGGTTTGTATCGGAATGAACAAGGGGGTTTTGCTTGCCTGGCACTTCTGAAGATAGTATAATTCTTCATCGGTGTCATCGATCACGTCATCGGAACATCGTCTACAAAGAGGGGACGAATACCGGCAAACAGAGAAGGAAATACAATCAATGGAATGCAACAATATGATGCATGATATGACATGGCATAATGAGTGTGTTTTGGGTTGATGCAAGCTAGAACAGATTGAAATGAGTCCATTTGAACCAAAGATTCAAATGCAAACCCATTTTATGAAGTCATAAAGGTGCATTAACTTGTTTCACTTGACCAGCAAGGTTAATGTGTTCTGACATGCATGAAACCATTACAGATGGATAGATTGGATTTTTCTTATCAAATTTCATATATAAAACTTGGCATTTGGAGTTACAGATTAATTTCTATGTATTTTTGAAGTTTGTAGTGTTTTCTAGAATTTCCTATATAAGAATAAATCCAGAAAAAGGTTAACTGCATCAGCATGATGTCGGGGTGACGTCAGCAGGTCAAAGGCACCAGCCCAGGTCAAACCTGACGGCTGGGACCCACATGTCAGTGTAACAACTAACTAACAGAGTTAGTTAGTGTTACGTTAGCACTAATCTAGGTTAATTAGGGCCTGGGCCCACATGTCAGTGAGTCAACCAATTAACTAAGTTAATTAGCGCTAACTAATCTAACACCTAAACTAAACAGGGGCATGGCCCACACATCAGCGACCCTGGGGGGTCAAACCCCAGGTCAAACGAGTCAACCTCGCCGGACTTGGTCCACGGCTCGTCGCCGGCGACGCCAGAGATGGCGGAGGTGCTCGTGATCGCTCCTCTGGCGACCAAAAGCAAGGCGGAGGGTAGCTACGCGGAGCTGGCGAACGCGCACATCCAATAGAGCAAGTGGGAGTAGCTGGGGTGGCCGGAGCTCGCCGGAAAAGAGCTCACGGCGGCAGCCAGCGTGCGGGTGTTGATGTAGGGTGGAACCCTAGAAGGCCGATCTTTCACGAAAGGAGCGGATCCCTACGAAGAACGTGATGAACACGAGGGAAACACGAGAGAAATCACTCAACCAACAAGAATAGATCACACATGCGCTAGATCGATGAACACAAAGGTAAGATACAAGATCCAAAGTAACAACAGACGATACAAACGGTAACCGTTTCTTCTCCGTGAGGAGGTCTTGATGGGGGCCACCCAAGAGGGGGTCTTGAATCCAAGGTAATCTTCTCCGAAGAGGGGCCGCAGTCTCTCTCGAGGAGGAGATCCGTAATGGATGAGCAATGCTCTATCTCACATATGAGCTAAACCAATGCTAACCCTAACTAGGAGGAGGTGGGGGAGTATATATAGTCTAAGGGACGAAGGGGTACATGGGCCTCGGCCCAGATGCGCTGCACGCAGGCAGAGGGGGCCGGATGTCCGGGCGAAGGGCCGGATGTCCGGGCCTTCCCGAGACGCCGGATGTCCGGGCGCTGGGGCCGGATGTCCGGGCTGGCAGGGTCTAGCTTCTGTGATGGGGCGCCGGATTTCCGGGAGCTGGGCCGGATATCCGTCGGCTCGCGACGGGCCGGATGTCCGGGCCTGGGGGCCGGATGTCCGGGCTGACTTGGTTCAGCTTCGGGTGTCTTCTGTGATGGGCGCCGGATTTCCGGGGGTCGGGCCGGATGTCCGGGCTGGTCCGGATGTCCGGGCTGGGGCCGGATGTCCGGGGCCTGTAGCAGCTGTCTCTTCTTCCTTCTCCTTCCTTTGCTTCCGCGCACACTTGGCCTTGGTCCTTGGGTTCTCCATGGTCTCCTCGGGTGTACCTGAGTATGAACAAGGTCCACGCTTGAAGTAGCATCCATGTCTTGCATGCGGAAAGGGAAGATTCGGAAAGGTGCGAGTTCACCTTAGGTCCAATGGCGTAGGATCGAGTGTACATGGGGATGATCGTCGGATGCTCCGCATCATCTCCCCTCCCTTGGGAAAGATCCGACCTCGGATCGAAATCCTCATCGCCATGGAAACGGTTGTCGTGGATGGACTTGTAGTTGGACAAAGTGGAAGACATGGCGCAATCCAAGTACTCCAAGTTGTGTCCGGAGTGGTACACATGCAAAAAGAGCAAACACAAGCAACACTTGGAAATACAATGGTTAGCGCACACAAAGTGTCCATCATGTAAGAATGGGTCCGTGAGGCAAGATTGTTCGTGGCAAAGCGCATGAAGCTTATCAAGATGATATAGAATGATATGCAAAGCGTTCATGGGAGAAAAATCATACATTGTGCACACAAATGTGTTGTGAATATGATGAATGCAACCACGGTGCAAAATGATGTCATAGTGAGACGGTTTATCAATAGCATGAATATGGCAATGGATGCTCAATATGATTATGTTATCATGCAATTGATGGTAGGCAATGTGATCATTATGTATGAATATGCCATCAAGAAAGATCACAACAAATTTGCTAAGGAAATGCACAAGCTCATATATCATGGATGACATGGGAATAGGTGCAACAAGACAAGCATAATGTGTGTCAATCCATGCATAAGATGCAAATTTGTCATGGGTGGTGTTGTACCATAGCTCGATGTCGTGGTAGAAGTGTTGGTCCGGTGGTGCATCTACTAAGTCCGAGCACTCCTCAACTTGAAGGTCCATAGGGTCCATCTCCAATGTCGGTCCTCCGTTCACGAGATGTATCATGTAGAAAAAAAGAAGGAAACAACAATGAAAGAATGACCCATCCAACATGCGTATTTGAGAATGGCTCAAAGGGAAGGATTTCACCTTTAGTAGTTTCTCAAGGGTGATGGAGTTGCGCATCATGTATGCCTTCTCATAACCAAAATGTTTCGTGATCGTACCGCCTTGTGAATCCTTGAAAACAAAAGAACATGACAAACACTCGGAAAAACAAATGAGGTTAGCGGAAATGCAAAACCTAGCATTCGTGTGGTAAGATACCCAACAAGTGTATGCATTATGCTCATCATAAGAAAGTACAACGATGTAGTTCATGGCATGGAGGCGTATGATGCGGGAACAACCAAATACAATAGGCTCAATCAACCAAGCATGCATCACAAGTGAAGTATCCAAGTCTCCAAGATCATTAAGCATTGAGCAACTATTGGAGGCAAGCGACAATAAACAAGATATATCATGTGAGAGGCATGAGCATATATGTCATCAACCCAAGAAAGTGAGTAATGGAACATGGGTGATGCAACCAAGCAAGTAATCATAGTGATCAAGTCAAGCAAGCTAGTAGTGCGAAGATGCAACGTACTAGAAGGAATCATGGCAAACATGTCATGTGTGCAAATAGTTGGCATATATAATGCACATGACATTTCACAAGCATAAAGACAAGATACGAGCAAAATAGCACCAATAGCATGGGGCACATGATAGACATGGCAATAGCAATAAGGATCTCCACCAAGCATGCAAATACACATAGGAGGATCATAATGGTGAATCATGGGTAAGTGCAAGAAAGGGTCACAATTGCATGGCAGAGTCATTAAAAGAGGTGTAACATGCAAAGTGAACACAGGAAAATGAGCATAAGGTGATAAGTGGTAAATAGCCCATAGCCGTGTGAGAGACAAGTAAAAGGAATGCGCGAAGTCGTTGCGTGAAGGGAATGGTGGGAAGGACAATCCACGGGATCCCAAGTCATCTTTGCTCTCAAGAGCTCGTTTCGTCAACTCATGGGATTGTGAGGTTGACGAGTGTTCATAAGTACCTACACAAAACAAACACAAAGGGAAAATTGTGTGTGCGTGGTAGATGTACAGATCATCCATCATGATGCATACTTGCTTGTGTCGGTTAGCACAAAATATCCAATGCTCAAATAAATGAGATGCGTGATATAGAAACATGTCATCCATCATGAGAGGTTTGTTATTGTGTATAGCATAATGGAGACTAAAATTTTGTAATGCATCACTAGTGATATCTAGAGCATTGTTATGAATGGTATGCATGTGGTGCAAGCAATTATGGGATTCATGCAAAGCATGGAATGCATCAAGATCTCCTAATATGTATGAGGAAACTATGGGGGTCTCCTCATGAGCATTTGTAGAAACATCACATGGAGAATATTGACAACATCCAAAACAAAGCATATTTGGTTCTATGTGATCATGGCATGGAATAGTAGATGAATTGCGCAAATCATGTAAAGGAAGCATGGCAATATCATCGCATGAAAAACAAAAGCCAATGACCATCATTTCGTCATCTATGCCATAAGTGCAAATGGGATTTATTTTAATGGTGCATGCATAGTTACTATGTGAGATTGAAATGAAGCAATATGGGAAATCTCACTCATAGCATATGACAAGTTCAAGGGATTGTCAAACATGAAGTGACCAATAGAATTTTCACATGATATCCTATGGAGCATAGCATCACAACTAGGCAACTCAACATGGTCATCATCATATTCATCATAAATTGGTAAGTCATGACATGAAGAAGTCGCACTAGCATGAAGCATGGCAATAGGTGTGTCAACATCATGCAAGCAATCATTGGTGAGATAGTCCACTAGTGGGACAAGAGAAGCACCATCACCTATGTTACCTTTGGAGCATCGCTCATGTGTTGTAGGTGAGGTGTCGAAGACCAAGGCGTGGTCGTCTTCATCTTGATGGAACCATGTGGGGGGTGCATCATTGTCCACCATGTCCATCGTCGTCTCCATTAGAGGTATGGACTCGTCGAGGATAGGGATGTCGTCATGTCGGACACCTAGCACCAAATAAAACACACTCGGAGTAGAGATTAAGTCGTTAGAAATCATAGTGGTCTCACGTGCCGTGTCAACTACCTCACTCACTAAGTGTTGTGGCTCACTCACACCCGGTAAGATGCTCTCACTCATATGGTTGGTGGAGTCAATCAAATGGCACTCAACCTCACATAGGATGTGTGGCATGCTCTCATGTGTGGGGCCAGTGGTGGTCACACTCATCCTCTCATAGGAAATGTACTCAATGTCATATATGGTGGAGCCACTCATGTCACTCATGGTTGGGTGGCTCTCCTCACATGGCAATTGGGTCATCTCATGATATGTGGGTGTCGAAGAGATGTTGGTGCAAATGTCTCCATGCTCAACTTCTATCGCCGCCTTGGTTGAAGGGATAGTCCCATGCTCAACCTTCTTGTCGCCGTCTTGTTGTTGGAGGCCCATATGATGTGGCACCTTGTAGCTCGTCTCCATGACCGAAGGGAATTTCCCATGCTCGGCCATTTTCCTTGAGGGGCTTCCGAAGATGGAAGTGTCACCCTCGCTCGTAGGTGGTCGCCTTGTTGTTGAAGATGTCGATGTAGGCGAACTCATGGGAAGTAGGCGAAGATGCCTTGATAGCACTTGGCGAAGATGCCGAAGTGGTTGGTGTAGCCATAGCTCCGTTTTGGTGGTGCTCATCTCGCGGTCTTCTCTTATGCTCATGAAGCTTGGACTTGTACGTTTGCGCTTGTGGAGCATCTTCATGTTGATGGTGTCGTTGTCGCACTTGAGCTCGTAGTAGATGTCGTTCGTCGTTGTTGTGCACATGATGCTTGGAGGTGTCTTGCCCTTCATGACGATGTGGATCACGAGCGTGATGGTGGTCGCCATGTAGATGTGGACGTGGACGACTTGCACTTGCGTCGCGTGGGCGCTCCGAAGATGATCGACTTGCTCGCCGCCGCCTTGAGGATGATGAAGGGGAAGAAGACTTGTAGTCAGCCACCATGTCTCGTAGTTGATCCTTTAGCTCGCCCAACTTGGTGTCGATCTAGTCCCTTTTCCTTGCTTCGGAGTGTTGTATGCCGGTGGCGAGGTTGTCGAGGCGCTCTCGCAAGGTAGATTGTGCGCCTTGCATTTCGTGTTGTAGTCCGAAGATGGACATTTTGGTGACGTAGTTGTTCGTGCCGTCATTGTTGTCGAAGACCGGAGATGAAATGCCTTGCCTATCCATCACAAGACTCGAGCAAATATGAGTGGGAGAAAGAGAAGAATGATACCAAATGTACCTTGACCAATGTTGAAGATGGATCAATGATCACTCAATGTGTAACAAGGAAATAGCACAATTGGTACCAATTCTTGTCGGTTTCTCACACCTACACAAATAAGGCTTATGGTGGAGCTCGGTGAGGATAGTGGCACAAAACATTTGATGCAAAATGTTAGCAAGAGTCAATAATGTTGAAAAAGATTCACAAATTCGCAAGTGAAACAAGTAGACCAATGGCAAAGAATGGCACACGGAAACACACACACGGATAGATAAATGGGGTCGTGCAACCAAGGAATGAGCACAAAATGTGGAGTGCACGGAAAACGCTCGTGTTGCACAACTCAAGAGAGACGCTAGCACGATTGCTCAATAGGCGGATATAACACTTGTGCACAACCTATAAGATGCAAAGTGGATAAACTTTCTATCCCAAGTATGCTATATATGTATGGTTCCCGGTGTTTCTCTCAAGATGATCCAAGATGATCGGATATGAAAATCTTATGTCCAGTGTGGTATGATGCAATGGCACTTGCTTACAAGCTCTTTGCTCTTTCTCTTTTCCTTAAAAGCTTATTCTTTTTTTGTATGTATGGCTACTTTGCGAAATGCACAAACCAAGATAGCAATTGTGTATATGCGGGAACAATCTTGTGACACAAGATATGATATGATGATACCAATATGATATGGTATGTATGCAATGGAAGGTGTAGATCACTAATGTGCACAAGTAACGTTGCCAGCAATACTCAAATGGCTAGTCTCGATAGGCAAGTGACGCAAAATGGGCTAGGGGTTAACAATGCAATGTGCATGGGAATATACAATGGTGTCATCAAGGTTACCGTCCTTGGCGATGATGAGTGGCGGTGTTCTTGATGTAGATACCAAGATGATGGAGAATCGTACCTAAGTAGCCGAAACACCTTAGGAAACGGAAAAACCACAACTCAAAATCTCAAGGACAAAAGTCAAACGGTGGTAGTGGAAAGCGGTGGTGGTTCTGCGGAAACTCAATGGGATTGCGGAAATGCAATAATGGGTTTTGAGATGCAATGCGGAAGTGGAGGGTAAGATGGTGGACTATACACGGTGTGGGAGTTGGAAGCACGATCCCTATGTAGCCGAAACACCTTAGGAGACACAACTCACAACACAAACAAAATTGGGTTAAGTTGGGTTGGTGGAAGTGTATTGTGGGTAAGCCTATGCGGAAGTTATGGTGGTGGTTGATGAAGAAGCAATCGTCCCTAAGTAGCCGAAACACCTTAGGAGACTTGAATCACAACTCAAACAACCTCAAATGCAAAGGGGAACAAAATTGGTTAGGTTGCGGAAGTCGGTGCTGGCAATGCGGAAGTTATGGTGGAAGCCCTAGGCAAAGATGCCAAAGTTTCAAAACTTTGATGGAGTCAAATGGTGATGGAACCTATCTATATGGATAGAGGATGTCAAAAGCTACTCAACGAGCTAAAGAACGCGAAAATCGGACTCCGGATGTGGAAGTTATGCACAAAAAGGTGAAACGGGGAAAGCTGAAATCCCAGGGGCCGGATGTCCGGGGTTGAGCCCGGATTTCCGGGGCTGTCTGTCCAGAACCGCGCGCGAAAAAGTGCTCCAGGAGCCGGATGTCCGGGCTAAGGCCGGATGTCCGGGGTGGCCGAATGTCCGGGGGTCGGGCCGGATGTCCGGGCTCCAAATCCGAGGATGAACTCGAGGAACTCGATTTTGGGCGGAAATTGATGATTTCGGGGGCAAAATTGCGGAGATTTCGTGGATGGAAAGTTGGGAAAATTGGGGGAAAGCTAGATCCACAAGTAACAAAGCAAATCCACGGATCAAATTCAACAAAACATCATCAAACCAACAAATCACAAAAAAAATTGGGGGCTATTTTTGGTGGGGATTTTTGAATTTTGGACGAAATCAACAAAACTAGGCTAGAAAACAAAAGGGTAGGGGCTCCAAAATCGTGATCAATGTGGCTCATGATACCAAGATGATGTAGGGTGGAACCCTAGAAGGCCGATCTTTCACGAAAGGAGCGGATCCCTACGAAGAACGTGATGAACACGAGGGGAAACACGAGAGGAATCACTCAACCAACAAGAATAGATCACACATGCGCTAGATCGATGAACACAAAGGTAAGATACAAGATCCAAAGTCAACAACGGACGATACAAACGGTAACCGGTTCTTCTCCGTGAGGAGGTCTTGATGGGGGCCACCCAAGAGGGGTCTTGAACCCAAGGTGATATTCTCCGAAGAGGGGCCGCAGTCTCTCTCGAGGAGGAGATCCGTAATGGATGAGCAATGCTCTATCTCACATATGAGCTAAACCAATGCTAACCCTAACTAGGAGGAGGTGGGGGAGTATATATAGTCTAAGGGACGAAGGGGTACATGGGCCTCGGCCCAGATGCGCTGCACGCAGGCAGAGGGGGCCGGATGTCCGGGCCTTCCCGAGACGCCGAATGTCCGGGCGCTGGGGCCGGAGGTCCGGGCTGGCAGGGTCCAGCTTCTGTGATGGGGCGCCGGATTTTCGGGAGCTGGGCCGGATATCCGGCAGCTCGCGACAGGCCGGATGTCCGGGCTGACTTGGTTCAGCTTCGGGTGTCTTCTGTGATGGGCGCCAGATTTCCGGGGGTCGGGCCGGATGTTCGGGCTGGTCCGGATGTTCGGGCTGGTCCGGATGTCCGGGCTAGAGCCGGATTTCTGGGGCCTGTAGCAGCTGTCTCTTCTTCCTTCTCCTTCCTTTGCTTCCGCGCACGCTTGGCATTGGTCCTTGGGTTCTCCATGGTCTCCTCGGGTGTACCTGAGTATGAACAAGGTCCACGCTTGAAGTAGCATCCATGTCTTGCATGCGGAAAGGGAAGATTCGGAAAGGAGCGAGTTCACCTTAGGTCCAATGGCGTAGGCTCGAGTGTACATGGGGATGATCGTCGGATGCTCCGCATCAGGTGTGCTCGGGGTCCGTGTTATACCGCACGACAGGAGCCTCGGAGGGGTGCTATGGGCACGTGAGGACGCGCTGAGCACGATGGTGTGCTCGGCTTCAAGCTACGTTCGCTCTAGCCACGGTGGCGACGAAGCGCAATGGCGGCGAGCTTCGGTGACGGTGGGGAATGGCGCTACGGCATGCAAACGAGACGGAGAAGAGGGGGGTTCGGGGGAGGAGCTCACGGCAGTTGTAGTACGCATCTGAGCAGGCTTGGGGAAGGGTTGGTGACGGCGTGCGGTCGTCGGCGATCTCGGCGGCCGAGAGGTCGAAGACGACGCCATGGTCGTGGTGCGGTGCGTCCGGCGTCCTACGGGTTGTCCAGGAGGCGTAGGCGACGATGGCGGAGCTTTCACGCAACACGGGAAGGCGAGAGGGGGTCGGGGAGCGCGGTGGTTCATGGCGGCGCTTCCATGGCCGCGTCGGCCGTCGCGGGGGAGAGCGAGGGAGAGGAGGGGATGGACGCGAGAGAGAGAGGGGGGCCCGGGGGGAGTGCGTGGCATCGTCCAGAGGCATCTGGGCGAGCAGGCAGAGAGGAGGTGGAGGCCTCGGGCGCGCAGGCATCGACACGCCTCTGCCTACTGGCAGAGGTTGAAGACAACCGCTCCAGCCAGTGGGCTGGGCCGTCCAGCTGGCCGCGCCAGGTAAGTGGCCCAGGTAACTCTCTTCCTCCCTTTTCTTTATTTTTTCTATTTTTCTGCAATTGTTTTGTATTTGGTTTTCAAACCAAACCAATTTTTATGCTTCTGAAAGTTATTAGGTGGATTTAGGAAACTAGTCCAGAGCCACATGCAAACTTTCAAAATTATTGGGCTTATATCTAATTTATAGTAAATATAAACCCAATTCAAATAGCTAGTGAATTAATTCAAAGGCCCAAAAATAATTATTTCTGTGATTCCAAAAATATTGGTTTGAATTTTACCTATTGCCAATATTTTCACAGAATAACAGGAACATTTTATTGGACCCATTTGAGAAGATTTTAATGTTGGTCATTTTTTAAAAGGTTTCCGAGGCTTTAAAAATTCCCTTAATTCAATTTCCTTGAAATTTAAACATGATGCATGCTCACTAATGCAACTATTACACTCAGATATTTTAGGGCTATGACAAGTTTATCTATGAACAATATTTGAATCTTTTGAATTATTTTATGTATGATTGGTTATCTTTGCAAGTCTCTTCGAATTATCAGTTTGGTTTGGCCTACTAGACTGATCTTTCTTGCAATGGGAGAAGTGCTTAGCTTTGGGTTCAATCTTGCGGTGTCCTTTCCCAGTGACAGTAGGGGTAGCAAGGCACGTATAGTATTGTTGCCATCGAGGATAACAAGATGGGGTTTATATCATATTGCATGAGTTTATCCCTCTACATCATGTCATCTTGCTTAAAGCGTTACTCTGTTCTTATGAACTTAATACTCTAGATGCATGCTGGATAGCGGTCGATGTGTGGAGTAATAGTAGTAGATGCAGGCAGGAGTCGGTCTACTTGTCCCGGACGTGATGCCTATATACATGATCATACCTAGATATTCTCATAACTATGCTCAATTCTGTCAATTGCTCAACAGTAATTTGTTCACCCACCGTAAATACTTATGCTCTCGAGAGAAGCCACTAGTGAAACCTATGGCCCCGGGTCTATTTTCCATCATATTAATCTTCCAACACTTAGCTATTTCTATTGCAGTTATTTTGCTTTTATTTTACTTTGCATCTTTATCATAAAAATACCAAAAATATTATCTTATCATATCTATCAGATCTCACTCTCGTAAGTGACCGTGTAGGGATTGACAACCCCTTATCGCGTTGGTTGCGAGGATTTATTTGTTTGTGTAGGTACGAGGGACTCGTGCGTGGCCTCCTACTAGATTGATACCTTGGTTCTCCAAAACTGAGGGAAATACTTACGTTACTTTGCTGCATCACCCTTTCCTCTTCAAGGGAAAACCAACGCAGTGCTCAAGAGGTAGCAAGAAGGATTTCTGGCGCCATTGCCGGGGAGGCTTACGCGAAGTCAAGTCAAGATTTGACTCCCGACAACGAGCCATTTCTGGCGCCGTTGCCGGGGAGTCTACGCAAAAGTCAACATACCAAGTACCCATCACAAACCCTTATCTCCCGCATTACACTATTTGCCATTTGCCTCTCATTTTCCTCCCCCCCACTTCACCCTTGCCGTTTTATTCGCCCTCTCTGTTTTGTTCGCCTCTTTTTAGCTTGCTTCTTGTTTGCTCATGTGTTGGATTGCTTGCTTGTCACGATGGCTCAAGATAATACCAAATTATGTGACTTTACCAATACCAAAAATAATGATTTCCTTAGCACTCCGATTGCTCCACTTACCGATACTGAATTTTGTGAAATCAATACTACTTTGTTGAATCTTGTCATGAAAGATCAATTCGCCGGCCTTCCTAGTGAAGATGCCGCTACCCATCTAAATAGCTTCGTTGATTTGTGTGATATGCAAAAGAAAAAAGATGTGGATAAAGATATTGTTAAATTGAAGCTACTTCCTTTTTCGCTTAGAGATCGTGCTAAAGCTTGGTTTTCATCTTTGCCTAAGAATACTATTGATTCTTGGAATAAGTCCAAAGATGCTTTTATCTCTAAGTATTTTCCTCCCACTAAGATCATCTCTCTTAGAAACGATATTATGAATTTTAAGCAACTTGATCATGAAGATGTTGCACAAGCTTGGGAGAGGATGAAATTAATGATACGTAATTGCCCTACGCATGGTTTGAATTTGTGGATGATTATACAAAAAAATTATGCCGGATTGAATTTTGCTTCTAGAAATCTTTCAGATTCGGCTGCGGGAGGTACATTTATGGAAATAACTTTAGGAGAAGCTACTAAACTCCTAGATAATATTATGGTTAATTATTCTCAATGGCACACTGAAAGATCTACTAATAAAAAAGTGCATGCGATAGAAAAATTAATGTTTTGAGTGGAAAGATGGATGAACTTATGAAATTATTTGCTACTAAGAGTGTTTCTTCTGATCCTAATGATATGCCTTTGTCCACTTTGATTGAGAATAATAATGAACCTATGGATGTGAATTTTGTTGGTAGGAATAATTTTGGTAACAACGCGTATAGAGGAAACTTTAATCCTAGGCCTTATCCTAGTAATTCCTCTAATAATTATTGTAATTCCTACAACAATTCTTATGGAAACTTTAATAAGATGCCTTCTGAATTTGAGACTAGTGTTAAGGAGTTTATGAATTCGCAAAAGAATTTCAATGCTTTGCTTGAAGAAAAATTGCTTAAGGTTCATGAATTGGCTAGGAACGTTGATAGAATTTCTCTTGATGTTGATTATTTGAAACTTAGATCTATTCCTCCTAAGCATGATGTCAATGAGTCTCTCAAATCCATGAGAATTTCCATTGATGAGTGCAAAGAAAGAACCGCTAGGATGCGTGCTAAGAAAGATTGCTTTGTGAAATCGTGCTCTTCAAATTTCTATGAAAATAAAGATGAAGATCTAAAAGTTATTGATGTGTCCCCTATCCAATCTTTGTTTTGCAATATGAATCTTGATAATGATGGGACTGAATATGATCCACCTTTACCTAGAAGGCATTCCAGAAATTCGGATTTTTTAGATCTTGATGCTAAAATTGATAAAAGTGGGATTGAATAGATCAAAACATTAGATATTAATGAACCCACTATTTGGATTTCAAGGAATTTAATTATGATAATTGCTCTTTGATTGATTGTATTTTCTTGTTGCAATCCGTGCTAAATTCTCCTCATGCTTATAGTCAAAATAAAGCATGTACCAAACATATCGTTGATGCTTTGATGCAATCTTATGAAGAAAAACTGGAGTTGGAAGTTTTTGCCCCTAGAAAACTTTATGATGAGTGGGAACCTACTATTAAAATTAAAATTAAAGATCATTAATGCTATGCTTTGTGTGATTTGGGTGCTAGTGTTTCCACGATTCCAAAGACTTTGTGCGATTTGCTAGGTTTCCGTGATTTTGATGATTGCTCCTTAAACTTGCACCTTGCGGATTCCACTATTGATAAACCTATGGGAAGAATTAATGATGTTCTCATTGTTGCAAATAGGAACTATGTGCCCATAGATTTTATTGTTCTTGATTTAGATTGCAATCATTCATGTCCTATTATTCTTGGTAGACCTTTCCTTAGAACAATTGGTGCAATTATTGATATGAAGGAAGGGAATATTAGATTCCAATTTCGATTATAGAGAGGCATGGAACACTTCCCTAGAAAGAAAATAAAATTACCTTATGAATCTATTATGAGATCCACTTATGGATTGCCTACCAAAGATGGCAATACCTAGATATATCCTTGCTTTTATGCCTAGCTAGGGGCGTTAAACGATAGCGCTTGTTGGGAGGCAACCCAATTTTATTTTTAGTTTTTTGCTTTTTGCTTATGTTTAGGAATAAATATTTGTTCTAGCCTCTGGTTAGATTTGCTTTTATGTTTTAATTAGTGTTGGTGCCAAGTTAAACCTATAGGATCTTCTTGGATGATAGTTATTTGATCTTGCTGTAAATTCCAGAAACTTTCTGTTCACAAAAAATAATTGTTAAAAATCACCAGAACGTGATAAAATATTGATTCCAATTGCTGCTGATCAATAAACAAATTGTCTAGGTCGTCCTATTTTGGCAGAATTTGTGGATTTCCAGAAGTTTGCGTTAGTTACAGATTACTACAGACTGTTCTGTTTTTTACAGATTCTGTTTTTCGTGTGTTGTTTGCTTATTTTGATGATTCTATGGCTAGTAAAATAGTTTATAAACCATAGAGAAGTTGGAATACATTAGGTTTAACACAAATATAATAAATAATTAGTTCATTACAGTACCTTGAAGTGGTCATTTGTCTTCTTTCGCTAACGGAGCTCACGAAATTTTCTGTTGAGTTTTGTGTTGTGAAGTTTTCAAGTTTTGGGTGAAAGATTTGATGGATTATGGAACAAGGAGTGGCGAGAGTCTAAGTTCGGGGATGCCCATGGCACCCCCAAGATAATCTAAGGACACCTAAAAGCCAAAGCTTGGGGATGCCCCGGAAGGCATCCCCTTTTTCGTCTACTTCCATCGGTAACTTTACTTGGAGCTATATTTTTATTCACCACATGATATGTGTTTTGCTTGGAGCATCTTGTATAATTTGAGTCTTTGCTTCTTAGTTTACCACAATCATCTTTGCTGTACACACCTTTTGAGAGAGACACACATGATTCGAAAATTATTAGAATACTCTATGTGCTTCACTTATATCTTTTGAGTTATATAGTTTTGCTCTAGTACTTCACTTATATCTTTTAGAGCACGGTGGTGGATTTGTTTTAAAGAAACTATTGATCTCTCATGCTTCACTTAGATTATTTTGAGAGTCTTAAATAGCATGGTAATTCGCTTAAATAATCTTAATATGCTAGGTATTCAAGACTAGTAAAAAAATTCTTTTGAGTGTGTTGAATACTAAGAGAAGTTTGATGCTTGATGATTGTTTTGAGACATGGAGGTAGTGATATCAAATTTGTGCTAGTTGAGTAGTTGTGAATTTGAGAAATTCTTGTGTTGAAGTTTGCAAGTCCCGTAGCATGCACGTATGGTAAACGTTATGTAACAAATTTGAAATGAGGTGTTCTTTGAGTGTCATCCTTATGATTGGCGGTCGGGGACGAGCGATGGTCTTTTCCTACCAATCTATCCCCCTAGGAGCATGCGCGTAGTGCTTGGTTTTTTATGACTTGTATATTTTTGCAATAAGTATGTGAGTTCTTTATGACTAATGTTGAGTCCATGGATTATACTCACTCTCACCTTTCCATCATTGCTAGCCTCTTCGGTACCGTGCATTGCCCTTTCTCACATTGAGAGTTGGTGCAAACTTCGCCGTTGCATCCAAACCCCGTGATATGATACGCTCTTTCACACATAAACCTCCTTATATCTTCCTCAAAACAGCCACCATACCTACCTATTATGGCATTTCCATAGCCATTCCGAGATATATTGCCTTGCAACTTTCCACTGTTCCGTTTATCATGACACGTTCATCATTGTCATATTGCTTTGCATGATCATGTAGTTGACATAGTATTTGTGGCAAAGCCACCATTCATAATTCTTTCATACATGTCACTCTTGGTTCATTGCATATCCCGGTACACCGCCGGAGGCATTCATATAGAGTCATACTTTGTTCTAGTATCGAGTTGTAATCATTGAGTTGTAAATAAATAGAAGTGTGATGATCATCATTTTCTAGAGCATTGTCCCAAGTGAGGAATAAAAAAAAGAGAAAGGCCATAAAAAAGAGAAGGCCCAAAAAAATGAGAGAAAAAGAGAGAATGGACAATATTACTATCCTCTTACCACACTTGTGCTTCAAAGTAGCACTATAATCTTCATGATAGAGAGTCTCTTGTTTCGTCACTTTCATATACTTGTGGGAATTTTTCATTATAGAACTTGGCTTGTATATTCCAACAATGGGCCTCCCCAAGTGCCCTAGGTCTTCGTGAGGAAGCAAGTTGGATGCACACCCACTTAGTTTCTTTTGTTGAGGTCTCATATATTTATAGCTCTAGTGCATCTGTTGCATGGCAATCCCTACTCCTTGCATTAACACCAATCGATGGGCATCTCCATAGCTCATTGATTAGCCTCGTTGATGTGAGACTTTCTCCTTTTTTTGTCTTCTCCACATAACCCCCATCATTATATTCTATTCCACCCATAGTGCTATATCCATGGCTCACGCTCATGTATTGTGTGAAGGTTGAAAAAGTTTGAGATTACTAAAGTATGGAACAATTGCTTGGCTTATCATCGGGGTTGTGCATGACGAGAGCATTCTTGTGTGATGAAAATGGAGCATGACTAAACTATACGATTTTGTAGGGATGAACTTTCTTTGGCCATGTTATTTTGAGAAAACATAATTGCTTAGTTAGTATGCTTGAAGTATTATTATTTTTATGTCAATATTGAACTTTTATCTTGAATCTTTTGGATCTGAATATTCATACCACAATTAAGAAGAATTACATTGAAATTATGCCTAGTAGCATTCCAAATCAAAAATTATGTTTTTATCATTTACCTACTCGAGGACGAGCAGGAATTAAGCTTGGGGATGCTTGATACGTCTCCAACGTATCTATAATTTTTGATTGTTCCATGCTATATTATATTCTGTTTTGGACATTATTGGGCTTTATTATTTTTGGGACTAACCTATTAACCGGAGGCCCAGCCCAGAATTGCTGTTTTTGCCTATTTCAAAGTTTCACAGAAAAAGAATATCAAACGGAGTCCAGACGGAATGAAACCTTCGGCAACGTGATTTTCGGAACGAACGTGATCCAGAGGACTTGGACCCTACGTCAAGACATCAAACAGGAGGCCACGAGGTAGGTGGTGCGCCTACCCCCCCCCCCCCCCCCCCAGGCGCGCCCTCCACCCTCGTGGGCCCCCTGTTGCTCCACCGACGTACTTCTTCCTCCTACATATACCTACGTACCCCCAAACTACCAGATACGGAGCCAAAAACCTAATTCCACCGCAGCAACCTTCTGTACCCGTGAGATCCCATCTTGGGGCCTGTTCCGGAGCTCCGCCGGAGGGGGCATCGATCACGGAGGGCTTGTACATCAACACCATAGCCTCTCCGATGAAGTGTGAGTAGTTTACCTCAGACCTTCGGGTCCATATTTATTAGCTAGATAGCTTATTCTCTCTTTTTGGATCTCAATACAATGTTCTCCCCCTCTCTCGTGGATATCTATTCGATGTAATCTTCTTTTGCGGTGTGTTTGTTGAGACCGATGGATTGTGGGTTTATGATCAAGTTTATCTATGAACAATATTTGAATCTTCCGAATTCTTTTATGTATGATTGGTTATCTTTGCAAGTCTCTTCGAATTATCAGTTTGGTTTGGCCTACTAGATTGATCTTTCTTGCAATGGGAGAAGTGCTTAGCTTTGGGTTCAATCTTGCGGTGTCCTTTCCCAGTGAAAGTAGGGGTAGCAAGGCACGTATAGTATTGTTGCCATCGAGGATAACAAGATGGGGTTTATATCATATTGCATGAGTTTATCCCTCTACATCATGTCATCTTGCTTAAAGCGTTACTCTGTTCTTATGAACTTAATACTATAGATGCATGTTGGATAGCGGTCGATGTGTGGAGTAATAGTAGTAGATGCAGGCAGGAGTCGGTCTACTTGTCTCGGACGTGATGCCTATATACATGATCATACCTAGATATTCTCATAACTTAGCTCAATTCTGTCAATTGCTCAACAGTAATTTGTTCACCCACCGTAAATACTTATGCTCTCGAGAGAAGCCACTAGTGAAACCTATGGCCCCCGGGTCTATTTTCCATCATATTAATCTTCCAACACTTAGCTATTTCTATTCCTTTTATTTTGCTTTTATTTTACTTTGCATCTTTATCATAAAAATACAAAAAATATTATCTTATCATATCTATCAGATCTCACTCTCGTAAGTGACCATGTAGGGATTGACAACCCCTTATCGCGTTGGTTGCGAGGATTTATTTGTTTGTGTAGGTATGAGGGACTCGTGCGTGGCCTCCTACTGGATTGATACCTTGGTTCTCAAAAACTGAGGGAAATACTTACGTTACTTTGCTGCATCACCCTTTCCTCTTCAAGGGAAAACCAACGCAGTGCTCAAGAGGTAGCAAGCGCTGACCCAAGGGGTGGGATGTGATGCGGTAGGCACATGGCCCTGTGTACCGAGTCACCGGTTTGGTGACCCAGGAACCCTACACACATCGTTCGGGGCCGTAGTGGAAACCTCGGCCGGACTCCCTGCGGATGGAACCTGAATAGGCGATAAACCTTGACTAGGGGCTTGTGTGGTTAGTTAGGTCGTGGCCGACACCCTCGCTAGGCTTCAGCTTGAAGGTTGCCAAGATACATGACGTGTACATGTCGGTAAGTGGCGAGAGCGTGTGTGAAGAAGTACATCCCTGCAAGGTTAACATCTTCTATTCGAATAGCCGCGTCCGCGGTAAAGGACTACTTGGTTGCCTATACAATTCATAGATAAGTGAAAGTGGATACTCTAAAATGTGCAAGACAAGCGTGAGTGCTATGGATGGCGTTCTCGTAGGGAGACGGGAGCGGATCCATAGTGGTGTATTGATTGGTGAATATGTGGACTCGTGTGCGCCACCTCAAAAGAGTTACTTGCAGTCGTAGCACAGGATAGCCACTGAGTCAAAGCTGGCTTGCTGTAGTTAAACTCCACCACCCTGTCGGTGTACAAAAGAAGGGGCGCACCTTTGTACCCCTTTACCTGTGCATGGACAGTCGGAGCCGCGCCCAGGGCCGCACCAAGCAGAACAGGGGAGGTGAACCGAGGTAAAACCGAAGCCCAAGACAGCCAGAGCTACGTCAAGGCCGAGACCACAAAAGAGCAGAGAGACGAAGCAGGTTCCCCCGGCAAGACCCTTACCGGGGCAGCCTCCGCAGCCCCGGCAAGGCCCTTGTCGGGGCGGCTCGTCCAACACCAGCAGAGCGCACCACCCTTGGGCCCACGGTCTCCAACACCATCAACCACGTTGGGCCAGGGCTCGGGAGGCACCTCCATGGTGTCATGCAGATCTTTGTGAAGACAAGGAATATTCAAGATCAGATGAGGATTAAAAGACAATGATCCTCGAGAAGATCCTTGCCGAGGGGAGCCACAAGACCCCCGGCAAGATCCTTGCCGGGGACAACAGCACGCCATGGCGAGGCCCTTGCCGGGCCACCCGGCAAGGCCTCGCCAAGGGCGCCAGCAGGGCCACCTCCAGGCCCGCACCAGCCAAGTCTCCACCGCCGATCGCATGCAGCTGCCAGCCCAACCAGCTGGGCAGGCACCTGCGTGGCAACATGCAGCTCCCAGGCCAATTCAGCAAGCGCCTGCGTGGCGGTATGCAGATCTTCGTGAAGACTTTGCCACCGCGCCACCTCAGCTGCCTTCCTGCCTACGTGGCGCCGCATGCATCGCTGACCAGGGCGCGTGTCGAAGCAAGGAGGAGCGGCGACGGACGGGACGGGCCTCGTTCCCGTCCCCAATAAAGCAAGAGGACACCTAAGCGATGCATTAAATGCGTCTTGTCCTGTAATACGAGCGATAAGCTCGTAGCACTGTACGCCTTTCCACCTCCTGTGTGCCACTGTGGCAGCCCCTTTCGACTATAAAAGGAGGCCCATGGCGTACTGGAGAAGGATTCGGCTCTTTGGGACGACCCAGCCACCGTAGCTAGTTGGAAGGCTCAAGAACACTCAATACATCCACCAAAGCAGGACTAGGGTTTTACGCATCCTCGCGGCCCGAACCTGGGTAAACGATCCTTGTGTTGATTACTAATCCTGCTCTTCTTGTAACCCTGCACCCCGACAACCGTAGTAGGGATTCTTGTGATCCCATAGGTGTCGTTCCACACCGACATCTTTGGCGCGCCGGGTAGGGGGCGCAATTGTGAGAATCTGGTCTAGTAGTTAGCCTAGCGTTTCTTCATCGCCATGGCTCCCAAGAAGAAGACGGCCACGGCGATCGGCTCGTCGGGGGCCGAACGGCCCGTGCCAGTATGGGCGAGCAGCGGCCCGGTCATGGACAGAACCCGAGTCGCGGTCCGCGAGCACCAGCATCGCCCTGGCAGTCAGAGCCTGACGAGCGGTGCCGTTCGCGCGCCAGGCGACGGGCCGCACACCACCAAGTCTAAAGATGTGGTTGGGCCCCCCACGGGCGGCGCGGGGCCCTCCAGGAGTGTCGTTCTGCCACCCACGGGCGGCGCAAGAACCTCCAAGACGCCCACGCCGGCGACCACTGCGCGCTCTTCCCATGGTGTGCGCGACGAGCAACGTCACCACGCCGGTGACCCTGGGCAATGCCGTGGGAAGAGCCCTGTGCATCGTCCGCGGGATGAAGGAGTTCAGCATGCCCGCTGAAGTGCTGGCAAAAATGGCGCACAGCCGCTGGGTCGTGATGGAGCTCCTTCTAACGTGGTTAGAAGTCGAAGCGCGCCACGGTCCACGCAGCTGTTGCGGCCACCCACGCCAGCAGAAGCTTTGGCGCGCGCGCAGCTGCTCCTCGACTTCCCTCCTGCTGCGGAGAAGCTCGACGAGTGGAGGGCCACCATCCGGAGCCTCGTCGCCGTCGCCAACAAAGACGATCCGCGACCGGCGGAACCCTCGGGCCTGTGCTCCACCGAGCCAACACATGCCAGCGCTGGGAGGACCGGGGGTGCTGCGGTCATGGTGCACTCTCCTCCTCGCCAGCCGCCGCGGGCGTCGGCCCGACCCGCGGACCCACCACGACCAGCGCCAAGTTCTTCGAGAACGAGCTCATGAAGATGCTCGAACCACTATCGAGTGCCGGCGTGATACACTCCACCGGTCGGACAAGCGGGCGGGACCCGCTATGGACCACCCTGCACCGGGGGCCTCCAGCGGCCTACCTTACAAGGTGGGCTGCCCGACCTTTATCTGCGAGCTGCAGCAGTTCCAGTGGCCGTCCCACCGCATGCCAAAGCCCGACGTCGGCGAGAAGTACACTGGCAAGACACATCCGTCCGAGTTCCTCAGCATCTACACCATCGCGATGCAGGCTGCCGGAGCTCGCGACGACAAGGTGCTTGCCAATTATTTCCCGCTGGCACTGAAGGCCAATGTTAAGTCTTGGTGGATGCACTTGCCGGCGGATTCCATTTCTTCCTGGTCGGATCTGTACCATGAGTTCATTGGCGCCTTCACAGGAGGCCACCAAGCTCATGGCCAGACCAGGGATCTGCATATCATTCCCCAAAAGGAAGGGGAAACCCTGCGCAAGTACATCCAGAGGTTCAGCCGGGTGCAGTACAACATCCCCGACGTTCATCCCCCTGCTGTGATCAGCGCGTTCCATCAGAACATGCGCAACCACAAGATGCGCGAAGAGCTGGCGATGACCAAGGTTAAGGATGTGGCCGAACTCTACGTTCTGGCCAATAGATGCGCCCGGGCCGAAGAGGGAAGGAAGTACCCCGACGAAGATGCCGGCGCGAAAACCGACTCTACCGACGAAGACGCCACCGCCTGACGAAGAAGGGCTGACGTCGCAACAGGAAACACAAGGGCAAGGCCGTACTTGCCGTTGAAGGATCTGACGACACCAGCGCTGCCAAGAAGGTCAAGGCAGATGGCCCCGGCAAGGAGATTGCCGGGTGCGCCGCCTGCCGGGCCTTAGCAGCTGCCAACAAGCCAGGGGGCTCCGGCAAGTAGTACTGCAAGATCCACCGCACCAAGGGCCACGACCTCTAGAACTACCGGCAAGTCGAGCTGCTTGCTGAAAAGCAAAAGGCCGAGTATGAAAGGCGGGACAAGGAGAAAGGTCAGGACGGTGTCGAGGGATCCTGCAAGAAGCGTGGCGGCCAAGGAAGCCGCCCCGGCAAGGACAACCAGCAAGAGAGGCCTGCCCGGGGCCGTGACAAGAAACAAGAAGACGATGATCACGACGAGGATGATGAGTCCGGTGAGCAAGAGTTCTAGAAGGCTATGGAGGCCATGTGCGTCGTTGGTGGTGCCTCTCTACATACTTCTCACCGCCAGCTCAAGCAGTGGGCGCGTGAGATTACAGCAGTGGAGCCGGCGTTCGACGCTCAGAAGCCGCTGAAGTGGTCCAGCACGCCCCTCATCTTTGATGCAGAGGACCACCCTGACCGCACACCGCGGTCGGGTGTTTGCCATCGTTGGTCTCACCAACGATATGCAACCTCAAGGTGAACAAGGTGTTGGTTGACGGCGGGGCCGGCCTGAACTTGATCTCACCCGTCGTGATCAAAATGCTTCAAATTCCTGATGGAGACCTCGAGGAAACGGGCACGTTTCAAGGGGTCCATCCGGGGAGGAGCCAGCCATAGGGGAAGGTCACACTACCTGTGACGTTTGGAGGAGAGTTGAACTACAGGACGGAGAGGATCGTCTTCGACGTGGCCGAGATCCCCTTGCCCTACAACGGGATCCTCGGCCGCCCGGCAATAGCCAAGTTCATGGCGGCGTCACATTACGCCTACAACATGCTAAAGATGCCCGGGCCGTTGACCATCATCTCCGTCCCCTCCGACAAGAAGGACGCGCTGATTTGCGCCGACCAACTCTACCGGGAAGCAGTTGCAGCAACTGCTGTCAAGGCACTTGCTCCTGCCGCTGAAGGCCCGGGAGAGAAGAAGAAGCCCGGCAAGACCTCTCGCGCCCACTCTGACAAGCGCACCTCCTCGGAGTGTTGCGCTACCGTCGAGGACGTGCCAGAGAGCTCTACCGGCAAGAGCAAGAAATCTAGAGCCGAGCCACCGCAGACCAAGAAGGTGTCCGTCAGGGAGGATGACACGGGAGGGGCCTTCACCATAGGCTCCACCCTTAACAGCAAATAGGAAGGCGCGCTCATCACCTTCGTGCGGGCGAATGTCGACGTGTTTGCGTGGCAAGCATCCGACATCCCCGGTGTTCCCAGTGAGGTGATTGAGCACCACCTAGCTGTCTGCCCTCATGCGTGGCCCATCAAGCAGAAGGTCAGAAAGCAGGCTCTGGAGAGGCAGGAGTTCATCACACAGGAGATCAGGAAGTTGGAATCGGCAGGTTTGGTGAGAGGAGTGCTCCACCCGATGTGGTTGGCCAATCCGGTAGTGGTGCGCAAGGCAAATGGGAAGTGGAGGCTGTGTATTGACTACACAGATATCAATAAGGCTTGTCCTAAGGACCCCTTCCCGTTGCCACGCATTGACCAGATTGTTGACTACACAGCCGGGTGTGATCTGTTGTCATTCCTCGACGCCTACTCGGGCTACCACCAAATCTTCATGACAAGAGAGGATGAAGAGAAGACAACAATCATCACCCCATGTGGTACGTATTGCTTTTTACGGATGCCTTTCGGGTTGAAGAGTGCTGGCTCGACGTTTGCAAGAGCAGTCCAAATTGGTTTTGAACCCCAGCTCCATACAAATATGGAAGCATACATGGATGACATAGTGGTCAAAACCAAGGACGGGGCAACTCTTGTGCAAGACCTCGAAGAGACATTTGCCAACCTACGCAAGATCAACCTTAAGCTGAATCCTGAGAAGTGTGTCTTCGGCGTTCCGTCCGGCAAGCTTCTCATATTCTTCGTGTCACAACGCGGGATCGAGGCAAACCCAGACAAAATCAAGGCTATTGAGCGGATTGAGGCGCCCAAGCGGATCAAAGATGTGCGTCGGCTCACCAGCTGCGTCGCCGCCATGAGCCGATTCATCTCCAAGTCCGGCGAGCGTGCCCTTCCCTTTTTCAAAATCTTGAAGAAGGCAGGCCCAATGGAGTGGACCCCAGAAGCCGAGGCGGTGTTGCAGGATCTGAAGAAATACCTTTCCTCCACGCCAATACTGGTTGCGCCTAAATCACAAGAGCCGTTGCTGCTGTACCTGGCGACGACGAATCAACTGGTCAGCGCCGCACTGGTGGCACAGAGGGAGGTCGATGAGGAGGCAGTGGCGATGGCAGAACCAGTGGATTGCAAGCTAAAGACCCCCCCTCCCCGGCAGGGCCTGGTGCCGGCAAGGCAAGGCCCCCGGCAGAGTCTGATGCCACCAAGGCAGTGCCTGCGCAGTCAAGTGAGGTGGTGCAGAAGAATAAGATGATGCAGCACCCGGTTTACTTTGTCAGCTCCCTCTTGTAGGGGGCTAGGTCGAGGTACTCCGGTGTGCAGAAATTGCTCTTCGGCCTCCTTATGGCCTCGAGGAAGCTGCGTCATTACTTCCAAGCCCACGAGATCACTGTCGTCACCCGCCTCCCATTGCAACGGATATTGCATAACCCAGATGCGACCGGAAGGATTGTGGAATGGGCCCTGGAGTTGTCAAGTTCTGGGTTGAAGTTTGAAAGTACCTCGACAATCTAGAGCAGAGTCTTGGCGGAGTTCGTTGCAGAATGGACCTCAACGCCCGACGAAGAAATCCAGGAGACTGCTCTCCCTGGCAAGGAAGCAGACTGCGACTGGATCATGTACTTTGATGGGGCTTTCTCGCTGCAAGGTGCCGGTGCCGGTGTGCTGCTTGTTGCACCCACCGGAGAGCATCTCAAGTATGTGATCCAGATGCACTTTTCCAGGGAGATGTCCACAAACAGCACTGCTGAGTACGAGGGGCTGCTTGCCGGTTTCAGAATCGCGGCAGACCTCGGGGTGAAGAAGCTCATCGTCAGGGGTGACTCGCAGCTTGTTCTCAGGCAAGTCAACAAGGATTACGAGAGCCCATTGATGGAGGCCTATGTAGATGAAGTGAGGAAGCTGGAGGAGCGCTTTGACGGTATCCAAGTGGAGCACGTCCCCCGAGTGGAGAATGACATCGCCGATTAGCTCTCGAAGCATGCCGCATTCAAGCTACCTGTGGAACCAGGTACCTTTTTGCTCCGGTTAACTCAGCCATCCGTCGAACCATCAATAGTTTAGAACAAGTGGAGGAAGTCAGGTCCTGGCAAGTACTTTCCCGCCGAGCCCCCTGGGACTGCCGGCAAGGATGTTGCCGTGCACACTGAGCCTGCCAAAGAGCGACTGGCTCCGGCAGGGCGTCAAGCCCTGGCCGTGGAGACAACCACTCCCATGGCAGAAGAGATGCCTTTGGTCCTTGCCGTCGAGCCCCAGGCTCCGGCATGGGCACAGCATACCGTCTGATTCGTCCAAACAGGGGAGCTTTCTGAGGAGCAGGAAGAAGTGGAAAAAGTAGCCCGTCGGTCTGCCCAGTACTAGTTCGTCGATAACGTCCTGTACAGGAGGAGGCCGAACGGTGTGAAATTGAACTGCATACCCCGGGAGGAAGGACTGGAGCAGTTGGCGGAGATACATGGAGGCATGTGTGGCTCCCACATAGGGTCGAGGGCCCTTGCCGGCAAGGCGTTCCGACAAGGTTTCTTCTGGCCCACCGCCCTCCGGGATGCGACGACACTAGTAACCAAGTGTGAAGCGTGTCAGTTCCATTCAAAGAAGCTTCATCAACCAGCTCAAGCCCTTCAAATAATCCCTCTCTCCTGGCCATTCTCGGTCTGGGGGCTTGATATACTGGGCCCCTTTTTCACACCCTGATTTTCATGCCACAACACTTAAGCTAATAAATCATGATAAATTGTGGTTTGACAAAAACTTTTGAGTGTTTGGTCTTTGCTTTATTTGACTTTTGTCTGCTGTTTGCAAGTGCTCTAAAAATCAAATAAATCCTCCAACTCTTATACTCCTTCTCCTTGATCCAAAACCTTGCCCAATGATCATGCCATGTGTGTAGGACATAAAAATAATTTCTTACAGAAATATTTTGGCCAAAAAGTATTTTCTAAATTAGGTTTTCCAAAAACCCCTGAATGGAGACTTGAACTATAAGTACTTAAATAAGGGTGTGAAAAATCTTTCAAAAATTATATTTGACTCCTATTAGATATAGGACACCCAGAAACCACAAAAATATAATTTTAAAAGTTATTTTCCTATTTTATTTAAAGGCTTTTTCTTAAGGCCAGAAATGGTCTTTAATAGGTTAAAATTATTTTAATGTTTCAAAAATATTTGAGAAAAATTAGGGAACCTCAGTGGACATATATTGTCCATATATATGAGCTTCAACACATGGTAATGTTCAAAATATTGGTCAAATCCCTCAAAAACCCTTTCTGGATATTCCAAGATTTTGAAATATTTACAAAGGAAATATTCTTCATTAATTCCAATAAAATTCTAGCATGTCACATATGACATATTTGATGATCTTGCAAAACCTCATGCCTTGAAGATCAAGAAAACATCATCAAACCCCCTCAAAACCATTTCTGTCCATTTTGAAGTTTGAGCAACTTTACATTGTCAAACTTGTCCAAATGCTCTCAAACTTGGTGCACATGCTCAAATGGTGTAATTATGCATCTAGACCAAATAGCACAAGTTGGAGAGAAGGATATCTTGATCAAAGTGCCCCAAAACCCTTTCTGACCAGATCTAAATTTGAACAACTCTACATTACCAACTTTTTACTTGTGACCTCAAAATTTGTGGACATGCTCAAAACCACAAATGGTGACACCACACCAAGTGGTGCATCAAGGAGAACAAGATACCTTGGTCAAATCTAGCCAAAACCGTGTCTGCCCATTTCTAGGGTTTACCAAAGTTACATTGGCTACTTTGCCCAAATGAGCTCAAACTTGGTGGAACACCCTACTTCTATGTTCCATTTCATCATGTTAAGTTTCATGTCAAGTGAAATTAAATTTCTTGCCCAAACCTACATCAAACACCTTCTGGCAGAATTTCAAAATGCAAGTTTCAACCCCTTCCACTAATCTCCATGAGCTGAAACTCTTCCCACAGCCTCATCTGGTACTCCTCTACCCCCTGCATCTTTCCCTGCCTGAGGAGCCATGATTAAGGGGTAGAACCCCATTTTTCTTATCTGGGCAGCAGCATTCTCCCTCTCTCTCAGCCTCTCCCTCCCTCCTTGACATTCCAGAGCATCCAAGGCTCTCCTCAGCTTTTGCCCATACCCCCTGCAGCTGCCAGACGCAAGTGGAAGCGCGGGTGCGCGCAAAAAGCCGCGGATGCCGGCCGTTTGCATGCTCTGGAGCGCGTGGCAGAGCACCCGAGCGTTGACACCGCGTCCCTCGACTGCCTCGAGCCTCCCCCTCGCGCCTGTCGAGGTGCCTTGACGTCTGCAACACGCCACCGTGCAGGCCCCCTCGTCTCTCCCTCTCTCTCACCTCCTGCGGCGCGTGCCGAGAGCCGCCCGGCTCGGCCAATGCTCGCGCAGCTCCTGTGGCCGCATGCAGCTCGCCCTACTCCCTCTCTCTCTTCCAGGCGCCCTACTCCACCCCCACGAGCACCGCAGGCAACCCCTCGCTCTCTCCCCGTGCCGCCCGAGCTGTTGCCACGGCCACACGTGCGCCGCGTCCACGGTGAGCCACGGGTCGGCTACTTAAGGCCGCCCCCGAGCCCCCTCTCTACTCCTTTGGCTCTCTCCCCCTCCTGTGCACCCCCTGGACCAACCCACTCCCCTCCTCGGGCTCTCCATCCGCCACCATGGCCGGAGCCTTGCCGTCGGCCTCCCCCTAAATTCGCACCCACCACCCCTCCTCTTCCCCTCTAGACCACACCAGAGCACCTCCAACATCACGAAGGGACCCTCGCGCGCTTGTTTCTCTCCTCCCCGTGGCCATGCCATCGAGCTCCATCGCCACCGCCGGCCTCGCCCGCCATGGCAGGTGGTGCGCTCGCATGCGCCCACCCCTGCGGACATGGCGCACCTCGGCCGGTGCGACGCGGCCTCCTGAACCTGCCGGTATGCTGGGCATCGCCGGAGGTGGCCGGTGCCGCTGGGGAGAACGTCGGCGCTGCTCGGCCTCGCCTCCTCTACTTCCCATCAAGCCGCGTGGGAGGTTGAAGGCGACCTGCCGCAGGGCCCCAGGCGTCAGCGACCCAGCAGGCGGGGCCCGTCCGTTTAAGTGGAAACAGATCTAGCCGAACCCGTTTCCCCTGTAGCGAAGGCGTACACCCCTGGGCCGCCTTTGACGTCACCCCCCTCAGCGCGCGCAGCTGAGCTGCTGGGCCGGCCCAGTGGCTCCCTGCCGTTAAGCCTCGCCCAGTGCACGCTGTTGCCGCCCAGGTCCAACCCGTTTGGTTAAAAACCTTTTCCTTTTTCTTTTTTGTACAATTTGTAAAATCCATAAATAATTCAAATTAACTCCAAATATGATGATTGAAATTTCTAATAGTTTATAAATTCATGCCCTATCTCATGGTGCTATTTGCACATTTTTCCAGAAATATTTCTTTCACAAACAATTATCAAATACCATTTTTCCATTTGTGTCATAAACTTTAGAAAATCACAGAGGGCTCAAATTTGATCCAAATGCCATGATTCAAATTCCTAGATGCTTTTAAGTTCATAACTTAGTTTATGAACATTTTTCTTAATACTGTCTGTGCCACACAAAATAATGAGCCATTTCTTCATATTTGTCAACTTTGCAAATTCATAGGAAATTCATTTGAACTCCAAATCTAGTGAAACTAACTCCTAGATGCTTCTAAAATCATGCCTTGTTAAATGGGTATCTTTTCTCATTTTTAAAAATAATATTTCTATACACTTCTTGCAAGACCACAAATCCCTTGATTCCATCATATTGAAATGTTCAGAGATATCCATTGATCAAATCCCAATGAAAGTACTTTGGTCATTCCTCATATGACCAAAGGTATCCTAGAAAGTCAAATTCATATTTTTAGAGCACTTTTATTTTCTGCCTTGTTGTGTTGCTTACTATGATTGTTTCCGACATAAGTTGACGAAGTAGACGAAATACAAGGAGATGGACCAGAAGACTTGAAGACTCTGATGAACCAGGCAAGCAGCCCTTTCACCATGTCTATGAAACCCTTTTATGCATGTCATATAGCACCATATTGTTGTTACAATGGAATCATGACGTGGTGGTAACCACTTTGATGGGTTGCCTCCGTTACTTCCTTGTTGATACTTGCATTATGCATGACCCTACCTTCTTATGAGAGTTATGCCGGTGGGAGTAGATAGGATGCTAAAGTAGTTGCTACGCAAAAGGGATGGGAATATGCATGGTGAGGGAGACAAAGTATTTTCAAAAGTCTTTTCGAAAACCCCGTCAGGTGCCACTTATGCCCGAGGGAGATAATGAGATGGGTAACCACTTGACGACGAAGTGGTGTACCAAGGAAAGTGTGTGTGTTGCTTTCAAAAATGGATTGGTTTAAGTTGCGACCGTTATTCCAACCTTACATGCGCAACCACTCTACCCTTGTATGGGAAAGGGCATTATTGATTACCTAGGCCAATACTAGCTTGGAGCCCGCATTACTAGTGATGGGAGAGAGTTGGTGCTCTCTCTCGGGACGGGGTCATGCCAGGTAGGGCGGCCATGACTGTTTTTACAGGGCACCGGACACACCGTTGGTACCCCGTGCTTGTGGTATGTGATGAATATGGGAGCGAGGCTCCACAATTTTGAGATGTGAAATGTTGGGACGGGGGTTACTACCAATCGAGTGGACTCTATGTTATTGTCGTCTAGGGAAAGATAGTGATCGGGTGCTTACCCCGAGTACTTGAGGTACCGCGGGTCATGGATGACACGGAAGTTCCCCGGATCTTGTGGGTAAAGTGTGCAACCTCTGCAGAGTGTAAAACTATTCGAATAGCCATGTCCCCGGTCAAGGACAGTTGGGTAACCGCTCTTGGGCTACGTCCACATGTTTACAAACCAATGTGTGTTTGGATAAGTGGGAAGAACTGCTTGGGTCAAGTCAAAGGACTTGACATGATTGAGTTGGGTTGATTCCCACTCCATTTATGTTGATATTTGTAACCAGTCCCTATGGTTACTTGAATTCGTATGATGCATGTTTTACCAATTGTTGAACATGTCATAGCACAACAGAACTAGATTTCTGCAAAAAAATACCTATATCATGCATTGTTGTATCTTGGACCAAAACATGGGTTTCTTGCGAGTACAGTCAAAGTACTCATTGGCTTGCCACTGGTTATTTTATTGGCCAGGCATGAAAGAACAGGATATGATGAAGAATACTTCGGTGACTAACATGCGAGCTAGGACGCTTCCCAGTCAGAATGCCTGTAGGGTTAAGGCTGATGTCATGGGTCCAAGTTATCGACGAAGATTTCCGCTGCGAAGTTATACTCAAGACTTGACCATAATGGTCATAATTTATGTAAGACGGTATGAATGGATGTAATACTCTTGTTATTCAGCTTCTGTGTGTTCAATGAGCATTGATTTCTGGGATCACTGTACACGTGCATTCGGTGATCACGACTTATGAGTCGGGGTCCCCACACCCTTCCCCTGTGCTGTCGGGGGCTTTGAGTACTTGTACGTTGCAATCGACAAGTTCACAAAGTGGCCGGAAGTGGAAGCAGTGAGAAAGGTGACAGCACAGTCAGCCGTCAAGTTCTTCAAGGGACTGGTCTGCTGCTTTGGTGTGCCAAGCAGAATTATCACCGACAACGGCATGCAGTTCACGAGCCACACCTTCATGCAGTACGTTCAAGACCTCGGCAGCAAGGTCTGTTTTGTTTCCGTGGCACACCCCCGGAGCAACGGCCAAGCGGAGAGGGCGAATGCTGAAGTGTTGCGAGGCCTGAGAACGAAGACCTTTGACACGTTGCACAAGAGCAAAAGGCGCTGGAATGATGAGTTGCCCGTTGGCTTACCTCCCCGCCGTTCTCCATCACCCGCTGCCAACGCCGCCACCGGCCTAACGGGAACGAGCAGCAAGCTTCATCGCTGCACCCTTCTGTGCGGCGGGACGGACGCACCGCCACCATGTCACTGACTCCGGCCGGCTCGTCGTCCCATGCTCATCGCGCGCCTACGGATGCGCAGGCCACGCTGCTCATGGCACGTGAGCTCCTGCGTTACCGCTCGGTCGACGACCTCTACGAAGATTGGCTGGACCGCATCGCCGAGCTCGTCAGCGCGGCTGGGGGCTCTCCCGCACCATCCCTCTCCCAACCTCACCCACCTCCAGCTGCGGGCGACGTAGCCCACAGAGCGCCTCCACCACCTCTGCATCAAGAAGCTGCCCTTGCGCCAAGACACGCGGCCCCGCGGCGCGACCCACCACGCAGGGCACCCGCGCACGAAGAAGGAAGCTGCCAAGAAGTCCCTCGGCCGCAAGAAAATGCTCCTGCACTACCAGCACCACCCGTCAAGACCGCGAGCCACCTGCAGTGGCGGCACGTGGATACCAGGACCAGGCTCTGCCTCCACGACGGGATCCGGTGAACACAGCAGGCTGCCGAGCCTTCACTCCCGAGCTGTGCAGCATCATCTGGCCCGGCAAGTTCAACCCAGGCCTGCCTCCGCGCTACAACGGCACCCCCGACCCTGCTGAGTTCCTACAGCTCTTTGAGCTGAGCACCGAGGCGGCCAACGGCAAGGAGAAGGTCATGGCGAACTGGTTTCCCATGGCCCTCAAGGATGGCGCGCGCTCATGGCTCCTGAACCTGCCTGCGGGATCGATCTCCTCCTAGGGCGAGATGCGCGAGTGTTTCGTCGCCAACTTCCAGGGCACTTGCGACCGCCCGCCAGCCGCGGGTGACCTGCGGCTGTCGGGTGAAACGACACCTACGGGATCACGAGGAATCCCTTTTGCTATGGTTGGCAGGCGCGGGGCTACGGAAAGAGCGGGATTGAGAGACCAATGCAGGGGGATTATCCAGGTTCAGGCCGCAAGTGATGCGTAATACCCTACTCCTGCTGGTTTATGTTTATCTGGTGTTCTTGGACTAGCTACAAAGCATGCAGGGTCCAAAAAATCCGAATCCTTCCTGAGTATGCCACGGGCCTCCTTTTATAGTCAAAGGGGCTGCCATAGTGGCACACAGGAGGTGGAAAGTTATACAGTGGTCGAGTCTACCTCCTGGCACCATAGGACAAACGCATTTAATGCGCTGCCGACGTGCCCTTCTTGCTTTATCGGGGACGACAAGGAAGCTCGTCCCAGCTGTCGCCGCCTTGCCTGGCTTCGACGCGTGTCCGAGCTGACGAGGCGTGTAGCGCCATGCTGGCTGGCTGGCTGGTGAGTTGGTGCGGTGGCAGAGTCTTCACGAAGATCTGCATGCCACCACACAGGTGCTTGCTGAGTTGGCCTAGACCCCACACGTCGCCACGCAGGTGCTCGCCTAGTTGGTGGGCTGGCAGCTGCATGCACTACAAAAAAAAGACACATCCGTGACATTTTGGGCCGAACGAATTTTTTTCTGTCATACTTATGACACTTCTATGACGATAATTGTGACAAAACCCGGTATCATCATAGATGTGGTGGGCTCCTACTTCTATGACAAAAAATCGTGACAGCAAATGGCTTTTCGTCCTGGGCGGGCCGGAGATGCAGCTGCACGACGAAAAAAACTGTGGTAGAGGCGAGGGCGAGGAAAATATCGGGGTGTTCCCGGTTACGGTGGGTGGTTGGGGCCGAGCGATGCGCGTTTCTCTCGTACACGCACGCGCGTGGGTGTGAGGCGTTGGGCTCTAACTGAACCCGAGCGAGGCGTTGGGCTCTAACTGAACCCGAGCGATTGCACTGTAGGCTACGCGTTACTGAACCCGAGCGATCGATCGATGGCTGTTAACTGAACCCGATCGAGCGATTCCTTCGCTACTGCTGCTAACTGAAGCCGATCGATGCTGCCTCTGGATGAACAGTGAGCATTGCTGGGGGGTGGATGAACAGTTCCCGGTGGGGGTGGATGAACAGGACCCCGTGGTGTTGCCTCTGGATGAACAGGACCCCGATCGATCGAGCCGGTTGGGGCTGGATGAACAGGACCCCGTTGAGGGCAGGATGAACAGGACCACCCCGTGGAGGGCTGGATGAACAGTAGATGGTGGAGGGCTGGATGAACAGTAGCCCGTGGAGGGCTGGTTGAACAGGAGCCCATGGAGAGGGCTAGTTGAACAGTAGCCGGTGGAGTAGCGCGCGGTGGAGGCTGGATGAACAGGTGCCCGTGGATGAACAGTCGCAGTTGGAGGCTGGAGGAGGTCGACGGTGGATGAACAGTAGCCCGTGGTGGCTGGAGGGGGTCGACGGTGGAGATGAGCAGTATCCCGTGAAGTCCCGTTTTGCGGTACGCCACACCCCTCCTGATGAACAGGACCCCCGTTTCGACCATAGCGCTCCAACACAAGTCTGTTTCCTGCGTTTTGCGGTAAGCCACACCCCTCCCGATCAACAGGACCCCCGTTTCGACCGTAGGAGGTCCGTTTCCTCCATTTTGCGGTACGCCAGACCCCTCCCGATGAACAGGATCCTGTTTTGAACGTGGCCGGTCGAACACAAGGCCGTTTCCTCCGTTCTGCGGTACGCCAGGCCTCGTTTCCATCGGGTGTTCTGTCCAAGCCCTCCTGATGAACACTACGACGCATTCCATTCCGACCCAGCTGGTTGGCTTTTCTTGAACATGACGACGACGCAGTTTCTTCGTTCCGACCCAGCCATGTACACGAGCCCTGGCTGTACGTACGCGCGAGTAGGCGTTCGAGACCCTGCCCGTATGTATGTACGTGCCCGTATTTTCTTTCTTGCACACTGGCCACTGTACGTGCGTGTACATGCTACGTGCGCGCCTCTACTACGACACGTGCGCGCCTCTACATCGACTAGTATGTATGTACACGTTCGCGACCAGAATGACAATGCTACGTACGCTTCGACCAGGTGGGTCCCGACTGTCAGGCAATTCCTTGCGTGCGAAGATGTAGCTGGTGGGTCCCAGCAGTCAGGGGGAAATGTTTTTTCGCGAAATACGGTGGCCCGTCTGGTGGGTCCCCGCTGTTAGGTGGAGGAACAATTATTTTGCGCGTAATAAGGAGGCACTTCCTTGCTGCGACCGTGGACCTAGCTGTCAGCCTCTCCATGTACAGTCCACGTCCGATGGAAGCCGTTCCTTGACCACGTTGACCACTCCGTGCCGAGAGCACCAGGGCGGTGGACGACGGCGAGGCCTAGGAAGGGGGCGACGTGGAGCCGGGGAAGACGCGGCAGTGGATGCCCACGCGTAGAGGAGTATGAGGGTTCACTAGTTCGCTGCGGTGTGAGGCTTCCGTCGCCGCAGAATAACAGGGGGTGTGGGTGAGTAGAGGGATGGCCTGGCCAGCGGTGGGAGTAGTAGGGGGCGGTGAGGCCTCCACCGCATCTCAGCCGGCCATGGGAGGCAGGAGCACGAGGCATGATCGGCGCTAGTTTGGGCGGCTGGAGCAAGAAGACCAGAGGTTGAAGAAGCACTACGGCCGTTGGATGGACATCGTACGGTCAGTGGAGCTAGAATCGTGCAGATTGACTAAGTTGACAAAGCCCTCCGTCCCCGTCAACTTAGTATGCCCACAAGTCAGCCTGCCACTATACTGGGTCCCAGCTAGCAGGGGGAGTATTCATTTTTTGTGCGTAATAAGGAGGCACTTCCTTGCGTGCGAAGATATAGCTGGTGGGTCCAAGCTGTCAGCGGCGGTAACGTTTTTTTGCGAAATACAGAGGCCCTTTCGGTGGGTCCCAGATGTCAGGTGGAGGAATCATTATTTTGCACGTAATAAGGAGGCATTTCCTTGCATGTGGCCGTGGACCCAGCTGTCAGGCTCTCCACGTACAGTCCTCTTCAGATGCATGTCGGTCGTTGACCACGTTGACCAGGCCGCGCCGAGAGCACCAGGGCGGTGGACGATGGCGAGGCCTAGGAAGGGAATGACACAGAGGCAGGGAAGACTCAGCAGTTGTTTCCCACGCGGAGGGGAGTACGAATGTACGAGGGTTTACTGGTTCATCTGCCGTCGGCGGAGAATAACAGCAGGTGTGGGTGAGTAGAGGGATGGCTAGGCCAGTGATGTGAGTACGATGGGGCGGTGAGGCCTGCGCGGCAGCATAGCCGGCCGCGGGGAGGAGGGAGCAGGCAGTCCCGCCAGTGCTTGTTTGAGCGGCTGGAGCAGGAAGAGCAGAGATTGAAGAAGCATGATAGCCGTTGGATGGAAATCCAACAGTCACTGCTTGTGCGTCAACCTTTTTTTAGGAAAGCCTCAAATTTGTGGAAAACAGCATACAGCCCATCTGCCATTATTACTAATAATTTAAAGCCCATTTGCTAATTCTTATGGTTTTTTTGGAGCCCATATTCTTTTTGTTAGCATTACAGCCCATATTGTGGCCACGGTTAAAAAATTATACAAAAATTTGCATATTTCGGTGCGGTCCGAACTGTTTTCAATCCCGAAATTTCGAGTCACATTCAAACTGATTTTAAAAATAAATGTATATCAATATAAAATCGAACATATTGTCCACGCATAAAAATCAATGCAATTAAAATCTCGAAATGAAAAAAGGAAATTTGAAACTAATTGCCGGTTTGATGTGTTTTAAAAATGTACCGCCCATTTCTCATTACTGATAGGCCATTTTCTCAGCCAGCCGAATGAAAGCTCTCCTCGTCTTGAAAGATTTGCAGCCCAACAGGCCTGACAAAGCGACTTACTTGGCAAATCACAAAAAACTGGGTTGTGGCCATGGACCCAGATGTCAGCCTCTCCATGTACAGTACTCTTCCGATGGAAGTCGGTCGTTGACCACATTGACCACGCCGTGCCGAGAGCACCAAGGCGGTGGACGACAGCGAGGCCTAGGAAGGGGACGATGCGAAGCCGGGGAAGACGCGGCTGTGGATGCCCACGCGGAGAGGAGTACGAGGGTTCACTGGTTCGGATGCAGTGTGGGGCTGTCGTCGCCGCATGGCCTGGCTAGCGGTGGGAGTAGTAGGGGGCGATGAGGCCTCAACGGCAGCACAGTCGGCCACTTGAGGCAGGAGCAGACAGTCTCGCCGGCGTTGGTTTGGGCGGCTGGTGCAAGAAAGCAGCAGGACCGTTCGATTCAAATCCAACGGTTACTGCAAGTAGACTCGTTTGTTGACTAAGTTGACAAGCCTTGCGTACGCGTCAACTTAGTAGGCCCACAGGTCAGCCTCCCAACCGGTGCGCCCCAGATGTCAGTGTGAGGAATCATTTTTTCGCGTAATAAGGAGGCAGTTGATTGCGTGCGGCCAGGCCAGCAGAGGGAGTAGGGTGGGCCGGGGAAGCCCGCGCGGCATCACAGCGGGCCACAAGAGGAGGGAGCAGGCAGTCCCGCCGGCGCTATTTTAGGCGGCTGGAGCTGGAAGATCAGAGATTGAAGAAGCACGTCGCTGTTGGATGGACATCCAACAGTCACTGCTGCTAGAATCGTGTGTTGACTAACAAAGCCTTGCGTAAACAAGTCAGCCTTGAAATCTGTGGCGTGTACAGCCCATTTGCTATTATTTTTATAATTTTTACTCATTTTCTAATTCATATGGAATTTATTGCAGCCCGTTTTCCATTTTTAGAATTGCTGCCCATTTTCTGGTCAGTATCAGGGTTAAAAAAATTAACTAATTTGTGGGAAATTTTGAAAATTCGCAAATTTTTGCTGGGGAACAAAATATTCATAATCCGAAAATTAGTAGCCATACTAAAACAAATTTAAAAATAAATTAGTACTATGTCATGTTAAATCCAATGAAATACGTATAAGATATCAGTGAAGAACAAAAACAAAAAAAGAAACTAATATCCCATTTGCTATAATTTTTTTGGAATTTTCAACCCCTTTTGATATTACTTTTAATAGATACTGACCATACTCGTTGGCCAGGCCGGAATGCATCCCTCCTCATCTTGAAAGATTTGTAGCCCAGTAAGTCGGAGAAAACAAATAGGCCTAGCTTGGGTATTCTTCAAAAAGAAATACTGGGCTACCTATTTTCCCAAAGAAAAAACTGCTGGGCTGGCCATGTTGTTAGACGGGCCACAGAGACCGCACAACCCAGTTTATAGCCTGCTCCTCCAAATTACTAGTAAAAAAAAGTTTTGCAATTCTGTCGTTAATTGACTATACATTGAAAATGATATGGGTCCCAGATATCAGCAGGGTGGATTAGAGTCAAAAACGAGCGGTTCATTTGAGTAGTAAAAGAGGCGCTTGCTTGTGTTCGGGAGTGGAGCTGGTGGGTCCATACTGCCATACTCACAACTACAGTACTCTCCCGATTCACTATGTTGACAGGGACCGTTTAAAAAAAACTATGTTGACAGGGCCGGACGGCAGCACTGCGGCGAGCGCACCAAGGCGGAGGATAAAGTGTTGTCACCAATGTGCTGGGTTGGGTTGGACATTGTTATTGAAAAATAAAAATGGACCGGACCTATTTACGACGTTGACTACGATTTGCATGGGTCCGCTGGTTGCAGGAAGAAAATGCTGGGAGAAAGAAGACTGGTCGCTATCTTTGCCGAAGAATAATATCGACTGAATGTAATGACACTATCATAGGAAATAATATCCTCCTGTTAAATCATGAATTTAAAGAACTGGTGCATGAGCATTTAGCTTTATTTATTTATTTAATTATTTATGTTTAGGGGATAGTGACCATGTACCTGGGCCGGATTCATGTGAGAGCCTCCCTTCTAGTTAATTATGGGCTTCTCTATTGGGCCTTCATTAGTGGGCTGCATGTTATCAGCAAGTGGAAAATGTGTTCCGTACGAAAAATAGTATGCGCTACGTACGGTACGGGGCACTAAAGGATCGAACCGTGCAACGATTTCCAAAACATTGTGTTTGTCGTTCTAACAACACATTTATTCAACCAACAGACGAAATATACTACTGATTGTACATTGAAAACAGCAGCAGCAGCAACCAGGGCTGTGGGTGCAACAGAAGCAGTAAGCAGGCCAGAAGAGTGAAGACGCAGCTCTCTCTTCCAAACCAAACATCAGCCATCATTACAAAAGGGCTACCAAAAAAGAACAAGTGTATGCATCAAACTAAATAAAGATCCTACTACACCAAGTGTACGCATCTAACTAACTGGCTCAGTTAGACGTTAGTATTTATTAAGCTGTGGAGATTGGCTGACAGCTTAAACCAGATGGGTGCCTGACGGGGGAAACTCCAGCCACCAGGTCGAAGTCTGATACTTGCGACCCTCTCTCCTACTTTGGGCTGCAGAGTGTGGCGGCACATATCAGGGTATGGTGCATGCAGAGACGCATGGTACGCTGTGTACACACAATTTTGCCTGATGAACGAAACCGCGCTGCCATCATGATCCTTGCCGTCAGTTATCTCCTGGTTAATCGGATAATTCAGTCCGACAAACAGAGAGCGTGTACAAAGGCTACTTACCAACCTCCTGTCAAAAATTCCTGAAGGCCCAGAGAAGCTGGGATCCTGCTCAAAGACCTTGCAGTGACTGTGATTGTATTCCGCGAAACAACACGTCCGGTACGTGCGAACGATCATCAATCGTTCGCCCTCGTCTGATCAAGCCAGGAACCACCTGCAACTGCGATGCCACTTTTCTTTGAAATGTTCTGGGATTAGGAAGGGTAGGGACACCAGGCGGCCTACAACATCATATCAAGTTGGAGTCAAATAACCCTCAAAAAAAGTTGGAGTCAAATAGAATAGGGCTCTTGATGTAGTCAATCTTAAGAACAGCATGTTATGAGCATGAATATTTTTTTAGTAAATGTTGACAGTAATATAAGCAAGCCATCATGATATCATAGGAAAGTAACATACTGCTGTAACAACCATTCGTAGCAATGAATGGAGTAGGCCAGCAATACGTCCAGCCATAGAAGGAGTCGACAGCGTAAATGAAGCCCTTGTGTTCAATGGCATCAGAGAACCATGGAGGATGTATGATCCTGCGATGGAAGTGCAGATTTATCCACTTACCGTAGTAATCTGTCAGATAGGCGAGACCGCGGTTGAAGAACGCAATTAGCCTGAAGTCTTTATAATTCGCAAATCTTGTGGGCACTTGGCAGATTACAACCTTGAGCAAATCAAACTTGGTATCATGTTGGCTACTGTAAGATTCCGAGTATTCTGGGCCGCGGTGCCAAAGCAGTGCAGTGTTAATCGAAGGAAGGGGATCAATCGCCGGGTGTACACCTCCACGAGCATCCAACTACCCCGACCGTCGACGAGCACCATCCAAGACGTGTTCATGCCGAAGCAGTACATACCGTTAATGTAGTTGAGGGTGACGGGGATCGGATCGCAGTCAAGGGGGTTGATGCTCGCCACCCTACGATCGTTATGCTGCGTGACACGCCGTTTCTGAAGATTAGGCGGCATCAGCAAGCAAGGAGCTGGCTTAAGAAGCTCTGGCCTAAGGGCTTTGAGTAAACGGTACAGCCCCGACGAGCACGCGGCGAGCGGCATGGTACTAAGATTGTCCACACGTGAAATAATGAGCTTGATTACCTCTGTGGGGTGCAAATTCCAGCCACTCTTTCGGCGGACGCTGCTCGGTTCAGCCATTGTTAGTGCTTGGGTTTCGGATGAGGGGGGAGGCGCCTTAGCGGGGATGGAAGATTGGACGAGGGGGGAGGCACCTTAGCGGGGATGCAAGAGTGAACAAAGATGGAGAAGCAAATATGTGCTGCAGGAAGTGGACAGGTGATGATGACTATAGCACGCTGCTTGACTTACGAGGCACATACCAACAGCGTAGGGTCATATCGAAGTTAGACAACTTGCTTGAGTGATCACAATATTGGTACTCCCTACAGTACCTGCTACTATGCCCTAACTTGCTTGCGTAGAGTAGTACTCCCTCCGTTCGGAATTACTCGTCCAAGAAATGAATGTATCTAGATGTATTTTAGTTGTAGATACATCCATTTTTGTGACAAGTAATTCCGAATGGAGGAAGTAGTGGAGTAGGCTCTGCTCTACTAGTAGCACCAGAGGAGTAGTGTGTTCTAATCTAAAATAGTTACAAACTTCAATGCCCGAGCGTGGAACGACTACGAACCGCCATCGGTGCTAACTCCAATCCTGCAAGTCATGGATTTGTTTCTTTTTAACTTTCTGTACGAATCTGTAGCCAGCCTGCAAGTCATGTACACTCTACTGACAGTGGAACCCATAGAGTACTTAGAATACAAGATTAAGGATGCAATTAACTTTTTATAGAGGGAGAATCATACACGCAATTAACTCAAATGGATTTGACATGAATCTATTATTCTCCAACGGCAACCGGCAAATTTCCTCCCACGGGCCGGAGTAGGTTTCTCGGTTTGCATGCGGGTTTAACGGAGGGGTTTGATGGAGGCGAGGAGGCGTGTTCAGCCGGGCGTGCAGTGGACGGTGCAGCATTATTCGATTTGACAACTACAACTAGTATATTATAAAAAACAAAGAAGAGTAGTAGAGATAGAGATAAGAATAGAGACTAGGTAGGAGCACCATCTACTGCTTCGTGGGCTACTCCTGCGCTCCATTCGGCGGCCGCAACGTCCCCTACAGCCACTCCCTCCTGCGCTCCATTCGGCGGGCGCTGTTGAAATTTGGGGAGCGCACTCTCGCGACTGCTAGCAGCGACGACTTCACCGACGACGACTTCTTCCCCGACCTCGGCAACCTCTTCCTTAACGACACGGAGACAACCTCAGCGCCAATGGTGCTGCTCCCGTTGCACCGTATGTGTTTCTGTCCTTCCTGTTCGAAATCATGGTGGAATTCATGTTTCTAGTCTTTGTCCTAGATTTGATCTGTTCATCTACTATGCTAGTCCGCATGATTAGTTTAATCTCTGTTATAGCCGTCTTGATTTATTTTGTAGTAAATCTCGTAGTAACTTGCTCATATGTTCAACTGGCGGAATGTCCCCTACAACCACTCCCGTTTCATGGACGGCCTGGTCGATGCCTCCAAGGAGCCCTTCGTCTACTGTTATGAGTGCCCGGTGCCATTTTGGGGATCGCCGGCGGACATCGTGCATCACCTGACGTAGACGTGCGGCGATCACTACTGGCCCTTAGCGAAGAACATCAAGTACGAGACGTGCTACCCGTTCACCGTTCTGGAGTCGCTGGAGGATCAGCGCCGCCTGCTAGTTTCGGAGGAGGATGGCAGCGTCTTCCTCTTGATCGTGGCCACCGACGAGGCCCGCGTAGGCCGCCGCCACATCTCTATAGTGTGCGTCAGGGGCGACGCCGCTCATGCTGACACTGACACGAGGCCGATGTACGGGTGCGCGCTCACTATTACTACCCCATGGAGGTACGTGGGCGGCGACACTGGCTACGTCAAGCTGACTTGGACTCTGTCGAGCTGGGACCTTCCCGCCAATGTGGACATGGAAGACACATGGTATTATTGGACCCCCAACAATGTGCATGGGGATTCCAAGGAGGTTCACCTGGATATCTGCATTATTAAGTTAAATGTTGATCATTAGTCTTCGCTCAATGTAATCCGCTGTCTAAGCATGTGGAGACTTCCATGCATGATCTTGTTCTATTGGAGTATCGCGCATGAATAAAAGTGTATCTATTTATGGTTTAGTCTAGAATCTTCCATGTATGAATTTTTACTACAGTACTGGTGAAAGACTTATGATGAACCATTTCTTACATATCCTCTGCCCCCTTCCAAGTCATCCTGAGTTAATCCCTCCGTCTAGGTGTATAAGGGCATGGTTAATACTTAAATAGTATAGCCAACTGTTGACTATAAGAAAGTGCCATGTCATCTGTAGCCAACATGTATAACAATGGATACTCAAAAACTAATTCTTGAAGATCATTTCCTGCAAAGCACAATAAGAGTTATTTCTTCACAAGTTTTGGATGCAGGTTGAACAGTTGAACGCTTTTGTTTGCAAAAGATACTTTTTAATCTATTTCACCCAGATGTTTGGGAGCTCTAGAGATGAAATAATATTCGAACAAACCTATTGATACCCGTTACACATGAGATGACCCCAACATCCTTTGTCAAAATAAACAACTCCCCGATCAATGCATTTCACTCTTCTGTGCAATGCACGGGCACCTTACTATAGATTAGTACGACCAAAAATTGAACTAACATTATATATAGTACGATAAATGATGATGCATGTCACCTAAAATTATATCATTGAAAATTATGTTCAAATACGAATCCAACGATATTCTTTTTGTTGACATGCACTAACATTTTGTCAGTTAAATCTTTAGTCAAATTTAATGGGGGATAAACCACGACCGATGTAGTAGTACTAGTGTAGAGGGCGGCGCTGCACGGGAGTCTCACCCCGCTCGTGGCGCGACAGTAAAGCCGTCATATCACAAAACCCAACCACTCCCAGTAATAAGTGGCTTGGTAAAATAAATGGACAAGCAACCATCAGATCCCTCCGTCTTTTTTGCATTTCACCTCTCTGCATTTACTTTCTTCGGTTCATCTCGCACACTCCATCCCTAGCTACTACTCCTGGTATCCCTAGCTACTAATCCTAGGGCCAGTTCTTTTGGCGGCTTCCCCAGCTTTTCCCATAAGACTAGTCACAGTGAAGAGTAACATTAAGGCGCCTCACTCATTTATTTGGGCTTCTAAACTACTACTAGTAGTACCTCCATCCTGGTTTATTCCTCACCATTGCAATTTGTGCTAAATTTTGACCAAAGATTTAACTGATAAAATGTTAGTGCATGTGACATGCACTAACATTTCATTAGTTAAATTTGTGATCAAAATTTGACATAGATTACAATGGGGACCAATAAACCAGGACGGAGGTAGTAGTTGTGGGATTACCAATCTAGAAGCCTAAAAGAACTGGCCCCTGGTACTCCTGCTAGTAGTAGTACTCAAGTTGGAATTCCAATTGCACGGCACAATTTGTTAGGCGAATAATTCGATACAGGGTGTAGGAAGCGGTTCGTGAATTTGCATGCCTTTCCGACCAGTGAGATACTCCATACAAAGTACGACAGAGAAATAACCACAGAGAAGGAAGCTAAAAGTAAACAATCAAACAAGCATTTTTGCATTTGTTTTGCATTGAATCGTTTCACAAGCTTGACTAGTGTTGTTTTTCTACTTTTACAAAAACTGCATCGTAATGTTAATATGTGCATTTGCACGTACATAAGTAATAGTAGTACTCCCTCCGCCTAGGTGTATAAGTCTTCCCACCTTCTTGGTCACGGTGCACAACCAAAGATGACTTATTGACCTGGATGGAGGGAGTAGCACAGTCTGCAAGCATATATAGAGAGAGACGTGTAGTGCGATAGTATATAGTAAAGTTTGTGCTATATGCACGTACTTGCAAAATGCGTATGAATACACAAGGTTTCCAAACTTTCCCTTTTACATAATAATTAAGGATGCTAATAATTCCTGAACGTTCGGGATTTATCATTTGCGTCCCAAAAAACTAATGAGATCGCCTTATGAAAAAAAATTATACTCCTACTAAAAGCCACGGCGCTCGCAGGAGCGCTTGTGGCGCGCCACGAGTGCCCTGGTGCACGGCCATTTCCCAGCGTGCCGACACAACGCCTCTTCCTCATCCTCGCAACTCGCGAGGTGCTGATTGGCGGCTTGCCGGCGGGCGAGCGCGATCTCACCGGTGTGGTGATCCGGCGGCAACAGGTACTCCTCCTCGCTGGAAGCGTGCACCCGGTCCACGTACCGCCAAGCGTAGATGAGGCGCTTGGGCCCGACTGCACTTAGGGCTTCGGCACGGGCATCCTCCGCCACCCTCACGGCCCTCGCACGAGCCTTCTGCCAAAGAGCCAATTGCCTGACTCTCTCGGACGCGACATAGGCCTGCCAAGCAGCTGGTTTCGCGGTGCACTTCTCTTCCTCGGCCTCTATTTTGGCGCGCTTTGCTGGAGGCAAAGCCTCCGACAAGGCAACATCCATTTCTTTCCAAAGCTCCTCAAGGCTGGGGGGCTCGGCGGGCGGTGCGGCGTTCTCCTCGTAGCGGGAAGCCGACGCGTCCTCCGACGCGCGTGCTGTCGAGATTGGGAACGCTGACGCGTCCACCTCGACGCGTCGCGACGAGGAGCGGAACATCGACGCGTCCTCCTTGACTAGTGGCGGCGAGGAACGGAATGGCAACGCGTGACCGTTCGCGCGGTGCAGCGAGGGGCGCCTAGGGCTTGGGAGGGGTGATGCCATGGTGGTCGATGTGAGAGGGAGGGGGCGGAGATAGCGATGAACGTGAACGTGAGGGGGAGGAGATAGCGATGTCGTGGGAGGCGTAGTATTTATAGCGAGCAATGGCACACCTACGTAAGATATGGACTGAGCTGCACTGACTTAACTGCAGGTCCAGTTGCGTCACTAACATGTGGGCCAGACCCCTGTTGGGCCCATATGTCAGTGACCCAATGCACCTGAAGTTAAGTCACAACTACGTGGGCATATTTGTTGGAGTAAATTACGGGGGAGGGAAGGGGTGGAAATATTGCTGGTCACAACGGATTAGACGAGCGCGGGGAGAGGAGAGTCATGCATGCAGATTTTTTCCACACGGGTTGGAGTGGTGGGACCGTCGGAGGGAGAAGGAGAGTCTGGCAGGCATATTGTTTCCATACATGGAGAGGAAAAGATTTGGAGATGAACGGGCTTCCTGCAGGTATAGGGAACGGTGCATAATAAGTCTCATCTTGCATGCAAGGCTAGGTATAGTCTCAAGTCATTAAAAACATACACGCCCCACACATGTTCATATTTCAAGGTGCACTAAATTATTGCATGCGATGATTAAGTCTGGCCATAATGGTGGTACCTTAGCTGGTATCATGCACACGGGAATAGCAAACATGCTGATGTGGCAAAGAATTAAAGAAGAGAGGGGGGTTAGAGTAGCTAGTGTTCATGCATGCATTGGTAAACACATTTTTTGCGAAGAACTACAAAAACTATTCCACTGCCTCTATCTTGCTAAGAGTAGGTGAAATTTTTGAATCGAGCCCTTTAAACTAGAAGGGAGGTAGTAGTACTCTAATAGCTAACCTTGGCCCTGTTTGAATCCATGTGTTAGAGTTAGTTTGGGTTAGTTTGAACTCAGCTAACCCAAAAAAATCTAACCCACCCAAGAGGTGCTTATTTGGGTTACTCCCTCCGTCTAGGTGTGTAAGTCATCTTACGTTGTGCACCGCGACTAAGGCGGAAAGGAAAACGAGAAAACTTAATGTCTTTTTGCTAATTAATAGCATTGCATGCAATTAACTAACCACGTCATGTCATGTTTGGCGGTCTCAAGTCATTGAAAGCATGCACGGCCCACATCTCTTATTGGTTGATATGTTACAAAACAAGAAACGAGGAGGGAGTTAATGTACGGTGCCTAAGTGTTTTGAGATTATTTGGTTTTCGTAAGGTGACTTACACACCTAGACGGAGGGAGTAGTTCTTCTCGGGACACTAAAAAACACATTTTTCTCTCGCTCTTCCCGCAGCAGATCCCTCCCCACTTCCTCGAAGCTTCTCGTCCTCTCCCTCCCTCCATCCCTCTCGCACCGCACATGAAGGCACCTCGCCGTATCCGCGCTCCATCTAACCCTGTCATCCAAACACCTCTTTCGCTAGAGTTACTTCAAGGTTAGTTCAGGATTAGAATCTTTAACTGATCTAACTCATCTAATAGTAGTTCTTATACTCATTATAATCAGTATTGTAGATATTGATATTTTTAGTATAAATTTGGTCAAACACTTTGGAAATGGTTGACGGAAGTAAAAAGGACCAAAGGGAGTATCATGCATGCGGAGTACGCAAAACAAATTGCTCATTTATAGCCGGTCGAAGTCTCAAAGGGCGCGACCGCGCGAGGGAAGCGAAGGTCGTGGGAGGCACGACGGTTGACGGAATTAAGTGAAGTTACACACGCGCCGGCATGGCGTGCGAAGAGGCAGAAGATATACCGTCAGGCATACGAAATGGGTCTAGTAAACATGACATCTAGTGGGTCCCACATAGTTCTCGAGAACTCTTTGGGGGCTTGCAGCCGTTTATCCACCGGGCAAGCCAGCAACCCCACGCCGTTCGCACGCCCTACTCGTCCTCGTCTTCTACTAGTACGGTACCTTAGAATAGTTTGCTCCCAGTCGTCCCGTCCTTTCACATTACGGCAGTTCCACTAATCCTAACCCTCCTCCCAAATCCATGGCGTCCCAAATGTCCATGATCGGTGGTGAGTACAATGTTAGAACCATCACCGGCGATGAGTTCGACGTCATCTACACCCGTTCTTCCGCAATGGTGAAAGAATGCCTTGCTCGCTTCAAACGCATGTTCGAAAACTCAAATGATGAGTGGGTCGCTGGGCTAGATGTTGAGTACACCACAGTCCTGGGAAGCGAGAAGAAACTAAAGGAGGCAGAGAAGAAGAAGCCTGCCATGATCCAGCTTTGCGTGCATGACTTATGCCTGGTCTACCACATATGCCATGCCAACGTTGAGTGCGAGGAATTTAAGAAGTTCCTCAAGGGCGACCAAGTAAAATTCGTTACTGTAGACTTTAGGAACGACAAGGAAATCCTGGGTCGGATAGGCCTCGTTGTAGGCCAGCCCTTCCATCTCCAGAAGGCAAGCCTGGTGTCCTCCTCTCAGCCTTCAATGTTGACCCTGGCAGCAGCCATGATTGATTGTTTGTACGCTAAACTGAAGAAACCTCACCACAAGTTTCATCATGCATGGGAGTCGAAGACATTAGATGAAGATCACATCCTGTACGCAGCAATGGATGCCTACCTTTGTTTAAATATCTACAAGGGTTGGATGAAGAAGCAGTGCCCAATGTCCGGTTCAAGCAAAGAAGCGTCGGCGAAGAGGAAGAGCAAGAGGGACGGGGACGAAGTCGAGGACGTCGACTCGGACTCCGAGTAGGTGGCAGTGATGTCGCTCATGCTGGTTCTACTACAGTGTCAAGCGGACTAGTTGCTTAGTTTATTTTCAAGGGTGTGTTGTGCTGAGGCCCCAACAGAACTATGTTTATGTTCTTTCTCGTTATTTTAACTCTTTAGTACGTACAGTAGTACTAGTACTATGTCTTACTACTGTTCTTCTTGCAGTTGGTACTACTACTCGTATCTTCGTGTTCGTACTGTAGTTAATATGTTCGTACTAGTAGTATAATTTGGGTCAGTTGATTTGTGAAAGAAGTTCGACGGAGTGAAGGAAGAAGACGACAGGGTGCCCATGATCTATCTTATGAGTGTTGGGTGTGGAATGCAGTTCGCCGGAAAAAATGGATCGTGCCCGGGGTTAAACGGATGGCGGGGGTGGGGGGAGCATGGCGGTGGCAGGCGGTTCAGGGGAGGGCGCGGCGGCGGCGGCAGGCGGTTAGGCATGTGGCGGGCTGAGAAGATGAACTGTGCATCTATTTTGGAGGTTGAAGAAGCCCTTCTAGCCATCCATGTTGCATCAAACGGCTCACAAGAGTCGACTGACCCAAATGGCTCCTTCAGATTGCAGGATCCACGTGGCATTCAAGGTCTCAAAGGTAGATTCCGCGTCTGCACCCGGTTTGCGAGTTCGACGCGTGCGCGACCGGCTTCTGCCGCGACAGCCACCATGCGCACAAGACGACCATGACACACTAGTTCCTCCTCGCCGGCGTGCTGGAGCACGCGCTCGTCCTCCTCTTCGTACGCCGCGCGCATAGACGTGGCTCCACCAGCTGCTCGCGTGCTTGGCAGCGCGGCGGCATCGCGAGGAGGGACTGCAGACGACGTGAGCGGGCGAGCCTTCGGCTTGGTGGCGACACGGTGGTGATGGGCGAGAAATTGTTGGCCGGAGCAGGAGGGCGCCGGCATGCGCAATGGCGGCGGCGGCATATTGATGAGTGTGCGTATGGGAGCTTAGTTTAGTTTTATATAGGGTTGGTCAAACTTAAAAGAAAACCGTACTAGTACACGTAAACATTAGACTTAGGCAGTGCTTTTATTAGTTACCACAGCCACAATACAGAATCATGTGCAAGCGCATGAACCGCGGCCGCGCGGTCGATTGAACGGTGCGTCACCTTGTCGCGCTCGAAGGACATCCACGGAACCTTTTTGTGTGTGTGAAAACAATCCCCGAATATTACTCAACTTTTTTTCCGGGAAAAGTTCTTGACGCTACAATATTTCCATATATGTGAATTTAGCTCCAGTTCGTGTTTATTTGGATTTGGACGTTTTAGGTGCGCCCTAGTTTTTTTTAGTACTGATTTTGGGGCTGTTTGGTTCCCAGCCACCGTTTGCCAAGCCAAAATTTGGCAGCACAGTTTAGTTGGCATGTGTTTGGTTTTTGCCACACTTTGGCTTGCCACACTTTATTTCCCCTATGGCCCACTTGTCATAGAGACAATTTTTTGCCAACTTTTGCCAAAGTTTGGCGTCCAAAGTGTGTGTGACTGAGAGCGAACGTGTGTATGTGTTCATATGTGTGTTGTGGCGGAAGGGCAATGTGGAGACGGTGTGCGTGTGATAGAGACATAGAGATGTGTGAATGTGCAAATGATCATGCATGAATGAGACATAGACAGATGCCGGTACGTTGTGTATACATGAGAGAACGGTCTTCTATTTTACTTGTGTGTGTGTGTGTGTCTGAGGGAGAGAGAGAGAGAGAGGAGCATCCATAACACAACAACCATCTCTCTCGATTCTTCCGTCCCTCGGATGATCGCATGTAACACATGCATCAACGCGCACATTTTGACACCCTCACCCGGCCCCTGCCCACCTCAAGGCCCGCACATCGCTCTCTATCTCGCACGCACAATCTCTTCGTGAATACCCTGTTTAGCAAGTAGCTTTCCGTCACATACACACACACATTTCTCTCCTTAGGTTTATTTTCTTTCAATATCTGACACACACACACACAGCACACAACACACACACACCCTCCCCCGAGCACACAAATTATCCCCATCCAAGGTTATATGGCGACCACTCTCGCTTGTGCTTCTCTGCACCCCAGCATGCACAACACCTCAATCTTCAAAGAGGGCATCGTGGAGATCGAAGACGGCGACCACACTGCGCTAGAGAATGCGGGGCCATTTGGAAGCAGGATGATGTGACGATGGCTGACTGACTCCTCCCCCACCCTCTCTCTCTCGCACAAAATTACCAATCCCTCTCTCCCCCGCACAAATTTATCAATCCCTCAACCCACGAGATCCTTCCCCTCTCGTCCATGTTTTTCAGCTCTCTCATCAAACCTGTTGTCTCTTATCCTTCCACATGTACAGAATCCGGATGCACACGCATCTCACGTATATTGCATGTCTCCATCTTTCTCACAGACCTAACTTCTTCCTCTCTCTTTCTCTCTCTATCTCCCTCTCTCTGTTTCGTTAGGTTTGTCTCCTACTCTCTCGTTCACATATATACAATATTTCCCGCCCTATCCGCTCCATCTTCGCAAGCTCTCTCTGCACATTTCATTCACACATTGAGGTTCTATGTGTTGGTTGAATAGATGAATTTGAGATTGTGTGATGCATATCGTATAATCATACCCACGGATACTTGAGGTGACATTGGAGTATCTAGGTGACATTAGGGTTTTGGTTGATGTGTGTCTTAAGGTGTTATTTTACTACGAACTCTAGGGCTGTTTGTGACACTTATAGGAATAGCCCAATGGATTGATCGGAAAGAATAACTTTGAGGTGGTTTCGTACCCTACCATAATCTCTTCGTTTGTTCTCCGCTATTAGTGACTTTGGAGTGACTCTTTGTTGCATGTTGAGGGATATTTAGATGATCCAATTATGTTATTATTGTTGAGAGAACTTGCACTAGTGAAAGTATGAACCATAGGCCTTGTTTCAAAGCATTGCAATACCGTTTATGCTTACTTTTATCATTAGTTACCTTGCTGTTTTTATATTTTCAGATTACGAAAACCTATATCTACCATCCATATTGCACTTGTATCACCATCTCTTCGTCGAACTAGTGCTCCTATACAATTTACCATTGTATTGGGTGTGTTGGGGACACAAGAGACTCTTTGTTATTTGGTTGCAGGGTTGTTTGAGAGAGACCATCTTCATCCTACGCCTCCCATGGATTGATAAACCTTAGGTCATCCACTTGAGGGAAATTTGCTACTGTCCTACAAACCTCTGCACTTGGAGGCCCAACAACATCTACAAGAAGAAGGTTGCGTAGTAGATATCACTCATGTTCACAGATATCTCCACATTCATACATAATGTCCACAACCATGATTCACTTCAAAGCCAAAAAAATTGAGGAGAGTTATGAATAAAGAAAAACCTCTAGTTCTTTCTACTAGTTAGAGCACAACAAGTCAAGACCATGCGTAATTAATTATATTTTTGTCACTTTTTGTGTTCTAAAATGCTGTCCGGCTCGCGGAAGGACGTGCTGCCGGCACACGCGCGGATTCAATGAAGGCAGGCGGGGCAGTCTGAAGCCGGTTGCATGCGGCGAGGAGGCGTGTTCAGCCGGGCCTGCAGCGAGTGGGGCCCTCTTGGCCGGCGCGCCGGTTCAATGCCTGCGCTATGAGAGGTCGCGTCCGTGTCAGAGCAATCACTCCCTCCAGTCCTTTTTTGTTTGCGTATAACAAAATCTCGTTTTCCATTCACATTTTACAAGTAAAATTCGTGGACAAACTTTGACCCAAAAAATGATGGGGACTAGTAAACCAGAATGGAGGTAGTAGTTTTTTTAATCAAAGAAGGGTTTCCCCTTCCGATTTTCATTACTGAAAACCAACATCTAAACCTAAACATAGTATTTTCCCTATAACTACCAGGTTCAACATCTCGCAACATAAACCCATACAACCATACGCCAAGGAGGTACGTAGTACTATGAATTCCATTTTCGCTCCATACCAATCGTTCTAAAAACTACATTGCACTTATAACGCGCCATTGAAAATCGGAACTCTTAACCCCGCTAAAAAATGATATTTTAAACGTGGCTACTCGGTCTGTGGCAACTGGCGAGCCACCGCCTCCAAGTCGTTCACCTGTGGTCCCGACCATCAACTCCTACGGATCAAATTATCACGCGAGCTGACTATTCCTACAAAGGTATGCTCCACCACGTACCCGGTACCCACGAATGCAGCAATCATGCACCTAGGGTTTTAGGGTTTATTTGTTAACGTTGCCTTTATGTAACACTCATGTGTGCGAGACAGCGAGAGACCGACTGCGTGCGTGCGCCTCTTCTCTTAGTATATGTACTCCACCGTTTGTCTGGTGTCCAAAAAATTATAATAACTACTTGCAATGTGCCAATACATTGCCACACGATCAGAGTAGATTAATACATATTCACCGATTTGATAGAAAAAAAGTCTAGTTTTGAAATACGTATATCACTAAAAAATGTTATGTTTCACTCAAAATATATTCCTTTGGCGGTTTTGATGAGATAAGGGAGGAATGTTGTTGGTTTCAAGATTCGAGAAGTGGTATATGTCTGATTTCTACTCTTACTAGCAAGATGCCCGTGCGTTGCATGGAACATCAAGATCTTGTGGGAGAAAAGGATGAACGAGGGAAGGCCTTATTTGCAAATGTGGAGAGGAGTGCGAGTAAATTGTCATAGTTTCGTTCATATCCGTCAGATATAAATTGGACGACCTATATTGCAGGATGGCAGGCCCACCATCATCACCAACTCTGTTTTTTATCCCTACTCTTATAAAAATCATAGTCGGTCATGATCGTGTGCCTGCCATCCTGCAATATAGGCCGTCCGATCTATATTTGACGGATAGGAAGGAAACTATGGCAATTTTGCAAAAAGATACCCACACCCCTCTCCACACTTGCAAATAAGGCCTTCCCTTGTGCATCCTTTTCTCCCACAAGATAAACTACTCATACAAATGCATCTTCATGTTCCGTGCAACGCATGGGCATCTTGCTAGTTGTTGCAAAAAGCCCATGTGTGTGAGAGAGAGGGAGAGAGGAGGAGGACGGAGTGCATGTGTGACAAAGACACAAAGAGTGTGTGTGCGAGAGGTATCAGCTTAAAATGAGGCGATAGTGTGTGTTTGCACGATCGAGAGGGCGTGCCTCAAGAAGGGAAGAAAAATCTACATGGATACAAGGAGCGGGAGAGAGACTTGTATGCGATAGTGGAAGCACGAGTGTGCGGGTGTATAAACCTATCTAGAGGCTAGTCGATAAATGTTTGTGAGAGAAATACGAGTCGGGGGTGCGGAAGCGAGAGTTTTGTGTGTGTGTGAGAGAGACGGTAGTCGGGAAGTGGAGTGGAAGCAGGAGTTGTGTGTTTGTGTGTGTAATAGAGAGGGGGGAGTTTGTGTGATCGGTAAACAAATGAATAATGTCAGTCTGGGATGGAGACGAAAAAGGGACCGCAACAAATGTTGTGCCTACAGGAGAGAGAGAGAGAGAGTAATTTTAGTGGTATGATTCATATCTAGAGACATATAGGGTGTCTGAGAGAATCCCATAGAGAGAAAGACAAAGTGAAAGACGAGTGGAGACTGTGTGTGTGGCGGTGAAAAAGAAAGCTTAGGTACCTAGTGATACGAGAGAACGGTAGAGACGTGAGAGATCATGAAAACCGTGTAATGCATAATGATAGGGAGAGTGTGACACTTCTCAAGGGAGATGTCGAGAGACCATGTTTGCGAGGATAGGAGAAACATGAAGTGAGCGTGCGGGTGAGCTGGAGAAAAGAGAGTGATACCTACATGAAGGAGCATGCATGCGAGAGAGATGGGCATGAAAGGAGTGAACATAAAAGGGATTCAAATATTTGAATTCGAGATGATGATACATGCAATCCATACTCAAACCAAAATTGATCTATCAAACATGCATACTCATATGAATTCACGCGCATCTATGTTATTTAATATGTAGATATTACTGATCCATACATTTTAGTAGAACATAATTTGGTTTAATTTTTGAATTCAACCTTATGATTTTGAGATCATTGTATTTGTAAATCATATTATACATATAAAGGAGCAGAATTCTTTGTTGTGCTTTTGAAAGTATATATAAAAAATGATGTATATAGAATTTTATTCCAATCGAAAATGGATCCCGCTCGAAAAAAAATAGAATACAAACGGGATTCGAATTGAGTTGGCACGGTAAACATGCACTCTGCAAAATTTGAACGAAGCGGGGAAAGTCGCAGTAACTGCCCGAAACCAAAATCTATGAGATGGAGATTACTACTGCCTATCCCTGCCACGCAAAGCCTATCTGCTCTATTTCTATAGGTTTCGATAGGGGTAGGTTTGTAATTTCACTCAAACGTGACATAACCGCCTCTCACCCGGATTCATACACGGTGGGCGCCAAAACACAGTGTGTCCTCGGCCGAAATCGTCTCCCTCCCCGATTCATACACGGTGGGCGCCAAAAACAAATCTCGTCGGCAAATATTCGGTGTATGCGAGATTACCGTCCTATCCCCAACCGACTAATATTGCTGTGATGTAGGAGATTTGAAACGGGGGCTAAGTTTGTAAATTTCCTCGCATTTGAGACAAGCGCGCCCTGAAGACATGGTTCCCCCCTTCCTCTCCACCTCCATTTCCCCATTCGTACTCCATGGGCGCCAAAACACCCTCTCCGCCCCAGCCTCCTCCGTCCGCCACCCCATCCACCGCCTTCCTCCTCCACCATGCCTGAGCGGTTACCCCGACGCTGCCGTTCATTACAAGAGATCGACATCTCTCATCCACGGCTTCGGACCGGGATCCTTGCATCCCGTCCTCTCGCTTCATCCCCGCCGTCGTCCACCTTGCCAGCGCCGCTCCTACGACTGTCTCGTCCACCGCGCCCCGCCGCCACCGTCTACCCTCCTAGATCTGCTTGCACGCCGTCGACAGCCATCGCTACCGCAGCACCGTCAAATTCTTAGCAGATGCATACACGGCGCCGCACCAGAGGCGGTACTCTTTAGTATCTGCTCAACTTATTTATCGCAGCAAGAAAATAGATCACCACTGCTTTACTCTGATTTCTCGTCCATCACTTACTTGCAAGTTGAGAGCAAACATTGGTTGCGAAGTTGCCTTTGTCCGGTTTGCACCTTCAGATCCACCATGGCACGCTCAACACTATACTCCCAATGCTTATGGTTTTCCCCTTTTATATTCCACACTAGTTAAATCACAGTAGACTAAATTTCAAAATTGGGTCAGTCAATTTTTCAGAGCTCGCCGGAGTTCGCCGATGCGAACGAAGGGGCTCGGGTGGGAACTTTCGTTGTGGGGGGGGGTGGTGGGGCCTCGCCCCGAACGAAAAAAATTCGACGCGGGTGGGGGCAGGGGTGGGGGTGGGGGTGGCGGAGGAACACAGGCGGTGGGGGCCAGTGGTCCGGCCGGCGGCCCGTGCGGTGTTCTGTATGGGAAGAATCAGAGACGAGGAAGAAGAAGGGTTAGGAGACGTAGGATCTTCATCCAACCGCCTGAAATGGTCGACTAACCCAAATGACAAAAGTCACGCGACTTGCATGCAAACATGCCTTTATATTCAGTACCATCATCGTGCCTGCTTAGCACTGCTCCTGAATCCATCAAGCTAAACAACGTGCCACTCATAATTCCAAACTTGTTGCTCAAGTACGAATCTGATATGATGCTGATATTACTAAAACAGATAACATTTAATTGGTCAGCTAATGTTCCTACTTTACTTTCGAAAAAGCACGTGCACCACATATAGAGAGACAGTAGGGAGTTGCTTTCTTAATGCGCTCTGGTTCATCATGTGTGGGCACTGCGCAACGAACATTTTATTATCCAAAATCTGCTTGCTCTTCTTTAGCATGTTCCTCTTCTGTTCTTCTTTAATAAGTACTCTCTCCGTTCCTAAATACAAGTCTTTGTATAGATTCCACCATGGACTACATATGGAGCAAAATGAGTGAATCTACACTCTAAAATGTATCTGGATACATCTGTATGTGATCCGTAGTGGAAATCTCTACCAAGACTTATATTTTGGAACGGAGGGAGTACGACTGTAGTATAGTATGTTCCTTGTAGTGAATATGAGCAGGGACATTTGCAGTGTAGAGGTCTATACGGTCGGTTGGTATGGACACTTTGAACTCTTCGGGCCTCTTTGATTCGTAGGATTTTGTAAACATGGGAATAGGATTTGTAGTGGCCTGCCCACTTGAATCCTATAAGAATAGCAAGGAAATGCGGGGAGATGTGTCGCCTTTGAGAGTTACACTGATATTAACAGCACCGCACCTTCAGTTGAAGAGAGCTGGTATCTGAAGCCTTTCTAGCCGTACCGGCAATACTAGCACATATATTCTAGCAAGTTCCACTTTGTTGATTTTACTCTGATGCTTATGGTTTTCCCGTTATATCTACACTATGATCTGTGTAGCTGCTTTGTGTCGCACTAGCAGCAGTCCACTCTTGAAGCTAAATACCGTAATGACTTACAAAATTGGCACCAAGGCTTGCTGTAACTAGTGGATGTAATATGTCGTAATTTCTTTATTGTATAGTCTAGTTTTTTTTTCTTATTCACGATGCTGCAGTTATTTTAAACAGGCCCTTAACAGGCTGAAACTAATATCAGGCCGAATTACTAAATGGGCCTTTAGCAAATGGGCTCAAAAGCATAGCGTCCAGTTAACGGGCCGAATCTGATATGGGCCATAATTTTGCCCAAAGCCTCTTAAAGGGCCGGACCTGATCTGGGCTGTAATTTGGCCCAAAACGTGGTAGGATTTTAATGGGCCGGATCTCATATGGGCCATTATTAGGCCCGGAACGTGGCAGGCCATTAATGGACCGGATCAAATATGGGCCGACATTTGGCCCAAAACATGGCAGCCAGTTAATGGGCCGGCCTACTAGGGTCCTCGAAATCTTGTGGGCCTACAGCTGGGCTGGCCCATTATTGTTGATGAAATCTCGTGGGCCTTTAGCTGGGCCGGCCCATTATGGTCCACAAAAATCTTGTGGGCCTTCACCTGGGCCGCCCAATATGGCCCGCAAAAATCTTGTGGGCCTTTACCTGGGCGGGCCATTAGGGCCCGCAAAATCCTGTGGGCCCTTAGCTGGGCCGGCCCATTATGGTCCGCAAAATCTTGTGGGCCTTGAGTTGGGCCGGCCCATTTAAACTTTATGGGCCACTTTTAGGCCGGTCCACGTGTTAACATATCATAGGCGCATCTCGCCCATTGGATGAGTGACACTTGTGCCAACACGGAGCTGACACGTGTTTCCTATAGCAAATGATGATTTTACACGTGCAAAATCCCCATTGGTCTGGGCTGTTAACGGGTTATTGGATCCAAAACCGGACCCGATAGCTTGACGGCGTTCCATTACGGTGGATGCCACGTGTCGGTCACCCTTGACGAAAGCACTTCTGTGACGCGCGATTTATCGTCATGGAAGTGGACACTTCCGTGATGATAATTTTGGTAATGTCATGGAACACTTCTACGACAGCACAGGTATGACTATCTTGATTCTATCATAAATTTTTCATGGATGTACATGCATGACAGAAAACGTGACCTACCGTGACAAACACGTATCATCACGGAAGTGTATTTTTTTGTAGTGATGGGAACGGCGGTGGAGTCTTGGCATATGTGGGCCTAGCTGCGGCCCCGCGGATGTCTTCGGCAAGGGTCTTGCCGGGGCCCCGGCAAGGATCTTGCCGCGGCGTCGTGGTGGTCCCCGGCAAGGGTCTTGCCGGGGGGTCTCGTGGGTATCCTTGGCAAGGATCTTGCCAAGGATCTTCGTCTTCTGATTCTCATCGTAGTCTTGTATGTTCTTGGTCTTCACAAAGATCTGCATGCCACCATGGAGGCGCCTCCCGATCTTTGCTTCCAATGTGGTTGAGGGCGTCGGAACTCTCAGGCTCAAGGGTGGTAGCCCTGCGGGCGCTGGGCAAGTTGCCCCGGCAAGGTTCTTGCCGGGGCTATGGGGGCCGCCCCGGCAAGGGCCTTGCCGGGGCTATGGGGGCCGCCCCGGCAAGGAGCTTGCCGGGGGAGTTCACCTCGCCCTTCTGCTCTTCGTGTTTCTGGCTTGGTGTTGATCTGGTTGTCTTGTGCCTTTGCTTCTTCTGCCCCGCCAAGCGTGGCCAGGGGCGTGGGGCTACGACTGCCCGCACACAAGTAAAGGGGTACAAAAAGGGACCCCTACTTTTTTACATCGACAGGAGCCCCCGGGCCTGGGCCACATATAAGCGCGGGTCCTTATTGGGCCAGGCCCAGAACGGTGTGCGGGCGCGCGTGCGGCGGAGTTTGTACCGGAGTAACTCCCTCGCTCGTTGCGCTTCCCCATGACCCATGTTGAATGCAAGACGTGGGGGTCGTGCGTGACGTGGGGGTCATGTGTGGGGTGGTTGCTGCCCTCATGCGTCACATCGTGGTAAAGAGGCGGCTCGCGCCTTCCCCATAAAAAGAGGAAAACGCAGGGGCGTGGCTCATTTACTAAGTGGACTTGAGTCGTGGCCTTCAAGGCACCCGTGCACCACGATCACGGGGTGGAAAACAGACGCCTCACTTGTGTCCTCGATTTTGGCTTGTTCGCCACGTGTCCCCCATGCCTCGAAGATGGTACGCGGTGGACCGGGGGGGGCACGGGCCTTAAATGGCAAGGCGGGAAACCGTGTCATCGCTGATTGAAGCAGCGGGTCGGTCTCGATTCCCTACGCCCTTGGTAGCTGGATTGGTTAAGTGGGGTGGCCGAGCCCCCGACCCCCCCCCCCCTTTATAAGAAGGGGAGGGGGAGCGCACCCCTCAATCCCTCATCATTCATCTCCTTCCAACTTGGCTCCTTCATTCCTTCTGCTATGGCGAGAGGGCGCGCCGGCACTCCGATTGCGGCGAGGAGGGTCTCTGCTCGACAGCGCGCCCCTCCTTCCCAAGAGCTCATGGCAGCGGAGCCGGCCGCAAGAGGAAGGGGGAGGGGGGAGACCGAGGCCGCCGTGGCGCTCAGGGAAGAGGAGGACGGGGCGGTGCACCGGCCTCGCCTCCGCCAGCAGCCCCTCCCCCAGTGGAGGGCCACGTTGGAGACCAGCCCCGCGAGTTCCTCATCAGGCTGCACCGGCCAGTGCGCCGTCGTCTTCTTCTCCCTACTCCATTCGCTCGGGAGATGGAGCTTGACCCGCGACAGGCTCTGACGCTGCATATGAGGGGCTGAGGGAATGGCAGCATGCGGGTCGACGTTGACTTCCCTGCCCCTCACGTCATGTATCTTCGTCGTGGATGGAAGACCTTCGCTCGTGCCCACAGCCGGTCGGAGGGGCTCGTTCCTCACTTCAAATTAATGGAGAACGGCCTGCTCTCCATCAAGGTCTTGGGGCACTTGGGAACTCGCCTAAGGTGTTGCGTGGAGAGCTCCTCCAATGATGAAGACTCCTCCTCAAGAGGGAGTGACGAGGAGGACAGCGACAACGACGACGAGGGCGTCAAGCGGGAGGACTCCGACTCTGATTGACCGCGCCGCCTCCTCCCTCGGCCACGCGCCTTGCCGAGGATCTTCCTCGTCGAGCTCTCCGCCGTCGCGTTCCCCGTCGCGTCCTTTTTGCCTTCACCTGCCGCACCTGGGAGGAAAGGGGCAAGAACGGGGATCACGGGGCACATATCTTTTTTAGTTTTTAAGCCTGCGGGCACTAGTTAGATTTAAACCTTGTAATCCCCTTGGTCATGTTTACATTCCATACGAACTGTACCTGTTTGGAACGTATTAATGAAAGAGGGGGCTTGCTGGGTTCTTTATGCGTGAGCGAGGCCCATGCCAAGGAATGAATCCTTGTTATTTTTAAGATAAACATTGTCGCCCGGCAACAGGCCTTGCCGTCCCCTCACTTCATTCACGACCATATTCATGCTCTCGGCGGAGGCATGGGCGAAGTAGGGTCAGGCCCTTCATTTTCTTCCTTGTCACCGCAACTACAACCGGGTTCCGGCCCAGGGAATAGTTCTTGGGCACAGGAAACGGGGAGCACAGTGGCCCAGGAATAAACAAGGCTTCATACGTCCCAATTCCATACGGAAATGCATAACAGGGGATAAAGGACTTATCTGAATCTGCAGCCCCCGGCAACCTTGGCTTGCCGTTGTCGGGTGCTTGAATCTGCAGCCCCCGGCAATGGCTTGTCGGGATCGGGGATGTCGATCCGTCTCCCTAACCTTAAATGGCTTAGCAGAAACGCCTGTGCAGCCTGCGAACCAAAGAAAAGACTGGAAAGGACGGAAAGACACACACCCGACCTCTATGCTAGGGGTTAGTTGCCGCCGGGCACTATCAACCCTACCAAAGAGAGACTTAACCTAGCATGCATGCTAAAACTTAGGGTGCCAGCGCTTCATTTATTTATGCTCAGTGTCTGCGCCTGGCTCTGTACAAAGGGTTACATGCCTTGTCGGCAAGGCTTGTACAAAAGGTGGTTTGCCGGGAGGCCCGGCAACCGCGCCTCATGGGTAAAACTTGCAAAGATGTTCGAAGTTCCAGGAGTTGCTCACTGGGATACCATCTTCGGTCTCCAGGCGGACTGCGCCAGGCCTGGTGACTCGTATTACCCGATAAGGGCCTTCCCACTTCGGCGTCAACTTGTTGGAATTCTTGGTCGACTGAACGTGCCAAAGAACAAGGTCGCCTTCCTCAAGACTTCGGGCATGAACCTTGCGGCTATGGTAGCGGCGCAAGGCTTGCTGGTAGCATGCATCTCGCACAGCCACCCGAAGACGATCTTCCTCAAGGAGCATTGCGTCATCTTGCCGCAACTGCTCTTGCTCAAGCTCGTCATAAGCGAGCACTCGAGGTGACCTGTATGTGAGTTCTGTGGGGAGAACTGCTTCAGCCCCATATACCAGGGCAAAGGGTGTCTAGCCGGTGGCTCAATTTGGCGTCATTCTGATAGACCAAAGAACCGTCGGCAACTCATCAATCCAGCGCCTTCCACACTTGTGCAGCCTGTCAAAAGTCTTTGTCCTCAGGCCTCACAGTACTTCAGCATTTGCCCTCTCTGCCTGGCCGTTGCTCCGTGGGTGTGCCACTGAAGCGAAACAGACCTTGCTACCGATGTCCTGGATGTATTGCATGAAGGTGTGGCTTGTGAACTGTGTGCCGTTGTCGGTGATGACCCTGTTCGGCACACCAAAATGGCAAACTAGCCCCTTGAAGAACTTGATGGCTGACTGTGCTGTCACCTTCCTCACTGCCTCCACTTCGGGCCACTTTCTGAACTTGTCGATTTCGACATACAAGTACTCAAAGCCCCTGACAACACGGGGGAAGGGGCCCAGTATGTCGAGCCCCCAGACCGAAAATGGCCAGGAGAGAGGGATTGTTTGAAGGGCTTGAGATGGTTGATGAAGCTTATTCAAATGGAACTGACACGCTTCACACTTGGTTACTAGCGCAGCTACATCCTGGAGGGCTGTGGGCCAGAAGAAACCTTGCCGGAATGCCTTACCGGCAAGGGCCCTTGACCCTATGTGGGAGCCACACATACCTCCATGTATCTCTGCCAACAGCTCTAGTCTGTCCTCTTGAGGAATGCACTTTAGCCTAAGTTTGGCCTCCTTCTGTAAAGGGTATCATCCACAAACTGGTACATGTTGGACCAATGGGCTACATTCTCTACTTCTTCCTGCTGCTCGGGGAGCTCTCCTATTTGGAGGAAACGGACGGTGGGCTGCGCCCATGCCGGAGCCTGGCGCTCGACGGCAAGGACCAAACACACATCTTCGGCCGCAGGAGCAGCTACCTCTAAGGTCAGGGCCTGGGGCCCCGTCGAAGGCAGTGGCCCCTCGGCAGGCTTGGGGTACCCGGCAACCTCCTTGCCGGCGGCTCCTGGGAGCTCAGCGAGAAGGTACTTGCCGGGGCTTGTCTTCCTTCGCTTGTTTTGCCCTACTGATGGCTCTACGGATGGTTGTATTAACTGAAGTACAAAGGTACCTGGTTCCACACGCAACTTGAGGGCAGCGCGTTTCGACAGGTCGTCGGCAATGCTGTTCTCCGCTCGGGGAACATGTTCTGCCTGTAGGCCGTCGAAACGTTCTTCCAACTTCCTCACTTCATTCACGTAGGCCTCCATCAACGGGCTCTGGTAATCCTTGTTAACTTGATTGACGATGAGCTACGAATCACCTCTGATGATGAGCTTCTTGATTCTGAGGTCTGCCACGATCCTGAGACCGGCAAGCAACCCCTCGTACTCCACCGTATTGTTCGTTGATTTTTCCCGGCGGAAGTGCATGTGGATTACGTACTTGAGGTGCTCTCCGGTGGGTGCGACGAGTAGCACGCCAGCACCTTGGAGTGAGAGCTCCGTCAAAGTACATAATCCACTCACTGCTCGTCTCCTTGCCGGGAAGGGTGGTCTCTTGAATCTCCTCGTCGAGCGTTGCGGTCCACTCTGCTATGAACTCTACCAAAGCTCGGCTCTTGATCGTTGAAGTACTTTCAAACCTGAGGCCAAAGCTCGACAGCTCCAATGCCCACTCCACAATCATCCCTATTGCATCTGGGTTGTGCAAAATCCATTGCAAAGGGAGGCGGGTGACGACGGTGATCTCGTGTGCTTGGAAATAATGGTGCAGCTTTCTAGAGGCCATGAGGAGGCCGAAAAGCAGCTTCAGCATTCCAGAATACCTTGACCTAGCCCCCTGCAAGAGGGAACTGACAAAATACACTGGGTGCTGCACCATCTTCTTCTTCTGCCCCACTTCGCCTATCCGCTGAGACTCTGCCTCGCCGGGACCGGGCCTTGCCGGGGGTTCTGGTTTGCCGGTGTCAGGATCTGTCGGGGAGGACCCCGGCTCGCCATCCGACGGCTCTGCTGCAACTGCTGCTTCTCCCTCAAGTTCCCTCTATGCCACCAGCGCAGCACTGACCACTTGATTCGTTGCTGCTAAATACAGCAGCAATGGCTCCCGTGGTTTAGGCGCGACTAGTATTGGCGTGGAGGAGAGGTACCTCTTCAAATCTTGCAGCGCTGCCTTTGCCTCCGGAGTCCATTTTACTGGACCCGCCTTTTTCAAAACTTTGAAAAAGGGGAGGGCACACTCAGCAGATTTGGAGATGAACCTACTCTGGGCAACAACGCAGCCGGCGAGCCTACGGACGTCTTTGACCCGTTTCGGCACCTCAATCTGCTTGATTGCCTTGTTCTTATCGGGATTTGCGTCGGTTCCACGTTGAGATACAAAGAACCCGAGAAGTTTGCCAGAGGGGACACCGAAAACGCACTTCTTTGGGTTGAGCTTGAGGTTGATCTTGCACAGATTGGCAAATGTTTCTTCTAAATCTTCCACGAGCGTGGCCCTGTCCTTGGTTTTGACCACTATGTCATCCATATAAGCTCCCATATTTCTATGTAGCTGGGGCTCAAAACCAATCTGGACTGCTCGGGCAAATGTTGAACCAGCGCTCCTCAACCCGAAAGGCATTTGTAAAAAACAGTACGTACCACATGGGGTGATGAACGCGGTCTTCTCTTTGTCTTCCTTCATCATGAAGATCTGGTTGTATCCTGAGTAGGCATCGAGGAATGACAGCAGGTCACACCAGGCAGTGGAGTCTACAATCTGGTCGATGCGTGGCAGAGGGAAAGGATCCTTTGGACAGGCTTTATTGATGTCTGTGTAATCAATACACAGCCTCCACTTCCCATTTTCCTTACGCAGCACCACTAGATTGGCCAACCACGTGGGGTGGAGTACTCCTCTTACCAGGCCTGCCCCCTCCAACTTCCTGATTTCTTCAATGATGAACTCTTGTCGCTCCAAAGCTTGCTTCCTGACCTTCTGCTTGACGGGCCGCGTGTGAGGATAGACAACAAGATGGTGCTCAATCACCTCCCTGGGAACGCCGGGGATGTTAGATGCTTGCCATGCAAATACATCGACATTCACCCGCAGGAAGGCGACGAGCGCACTTTCCTATTTGCTGTCGAGGGTGGAGCTTATAGTGAAAGCCTTGCCCGTGCCGTCCTCCTTGATGGACACCTTCTTGGTATCTGGTGGTGTAGCCTTGGACTTCTTGCTCTTGTCGGTGGAGCTCTCTGGCACGTCCTCAACGGGAGCACAACACTCCGAAGAGTTGAGCTTGCCGGAGTGGGTGCAAGAGGTCTTGTCGGCCTTCTTCCTTCCAGAGGCTTCAGCGGCAGGAGCAAGTGCCCTAGCGACAACTGCCTCTCCGTAGAGTTGGTCGGCGCAGATGAGCGCGTCTTTCTTGTCAGAGGGGATGGTGATGATGGTCAGCGGCCCCGGCATCTTTAATGTGTTGTAGGCGTAGTGTGACGCCGCCATGAACTTGGCCAGCGCTGGGCGGCCAAGGATCCCATTGTACGGCAGGGGGATCTTGACAACATAAAAAATGACCTTCTCCGTCCTGTAGTTCAGCTCGCCCCCGAACGTAACGGGCAGCGTGATTTTACCTTTCGGCTGACTCCTTCCCTGGTTGACCCCTTGGAACGTGCCCATCTCCTCGAGATCTCCATCAGGAATCCGCAGCTTCTTGATCACAGCGGGCGAGATCAAATTCAGACCGGCCCCATCGTCAACCAGCACTTTGGTCACCTTGAGGTTGCATATTGTTGGTGAAACCAACAACGGCAAACACCCGACCGCAGTTGTGAGATCAGGGTGATACTCGGTGTCAAAAACGATGGGTGTGCAGGACTACTTCAAGGGCTTCTGGGCATCGAATGACGGCTCTGCCGCAGTGACCCCACGCACCCACTACTTCATCTGGGGGTGTGAGGTGTGCAACGAGGCACCACAGTCGATGCACATGGCCTCTGTAGCCTTCTGGAACTCGTGCTCGCCGAACTCGTCGTCCTTGTCGTGATCATCATCTTCCTCTTTCTTGTTGCGGCCCCGAGCGGGCCTCTCTTGTTGTTTATCTTTGCCGCGGCAACCCGCTTCGCTGCCATGCTTCTTATCGGATCCCTCATCACCATTCTGACCCTTCTCCTTGTCTCGCCTTTCATATTGAGCCTTCTGTTTTTCTACAAGCAGCTCAACCTGTCGGTAGTTCTGGAGGTCATTGCCCTTGGTGCGGTGGATTTTGCAGTACTGCTTGTCGGAGCCTCCTGGCTTGCCAGCGGCCGCCAGGGCCAAGAAGGCGGCACACCCGGCAACCTACTTGCCGGGGTTGTCAGCCTTGGCCTTTTTGCGGCACCGAGCTCGCCGGATCCATCAACGGCAAGCACAGTCTTGCCCTTGCGCTTCCTATTGCGGCACCGGCCCTTCTTTGTTGGGGCGGCGGTATCTTCTTCTATGGAGTCGGTTTCCGTACCGGCGTCCTCGCCAAGGTACTTCCTCCCCTCTTTAGCTCGGGCATATCTATCGGCCAGAACATAAAGTTCGGCCACATCCTTGACCTTGTTCATCGCCAACTCTTCACGCATCTTGTGATTGCGCACATTCTGATGGAATGTGCTGAGAACGGCGGCGGGATGAACATCTGGGATGTTGTACTGCACCCGGCTGAACCTCTGTATGTACTTGTACATGTTTTCACCTTCTTTCTGGGGGGTGATGTGGAAATCGCTTGCCTGGCCATGAGCTTGGTGGCCTCCAGTGAAGGCGCCAACAAACTCATGACACAGATCTGACCAAGAAGAAATGGAATCCACTGGCAAGTACATCAACCACGACATGATGTTGGCCTTGAGTGCCAATAGGAAGTAATTGGCAAGCACCTTGTCGTCGCGACCTCTAGCAGCTTGCATCGCGATGGTGTAGATGCTGAGGAACTCCGACGGGTGGGTCTTCCCGTTGTACTTCTCTCCAACATCAGGCTTGAATGTGCGGCGGGAGGGCCATTGGAACTGCTGCAGCTCTCGGGTAAAGGCTGGACAACCCACCTCGTAAGGCAGGTCGCCGGCCCCCCCGGCGTCGGGTGGTCCATAGTAGGCCCCGCACGCCGATCTGACTGATGGCGCGTCTCCCGTCGTCATTCGATGGTAGTTCGAGCGTCTTCCTAGGCCCGTTCCCGAAGGACTTGACGTTGGTCGCGGCGGGTTCGCGGGTCGGACGATGCTTTGGAAACATTGTCACCGATGTCGGGTCGACGGGCCGGTGGCTGTTGTTGCGGCTGTGGGGCGGGGGGGGGGAGTGCACCATGGTCGCAGCGTCTCTGGTCCCCCCACCGTCGGCATGCACCGGCTCGTCAGGACGCTGGTGCAAGGGTCCCATTGGGAGCGGCTCGTCTTTGTTGGCGAAGCTGACAAGGCTTCGGATGGTGGCTCTCCACTCGTCGAGCTTCTCCGCAGCAGGGGAGAAGTCGAGGAGCAGCTACACGCGCGCCAGCGCTTCTGCTGGCGTAGGGGGCGGCGAGATCTGCGTAGACCGTGATGCGCTCCGACTTCTAACTGGGTTAGAAGGGGCTCTGTCGCGGTCTCGTGGTCGCACGCCGCCTGCACCGGTGTCTGAGCGGGCATGCCGGCCTGGTTCGTCCTGCGAGTGGCACACATGGCTCTTTACGCGGCGGTGCCCGGGGGCTCCGGCATCGCGGTGTTGCTCATCGCGTGTGGCCTGGGAAGGGCACGGCGCGGGCGCCAGCTGGGGTGCCGTAGAGGCTGCTGCGCCGCCCGTGGGTAGCATGGCCCCGCCCCTGGACCCAGTGGCGTGTGGCTCGTCGTATCGAATTCCGACAACACCGCTCGCCTAGCTCCGATCGCCAGAATGTCGTGCTTGCTCGCGGGCCATGTCTCCGGCCCCATCCGTGCCCACCAGGCCGCCTGCTCGCGCTGGCACAAACGGGCCGGCCCCAGACGAGCCGATCGCTGTGATCCCCTTTTTCTTGGGTGCCATGGTGATGATGAAGCCGGTGTGCTAACCTCCAAACCAGATTTTCACAGCTCACGCTGCCCCCTACCTAGCGCGCCAAAGATGTCGGGGGAAACGACACCTACGGGATCATGAGGAATCCCTTTTTCTACCGTTGGCGGGCGCGGGCCTGTGGAAAGAGCGGGATTGAGAGATCAACGCAGGGGATTATCCAGGTTCGGGCTGCAAGTGATGCGTAATACCCTACTCGTGCTGGTTTCTATTTATCTGGTGTTCTTGGACTAGCTACAAAGCGTGCAGGGTCCAAACAATCCGAATCCTTCCTCAGTACGCCACGGGCCTCCTTTTATAGTCAAAGGGGCTGCCACAGTGGCACACAGGAGGTGGAAAGTTATATAGTGGTCGAGTCTATCTCCAGGCACCGTAGGACAAACACATTTAATGCGCTGCCGACGTGCCCTTCTTGCTTCATCGGGGACGACAAGGAGGCTCGTCCCAGCTGTCGCCGCCTCGCCTGGCTTCGACGCACGTCCGAGCTGACGAGGCGTGTAGCGCCACACTGGCTGGCTGGCTTCTTAGTTGGTGCGGTGGCAGAGTCTTCACGAAGATCTGCATGTCACCACGCAGGTGCATGCTGAGTTGGCCTAGAGGCCGCACGTAGCCACGCAGGTGCTCGCCTAGTTGGTGGGCTGGCAGCTGCATGGGAACGGCGGTGGAGTCTTGGCAGATGTGGGCCTGGCTGCGGCCCTGCGGATGTCTTCGGCGGCCCTGCTGATGTCTTCGGCAAGGGTCTTGCCGGGGCCCCGGCAAGGATCTTGCCGCGGCATCGTGGGCGTCCCTGGCAAGGGTCTTGCCGGGGGGTCTCGTGGGTATCCTTGGCAAGGATCTTGCCGAGGATCTTCGTCTTCTGATTCTCATCTTAGTCTTGTATGTTCTTGGCAGGCACCTCCCGAGCTTTGGTTCCAATGTGGTTGAGGGCGTCAGAACTCTCAGGCTCAAGGGTGGCAGCCCTTCTGGCGCTTGGCAAGTTTCCCTGGCAAGGTTCTTGCCGGGGCTGTGGAGGCCGCCCCGTCAAGGGCCTTGCCCGGGGGGTTCACCTTGCCCTACTACTCCTTGTGTTTCTTGCTTGGTGTTGCTCTGGTTATCTTGTACCTTTACTTCCTCTGCCCCGCCAAGCATGGCCAGGGGCGTGGGGCGGCGCCTGCTCGCACACAAGTAAAGGGGTACAAAAAGGGACCACTACTTTTGTACACCGACAGTGGCGCATCAAGCAGCAGCCAGGGGAGACCGTGCAGAAGTACATCCAGCGCTTCAATAGCGTCCGCCTCAAGATTCCCAAGGTGACGGACGAGGCCATCATCTCCGTATTCTCCGATGGTGTTCGCGACGTCATGATGAAGGAGGAGCTCGCCATCCACGAGGACATGTGCACATCTCTAGAGATGTTCAACATGGCGACCAAGTGTGCAAGAGCCGGCGCCTCTCCCTCCTCGAACTTCCAGCCGCTGACCTAGAGCACAAGAAGGCCAAGGTCAAGGACGTGAAGCACAAGGGGGTTGTTGTGCTCGCGGCGCAACCGGAGATGAAGCGTCTTCCAGAACGTTCACAGCCACAACACCAACGACTGTCACAAGCTCAGGGCCATCCGCGATGGGCGCTTTGGTCAATGCCCCGAGCACAACGACCGGGGCTACGGCCGAGGAGGAGGGCGAAGTGGAGGACGCTGGGATGACCGCGACCCCCACCAGGATTGGCGCGACCGACCTCGCGAGGACCGTTGGCAGGACCAGCCTCACGAGGGCGCCTGGAGATACCAGCCTCGTGAGGACCGCCCCCATAGCAACGCTGGCCTCCCTCCGTTGCCGCCTCCACCAAGAAGGAACGACGACCATCATCAGGACGAGGGGGCTGGGGGCTTCCAGGAGTCGCGCGCCATCACCTGCATCTTGGGTGGCGCTCAGGCCCCAGCCTCTCAGCGTATCTTCAAGCAGTTTGCTAATGAAGTGAACGTGGCCCTTCCCAGTCTCGAGGCCACGCGCCCGCTCAGGTGGTCCAAGTGCGCAATTATCTTCAGCTCGCCAGACCAGCTCAAGTGTGCGGCAACTGCCAGCGCCCTTCCGATGCTCTGCTCGCCCATCATTAGCAATGTCCAAGTCACCAAGACCCTTATCGACGGCGGCGCAGGGCTCAATGTCTTGTCCGTTGAGATGTTCGACCGCCTACAAGTGCCATACGATCAGCTACGACTTACAAAGCCCTTCTCAGGAGTGACCGATGGCTCCACCACCCCGATTGGGCATGTCTGCCTCCCTGTCACATTCGGCCAGCGCGACAACTATCACACCGAGCTCATTGACTTCGATGTCGCCCACATCCGCCTGTCGTACAACGCCATCCATGGGTATCCAGCCCTGTCCAAGTTTATGGCGGTGACCCATCACGGCCACAACGTCCTCAAGATGCCAGGGAGCGGCGCCATCATCTCGGTCGCCTATGAGGAAAAGGACACTGTGTGCTCCCTCGAGCACGCTTATCAGGCGACAGTAGCCGAAGACCCAGAGAACGAAGGCGCCCTGTACCCTCCTGAGGCCATCCCCAAGAAGAAGAAGCAACTACTCCACCAAGGGCCTCAGGAGAGCGGCGTTTCCAGCGGCACCACCTCAGGACCTGCGCCCGCAGATGGGGTGCCTCCCTCCCTCGCATAGGAAGGCACGCCTGGTGCCCTCCTCAGGCTGGGCTCGGGGGCTCTCTTCTGGAGGGCCTCGGACCTAGCCAATGTCACGAGGGAGGCGCTCGGGCACCACGTGGAGGCATTCTTCGCTGCACGTTTCCCTCAAGAGGGCACAAGGCATGGAGCGCCTGGTGCTCAGGAGTTCATCACCAAGGCGACCCAGCAGCTTCGAGAAGCAAGGACCATGCGCGGCGACCGCCGCCCACCACCTAGCGCAGCTCCCCATCCTGGCGAGGATGGCGAGCTGCGCGTATGCATCTACATGGCTGGATCTCAGCGGCGTTTCTGGCCTTCGCACGTTGGTCGGTGCGAGGGTCCACCTCACAGCTATGTTCGCATGCCATTCGGCTTGCCGAACGCGGCTGTCACCTTCTAGCACCACTTACGGAGCATTCTGGCGGCTCAGGAGGCCAGGCATCATGTTGTCCTGGCAGAGAGGGTGACGGTTCTTCATGAGCCGCCCGGGCACCTAGAGCCTCCCGAGCCTCAGGACCCTGGCGACTCGTGAGGAGCAACTTCTTCAGCACGCGACTTCAGCTACTTTAACACCCCTCCAGCAACGGTATCAGGTGACTTTCTGGTTCATTCAGTTGGGGTCGCCCCTCGGGCAGCATTATCCCCGAGTCGCTCGGGCCTGTCCCCGCGACGTTGGGGGCGCCCATCGGGCTGCATCATCCCCAGGCCGCTCGGGTCCGTCCCTGTGGCATGTATTATTCTTGCATCTATCTGAACTAGCTTGCCTCCTTGCATGATTTACCCTATGATTGTCACCTGCCTGTCTTGTACTTGGATACCATGAACGTCGTGCGCCCTTGCAAGCCCACCCAAGACTGCCCTAGCTGCCGCGGGAGCCGCGCGCCTGTTGTCTTTCTTTAGGATTCTTTGCATGAGAAGGCTAGGCACGGCGTCTGTGCTCGGGTCCGTCCCTGCAGCGTCAATGAACCCAATGACTGAGCTCTCTCTGGCGGGCCGGTCCCGTTCACCTCCTGGGGTCGTTCGTGTTTGGCCTTCTCATGTAACCACCTCGGAGGGTCGCCACAATTATCAAGAACCAAGACCAGGCGCAACCTTCCTTGAGGTAGGGCCTCGCGAGTCCCGCACTGGCTCACGAGTGCCCAGACACACCTCGTCTAGCCCTGTCATGCAAACCACATGTCAGAGCGGGGCTGTACAAATCCCGGGGGCTCCACTCAGAGGGAGCCCTCACCCATGCACCAGTGGAAGCACCATGCTCCGCGCTGGCAGCCGACACGGTCAAGGAGCGGCTATGCCCGTGCAAGTGCGGAAGCGCTATGCTCCGCGCTGGTGATAAACAACTGAGGGCGGACCCATGGCCACATCAACCTCAGGGAGCCACCCGGCTCAGTGTCTAGCCTCGCCGCAAAGCTTTGCCCTCGGGAGAGTTGCGCAAGGGGGCTGGGCACGGGGGCGATGCTCAGGTCACGCCTAGCATACACCGTCCTGCCAGGTCCCTCGGACCTGGCCGTCGCGCGCCCCTCCCTAGCGGGACCTCGGCGAGGACAGGTATGGAGGTCTGTTTGAGTGTCAAGGGGGACTCCTGAGCATCGCGACTCAGGAGCCTAACTGCTCACGTAGCCCCTCAACCCTTGGCCCCGTCTTGGTGATCTGCACGGCCCAACGGTGGCTGAGGCATGCGCAGGGTCGGGCCCTGCCGGCGTAGAACACTAAGGCCTACTTTCGCATCTCCTTCCCGTAGGCCGTTTGCGCATCAAGGTCGACTCCTGAGCATCACGACTCAGGAGCCTAACTGGCCACGTAGCCCCTCGCCCCTTGGTCCAATTCTGGTGATCCGGAAGGAGCGCCATTATTCACCAGCGAGCCTCCTATTCAGCCTTGGGCCCCGTCATCAGGGAGCGGCCTCCAATCGGCAGTGTCGCCGTCGCTCCTATCATCGGCCTTGGTCGCGGGATCGGCGGCACCATCGGCTGGAGGTGCAGGGTTGATGGCAAGGAACTTCTTCAATAAGTCCTCCACCTGGCCCTTCACGGCCTTGGCAGCAGCTGTGCAGCGCTCCTCATCCACAGGCTGAAGCAAGACACCAAGGTCGGCATTGGGATCGCGAAGATGATGGTGGCTGAGGACGCGCGTCAGGGCCGATGAGGAGAGCGCGCGTGCTTCCCCCTCCACCATGGGGCCGATCCCGTTGACAAGGTCCTCGAGTGCCATGACGAGCTGAGGAAGTAGCTGGGTGAGGCCCTCATCATCAGTCACCAACGGCTTCTCCAAGCCCTTCTCGTAAAGTTCCTGCAGCGCCTCGCAGGACCTCTCCTCAAGAGACTTGAAGGCCTCGCGATCCTCGGCAAGAACCATCGCCTTGGTTTCCAGCTCGGCCTTCTCCGCTTCCACCTTCTTCTCCAGTTTCCCCAGGCGGTCGCCTTCCGCGGCCTGCGCCCGCGCCAGCTGCTCCAGCTCAGCATCACGGCCGGTGACCGCTTCTTCTCAGGCCTTTAGCTTCTCCTCCCGCACCTCGAGCTGGCGAGCCACGGTAGCGCGTTCCTTGCGCAAGTTCTCCAGCTCGACCTCCGCCACCCGGCATCGCTCCATGGTGGCCTCGGCATCCTTCCACGCCACCTCACGGGCGCCCACGGCCTCGTCGACGACCTGCTTGCCCTCCTCGGAAGCTGCCATGGCCTGACCCTAGGTTGCCCTCACAGATGCGTCGGATCGCAGCCACTCCGCACCGAACTCCAGGCGCCCTGACGCCAGGCGACGGTCGGCGCCCTGGGGGTCGTCCCGAAGCTGGGTCAGCATGGAAAGAGCCTCCTCCAGAGCGTCGGGCGAGGCAGAAGGATCACAAGCCAGTGGTGTGATGGGAGGGGGAGGAGATAGCGTCATTGCCAAGGTCTACGAGTTGGTAGCACCAGAAGAAGAAACAGGGGGCTCCTGAGCCTTTGGGACTTTGGCCGGTGAGCTGAGAGCGGGCGCCTCCAAAGCCGGCCTGGCTGCGGGGGCCGCTTTCTCCTGGGGTCGGTCCTCTGGGTCTCACGAGGTTGATCGGGCCGAAGAGGCGCGAGGGCTGTTGCCGCCCTTCCGCGCCGGAGGAAGCGTGGCCATGACAGGCTGCTGCGTCCCTAAGGGTGCAGCCGCTCCCTCTCTCTTCTTCTTCGCCAACAGCGTTGGCATGGCGTTGCGAGGGAAGTGCATCAAGAAGCAGCGGAGGAAGCAGGAATGAGGTCAGGGCAAAACACTTACTGGTCAACAGCGGCATAGTCCCTCGGCCTCTTCTGAAGCACGAAGCTCGAAGGCTTCGTGACCTGCGGCATCGGCGGACGAGTCCCAGGAGCGGATGAGGGCGCGACAGCTGGTCCTACGGCGGCACCTACCAGCGTCAGAACAGGGGCGCCGCCTCAGGAGATCAACGTCGACCTGCTCTTCGTCGGGGTCCCAGCCGGCGGCTTCTTCGGGGAAGTGCCCCTGGAACTCGTGGTCACCCAGCGAGGGGCAGGGACTCCCTCACCGGGTGGTCGCCGGCCTCATCGTCGTCATGGAAGGTACGGAGGAGATCCGCCACAAGAGGGGAAACCTCTCCCTCCCCCTCCTGGGTCGCCCCCGAGTCGGTCTGCTCCTCCTCGCCGGACTCGCCTGAGGACACCATCACCGGGGCCACACCGCCAGGGTCTCTGAAGGAGCTGGCGGCACGAGCCCGTGCCCATCGAAGACAGGCATGGCGGCAGCCACCTTCACCTCATCTAGGCGGCGGTACAAGGGAAGATGTGTGTCGGGCGGATACCCCTGATCGTCCCCGACTAGGAGGCGGAGAGCCGCGCCCAGCTCCTCATCTGACAAGGCACCCGGGCGCAGACGGGGGTCCTCCCCCTCATCCCTGAGCTTCCACAAGGGGCGTGAGCGCGCCTGGAGCAGGGCTATGCGCTGCGTCAGGAATTCCTTGACGATCATGGCCCCCATCAGCTTCTCCACCTACGGGTCGTCTGGCTTCAGGTCGGCAGTCATCTTCTCCAGCACCTGCCTCACGCCGGGGGTCGGTGATCTTCGCATGGAGCCACCGGTCGTGAGGTGAGGGCATCTCTGTTGGGAGCACCAACCGAGGGTGGGAGCACTTGGCGTCCATGAGGACCCACTTGCTCCTGAAGCCCTCGGCCTTTTTCCCAGCCTTCGAGATCGCGTTGGTCCCGTTAGCCGCAATGAAGTTGGCGCACCCCGAGCAATTGCCCTCCTTGAGCCGGAGATAGAAGAAGTGGCGAAGCAGCGCCACAGATGGCATCACCCCCACAAATGCCTCACGATAAAAGGCGAAGATCGACAGGAGAAGGACTGAGTTGGGATGGAGATGAAGGGCATGCAGCTTGTAGTGGCTGAGGACAACGTAGAAGAAGTCGGAGAAACGGGGGACCAGCCCTGCGACGATGCTATTCATGAAGAAGGGATAGAAGGTACTGCCTGAGGGCTCCGGCTCAGCGCAGCCAGCCCAGAGCATGGTCTTCCCCCCTCATTGCTGCCGTCCGCCATCAGCAGGAGCGTAGCGGCGAGGTTTTTCTTCGAGACATTAGGCGCGCTCAAAGCCGGCTCGTACCAGGAAGGCGAGTGCACGGCCTTCGCCTTGTCGGACGCCATTGACTGCAAGCTCAGAGAGGGGTTCGTATGGATCTGGAGTCTTTCGGGGTGAGAAGGAGAAAGGGGATCTGGAGCAAGACGAAGGAAGGTAATAAAGGCTCTGCAGCGCGTGCCAGCCTTTTGTCCGGTGAGGACGGTTGCCGAGGTAGCATGGGGAAGCGGAGACGCCCACGTCCCGTTAGTCACCACGCGTCAATCAAGGCCGCAGGCGGTTGGGGCCCGCGGCGCTCTGCACTTGCCCTTTGGCTTGGCCTCGAAGCCAAGTCCGAGCGCGCCTTGGGCCCGGGGGCTACTATTGGCGTCCTGGGAACGGGGGTACCCAGACCTGCCTGCCTGCGGCCCATGGCGTGGCTCCACCAACGGCCTGTTATGACCCATCTTCAGCAGCAACCACTCAAGCCCCTCACGAGGGGCCAAGCCTCGTGAGGCGGACGACACCAAGACCTCCTCAAGGGCAGCGTCACTAGGCTGGCTCCCGAGGAGCAGAGATATCTATGCGAGGGGCACCTCGCGAGGTTCATGTGACGTGATCCATGACGACCAAGGCCAGGCGGGCGCTAGCGGGCGCACCAGTTTCCTCTTTATTGCTAAAGAGGTAGGCGCAGGCAAGGAGTCCTGAGGCGTCAGGCAAAGATTTCCATATCGGTGCAACGAGACCAAGACCAGCAGGACGGCAGGACGGAGGTCATCGCTGAGCCAACTGCTACATCACCACCAGAGCCTTTGGCAGGCGAAGACCACCTTTTGTCAGGATAGCTTGTACTAGTTGTCTCCCTTCAAAATTGGCCGTTGTGGGATCCCTTCCCGCCTACATTTGGGAAGAGGACCAAGGCCTCTATAAATAGGACTAGCCACCACCATAAGAAGGGGACAGATCATTCAGACCACCCTCATACGCACCAGCTCACCGAGCTCAAGAACACCTCTCCTCAGGAGGTTGTTCTTAGCTTGTACTTGTTCATCCTCAGCCTACAAGGCAATCCACCACACCACACTGGAGTAGAGTATCACACCACAACGGTGGCCCGAACCAGTAGAAACCCTCGTGTCTCTTGTTCTTGGGTTCGTCGAGCTAGGCCTTGAGATCGTTGTGCGAGCGAGCTGGGGAGAGAGAGTTCTTCATGCGCACCCCATGGTTCGAACCTCAAGGGTTTGCCGGAACCCACAATACGACACGCGCGGCCGGGTGGTCAGACGGCTAGAAGAATTCGAAGCAAGTAAAGAAAAGAGAACTAGAAAACTTACTACAGGCGGCGGGTTAGCGCGCCTTTACGGCTCCTTGCCGAACCGCCAGTCCGTCTCCGAGAGCTTGCAGTCAGAGAAGAAGTTTACCAACCGGACCACCTCCACGTCCGGCAGCACTTTGGTGCACATCCGGCACGGCTCCCGGCGCCCACTCATGCTGCTGATGAGGTGGGGCCGGGCTTGAAGAGGCAGCACCCGGCGCTCCACAAAGGTGGCCAGCAAGTTCGAGGCCCTAAGGCCCCCCGACTCCGTCATCTCTTGGAGTCGGGTGACAGCGGTGGAGGCGGCAGCCGACAGGTTCTTCTGTCAGAATTTCCAATTGGTGCGAGGCTCGGCAGGGAAGCCGGCCGCGTAGGCCGGCAGGTTGACGTAGTCCAGCATCGCGCGTATATTCTGGACGTAGAAGTAAGACTTCTACCACAGCTTGGCCGACTGCAGTAGCGCGAGGGCCGGGAAGAGAACCCCGGTGCCAGAGCTCCGCACCGCGAAGCAGGCCCCGCACTGGGCCGCCTCGTCCTTGGCGGCGGTGCCGAGCTTGAGGTAGAAGAGTTCTCCCCATAGCTCCAGCATTGGCAAGACACCGAGATACCCCTCGCAGAGGGTGACGAAGGTGGCCAACAGCACCATCGTGTTCGGCATGAGGTGGTGGGGCTGGAGTCGGTGGAAGTCAAGGAACGAGCGGAGAAAACCGCTCGCCGGCAGACCGAACCGTAGAGAAAATGCGACCGGAAGACGACGTGCTCACCGTCCTCCGGCGACGGCAAGATCTCCGTCTCGGGAGGAATGCGCACCTGCACATGCGCCGCGCGAGGCAGCCAACGCATCTGGTGAAGGAAGTGGAGGTGGTCGTCGTGGACGATGGAGCCGTGTACGTCCATTTTGCATCATGTTTTCTTACTGTTATTTATGATGTTTTTATCCATAATAGTGATTTTTGAATTAATTCTAATGCCTTTTCACTCATAATTTGCAAGGTACACACCAAGAGGGAGAATTCCGGCAGCTGGAAATCTGGACCTGAAAAAGCAACGTCAGGCCACCTATTTTGCACAACTCCAAACAAGCTGAAACTTCACAGGGATTTTTTATGGAATATGTAAGAATTACTGGAGCCAATAACTACCATAGGGGGCCACCAGGTGGGCACAACCCACCTGGGTGCACTAGGGCCCCCAGGCACGCCCTGGTGGGTTGTGGCCTCCTCGGCCCACCTCCGGTGCCCATCTTCTGGTATATAGGTCATTTTGACCTAGAAAAAATAAGGAGGAGACTTTCGGGATGGAGCGCCGCCGTCTTGAGGGGGAACTTGGGTATGAGCACTTTTGCCCTCCGACAGAGCAATTCCGCCGGGGGAACTTCCCTCCCGGAGGGGGAGAGCATCGTCATCATCATCACCAAGAACTCTCCCATCTTGGGGAGGGCAATCTCCATCAACATCTTCAACAGCACCATCTCATCTCAAAACCTAGGTCATCTCTTGTGTTAAATCTTGTTACCGGAACTATAGATTGGTGCTTGTGGGTGACTAGTACTGTTGATTACATCTTGTAGTTGATTACTATATGGTTTATTTGGTGGAAGATTATATGTTGAGATCCAATATGCTATTTAATACTCCTTTGATCATGAGCATGTTTATCATTTGTGAGTAGTTACTTTTGTTCTTGAGGTCACGGGAGAAATCATGTTGCAAGTAATCATGTGAACTTTATATGTGTTCGATATTTTGATAGTATCTATGTTGTGATTCCCTTAGTCGTGTCATGTGAACGTCAACCACATGACACTTCACCATATTTGGGACTAATGGAATGCATTGTGGAGTAGCAATTAGATGGTGGGTTGCGACAGTGACAGAAACTTAAACCCCAGTTTATGCGCTATGTTCTAAGGGACCGATTGGATCCAAAAGTTTAATGGTATGGTTAGAATTTATTCTTAATACTTTTATCGCAGTTGCGGATGCTTGAGGGAGGGTTAATAATAATTAGGAGGTTTGTTCAAGTAAGAACAACACCTAAGCATCGGTCCACCTAGATATCAAATGATCAAAGTAGCGAACAAAAATCGAACCAACATGATGAAAGTGACTAGATGAAATTCCCGTGTACCCTCTAGAACGCTTTGTTTATCATAAGACACTGTTTTGGCCTGTCCTTTGCCTCAAAAGGATTGGGCTACCTTGCTGCACTTTTGATACTACTATCGTTACTTGCTCGTTACAAATTATCGTGCTATCAAACTACTTCGCTACTTACAATTTCAGCACTTACAGACATTACCTTACTGAAAACTTCTTGTCATTTCCTTCTACTCCTCGTTGGGTTTGACACTCTTACTTATCGAAAAGAGCTACAATTGATCCCCTATACTTGTGGGTCATCAAGCCGTCCCAGTCGCCGGAGCGCCCGCCGCACACCATGGATATGGTTGTTCGGTGGCGGCGCGGAGCGGTCGCGTAGGGGCGGCGCCGCGGCGATTCGGAGAAGTCTTGTGACGGTGGGCTGCAGCAACGCTCCGGCGACAAGCAGCGAGGTGGCGTGTGTGCATTCTGCCGCCTCCTCCTCCCCCTACTTATAGGCCCGCGGCGGCGGAGCCGTGGACGCGAGACATGGGGGTCGTGGGATTAACTGCGCCCACTTGACCCACGACCCCGCACCTTCTGCGCCATAACGACGTGAAGTTAATGCGCCTCAGAAGGGCAACGGTTTGCCTCGGCCGCAGCGGATCCGCGCGCGCCGAGGCCCTATAGTGGTGGGCCCGGGCCTGCGGCGATGTTCCGTCGCGCGCGTGGGCTGGCAGGCCGGCCTGGTCTACGGGTGGCGCGTGGCGAACGAGCAACGAGCGGCAAGCCTGTCACCCGGCTGGGGCGCCACCCGACCTCTACCCCGACGTTTCGAATTCATCAGTCGGCCGGCCGCTCCTTGGCTAGCTCCTAGCAGACCACGTTGCCAGAAGACAGATGAAGCATGATTACCAGATCACTTCGAGTAGGAAGCTGCTGAGGCTCCTCGATTTCAGTTGTGGCGCCCCACCAGCTTCGGGGACTACTGTCGGAGTAAATGACCACGGGTAGCCTCATCAGCCCCCATGGTATTTTAAGACATCGGGGCTAGCTGCACCCCTCACGCCTCCCGGATGACAGGCCGACCCTTTAGGCCGCCTGGTCTGACGAGCCGGCTATTAGAAAGAGGTAGGCTCTCGGAAGGCGGCCGCGGGGGGGCTGACTCCTATCCGGCGGCCCCTCGTTCCCTCAAAGTTTGCACCCCATTACCGCGACGAGATGGGGCTTGGCTACAATGCGACCTGCAAGATGCGACCCCATCTTCGGAGAAGAGGGAGTACGAGGGGAGGTCCGTTCTTCACGGTGTAGGATCGATAAAAGGATGGGGATAACTAGCTGCAAGCAGCCAAAAAATGGAAAATAAGTGATTATGACCCGACGAGGAGGATGCTCACCGAAGCTTGCAATCCGAACATTCGCCGATCCACAACCCGCAATACTACTCCATACAACCACGCTCAAGTCGTGGAGCACGAGATAGGTGCAATCCGCAAGGAAAGCCACGAACTCTAAGCCACACAACACGATCTAGTCATCGAGCAGGAATTAGGAGCAATTTCTCAAGGAATCACGAGAATAAGGGTAAGAAGATCTCTCCAAGCTCAAGAGGAGTCTATGTCTTTGGTCTTCAATAGAAATGGCAAAAGTCCCCAACGAAGGGATGAGCTAGCCTATTTATAATCGGGACAACCCCCTGGATAGGCGTGGAAACAAACTAGCTTTGGGAACCAGCTTAGGTGTGAAAGAGAACCGGCTTTGGTTTGACTAAATGGCTTCGAGACTTAATGAGGTAGCTTCTAGAAAACTCTCGTTGGAGGTGGTTAGCAGTTCCCCAACAAACATTGTTCACTAGAATCAAACAATGTTTCCTTCAGTGGCATAGTCGAGTTCTAGAAACCTTTCGCAAGTTGGGATATCCAAACTCATGCAAAACATTGTTTCAACAGAATCGGAACAATGTTTCTTCAGCAGACAACTCATTTCTTCATGAATTCGTAACTTTGTTTCTTTGCCATAAAACATTGTTTTGCACGGACTGAAATGTGTTTGCCCTTCTTTGATATCGCACCTGAGTTCAACCAAAAACAAAGGAGGTGAAGGCACAACCATGTTTTCAACGTCAAATGATAGACTTAAGTTAGCATTCACCTGATCATGTATTTGCATTGTGTGACTTTTGGTGATTGGACCTTTGATGGTTGGTGGTGTGGTGCCCATGGTTGGGATGTCCTCATCATCCTCCCCCTCTTGAGAAGGAGTCGTCCTTGACTCTAAAGGCCCAAAGTATGGGGAAAGTTCAGGGACATTGAAGGTTGGGCTAACACCATATTTTCTGGAAGATCGATCTTATAAGCATTGTCGTTGATCCTTTCGAGCACCACAAATGGTCCATCACCGTGTGGCTGCAACTTGCACTTGCGTTGCTCAAGAAAACGGTCCTTCCGAAGGTGTACCCATAAGAAATCGCCTTGCTCGAACACCAGCTTCTTCCTGGTCTTGTTTACCCACTTCGTATATTGTTCTGTCATTTTCTCAATGTTATCCTTTGCCTGGGCATGAAGTTTCTTGACAAAATCTTCACTCTTACTTGCATCGAGGCTAGTTCGTTCCAGCATTGGCCAAGGCAAAAGATCGATGGGAGCAATAGGTTTGAATCCATAAACAAGTTCAAATGGGCAAAATTTAGTGGTCGAATGTACCGCCCTGTTATACACGAACTCCACATGAGGTAGGCACTCTTCCCACATCTTTAACTTCTTTTTGAGGACTGCTCGTAGAATCATGGACAACGTTCGGTTGGCAACTTCAGTCTTTCCATCATTTTGTGGGTGGCATGTCGTGGAAAATAGGAGCTTAGTGCCAAGTTTTCCCCACAAGGTCTTCCAAAAGTAGCTCAGAAATTTTGTGTCACGATCTGTCACAATCGTGCGTGGTACTCCATGTAGCCGCACAACTTCCCTGAAAAACAGATCAGCAATGTGTGAAGCATCATCGCTCTTATGACGTGGGATAAAATGTGCCATTTTGCTAAAACGATCAACTACCACAAACACCGAGTCACTCCCCCTCTTAGTCCGTGGTAAACCAAGAACAAAATCCATAGAAATATCTTCCCACGGAGTATTCGGAATAGATAGAGGAGTATATAAACCATCAGGATTCAAACGGGACTTAGCTTTGTGACAAATCTCGCATCTCATCATGTAGCGTTCCACGTCACGTCTCATTCGCGGCCAAAAGAAGTGATCAACGAGTACACTTTCAGTTTTCTTGGCTCCAAAATGTCCCATGAAACCACCAGCGTGAGCCTCCTGCAAGAGCAACAAACGAACAGAACAATCTGGGATACACAATTTGTTAGCTCAAAATAGAAATCCATCATGCAAGTGAAACTTCTCCCATCCTTTTCCCTTGTTACACTTTGAAAATGGTTCAGCAAAGTATGAGTCGTTAGCATACAATTCTTTGATGCTTTCTAAACCAAGGATTTTAACATCAACTTGGGAAAGTAAAATGTGACGCCTAGACAATGCGTCGGCAACAACGTTATCTTTCCCTTTCTTGTACTTGACAATATAAGGAAAAGACTCTACGAACTCACTCCATTTTGCATGTCTATGGCTCAGTTTGACTTGGTCCTATAGATGTTTTAAAGATTCATGGTCAGAATGTATTACAAACTCTTCTGGCCACAAGTAATGCTACCATGTTTCTAGAGATCGAACAAGTGCATACAATTCTTTGTCATAGACGGAATAATTAAGGGTTGGACCATTAAGCTTCTCACTAAAGTAGGCAATGGGTTTACCTTCTTGCATTAGAACTCCACCAATGCCAACACCACTTGCATCACATTCAATCTCAAATGTCATACCAAAATCAGGAAGTGAAAGTAATGGGGCTGATGTCAATCTCGTCTGCAGTTCTTGGAAGGACTTTTTTTGGGCATCACCCCATTGGAATGGAGTGTCTTTCTTCATTAGCTCATTCATGGGTGCCGCAATGGTGCTGAAATTCTTGATGAACCGACGGTAGAAACCTGCAAGTCCGAGGAAATTACGTACTTGGCTCACATTTTGTGGAGGCATCCACTCACGAATAGCCTTGATCTTCTCTTCATCGACCTCCACACCTTTTGCTGAAACAACAAAGCGAAGAAACACAACCTTGTTTGTGCAAAATGTGCACTTTTCCACGTTAGCATACAACTTTTCCTCCCGTAGGACAGCAAGCACACATTTTGTATGTCCAACATGATCCCCCAATGTTTTGCTATAAATCAATATGTCATCAAAGTAAACCACTACAAACTTGCCAATGAAGGATCTAAGCACATGATTCATCAATCTCATGAAAGTACTAGGTGCATTCATTAATCCAAAAGGCATAACCAACCATTCATACAAGCCACATTTTGTCTTAAATGCAGTTTTCCATTCGTCACCCTCTTTCATTCTTATTTGGTGGTAACCACTTCACAAATCAATTTTGGAAAATATGGTGGAGCCACAAAGTTCATCAAGCATGTCATCGAGCGTAGGAATTGGGTGCCATATCTCACAGTTATGTTTTTAATGGATCTACAATCAGTGCACATGCGCATGGTACCATCTTTCTTTGGAACTAAAAGTATCGGAACAACACAAGTACAAAGACTTTCCCTTACATACCCTCTGTTAAGATCTTCTACTTGCTGCTGAATTTCCTTCGTCTCCTCTGGGTTTGATTGGTACGGTGGTCGGTTTGGTAGTGGGGCGCCCGGAACCAAGTCGATTTGGTGCTCAATGCCCCGGTTCGGTGGCAAACCAGGTGGTACCTCCTTGGGAAACACATCCTCATACTCCTACAAAAGATCCAAAGCAACACTAGGAAGAGTTGAGGATAAATCGTTAGCAGCCAATAAAGTTTCCTTGTACATGAGTACAAAGAATGGAGTATTATGTTCTCTCAATTCCCGCATATCCCTTTTCCTAGCCGTCATAACTAATCCTTGTTTTTCCCGGGGCTTGGTCATATTTGGCTATGGAGCTTTTGGCTGTGGAAACACTCTCTCACTATGTTGGTGGCTCACTCGTTGTGTATGATCACTATCTCCCTTTTTCTTTCCTTTTATTTTTATCTCATCGAGATAGACTTCCTCGGCTGTCATGGGCAGCCAAGTGAACTTTTCTCCCTAATGGACAAAACATAAGCGATTCGCATGCCTGCTAATTTGCACATCACGGTCATGCAACCACGGTCGTCCAAGAAGCAAGTGACAAGCATGCATCGGCACCACATCACACTCAACATCATCTTGATATGTCCCAACTGAAATTGGTATGTGCATGCTACTAATCACCTTAATTGCACCACAATCATTCAACCATTGCATGCGATATGGGTGTGGGTGATGTTTTGTTTGCAATTGAAGCTTCTCGACCATCTCTGTGCTTGTAATATTGTTGCAGCTGCAGCTATCAACAATCACTCGACATATCTTTGAGTTGACAAGGCAACGGGTATGGAAAAGATTATGCCGCTGCCCCTTGTCCTCCTCCACAACCTGGGCGTTAAGTGAACGACATACAACCAAAGCTTCTCCATCAAGTTCCTCATGAGATAAAATAGTTCCTCCTACTTCCCTACCTTGCTCCTCTTCCACTTCATCATTGCCACCTTCAGGGTTGCTTTCAGAGTCCCATTCACCTCATTCATTGATGATCATAGTTTGTTTGCTTGGACATTCGGAAGAAATATGACCTCTTACTTTGCACTTGTGGCATTGAATGTTGCTGTGGCGGGTAGAACTCTTTTCTGGAGGTGGAGGAGAGGATACTCCTGCTGTAGCTGATGACCTCTTCTCTTGATTGCGAATAGCAGGTGAGGAAGCCATCGAGGCATGTGGGTGTCTAGGTGGTGCACCCTCAAACTAACAACCATATGGCTCTTGTGCTCGCTGCCATGAGTGTGTGGTTGTGCGGCCTTGGAAAGCACGAGTACGACCATTACGCATATTCTTCTTCTCAACTCTTATAGCTTGATGTACCACATCTTGTAATGTATCATAAGGAAACATCTCCACAAAATCTGATATTTCATCATTCAGCCCATGTAAAAATCTCGCCATCTTTGCCTCATCACTTTCACGGGTTCTTGTCCGAATTAGCAGCACCTCCATCTCTTTATAGTACTCCTCAATTGTGAGGGAACCTTGAGTGAGCCCCTGCAACCGCTTGTACAGTTTCCTCTCATAGTATGATGGAACAAAACGACGCCTCATGACTTCCTTCATCAAAGTCCAACTGCGGATATGATTATTGCCTGACATCAACCGATCGTCTTGCAGCTGATTCCACCATGTAAGAGCATAACCAGAGAACTCCATAACAGCAAGATCAACTCTCTTGGCTTCAGAAAAACCATGGATGCAAAAGATTTGATCACACTTCTCTTCCCACTCAATATATGCATCCAGATCCTCTTTTCCCGTGAATGATGGCACATGTAACTTCACTCTCGCTTGCTTGTCACTGTCATCCTGATCACGACGGTCGTAATGAGGACCAATGCGACCAAAAATAGCACCACGGCGAGGCGGGGACTAGGGTTGATAGTCCCCCATGCCTTCATCTTCGTCACCATGCTCGGAGAGATCTTCGAGGAAGATGGCATCACCATCCCGCGGGGGTCATGGCCTCGCCCGCGAGCTTCTACTCCATGTAGCCCACCCTCACGGGCACCAGAAAAGTCGCCACGCCTCCGTTCAGCACCAACAGCAGGGGCGCCGTGCGCAGCAGCTCCTGCTGCTCTTCCACGACCAATATGGCGATTGTTATTTTCTTGACGTTGCCGGTTGTCGGCGGCCAGCGAGGCAATGGGGATATGTTGATGTTGATCCCCATTATCCGCGATAGGAAGATGACCACCAAACATCCTTCGCATAGCTGCAACTATAGTCTCCTCAATCATATCACCAAGTGCTGCGCGATTTTTTGGGAGATCATCTTCCACATATTGCTGTCCATGTACACTCGAGTTGTATCCTGCCATGTTAACTCTAGGAAACAAGTGGAAAAAAGAAAAATATATGTGGAAAACACTAAGCTCACCTTCTTGCTTACCCAAATTCTAATGATTCCTTGGCGGCTGTGCGGAAGTAGCAAATCAGGAGTGGACGGGCGAATGAAAGGAAGGAAGCTGACGGTTTCTAGGTGGATCTGGGTGGGGTAAAAAGGGAGGGCTAGTGCTGAGATCCAATCGATGCAAACCAAATAAACAAGAAAAATTTGTCGATCCTTGCACCACGTTTGAGCTGCAACACTTGCCACTACAACTTCTGAAATTTCTCACCAAACTGAAAATGATTGCACACTTGCTCAACAATTTCTCTTCTTTTTTTGCTCTTTTTTTCCTCTCTTTTTTTTTGCAACACAATATATCCAACAACAAGACTCAAAGAAAAACAACAGGAACTTTGGATAGAACTTGGTGCAAACACAAAGAGGAAAGCAAACAACTAGATCTCAACAACAAAGGCTTGGATTTTTTGTGGCTTTTTGGCTTTGGACTCTAGGATGGGGAAAACCAAACTAAATAGGATAGATCTAGCAACAAAGATACATATCCTACCATGTAAACTTGCTTTGAATACCAGATGATGTGACCCCGTCTTCGGAGAAGAGGGAGTACGAGGGGAGGTCTGATCTTCACGGTGTAGGATCGATAAAAGGATGAGGATAACTAGCCGCAAGCAGCCGGAAAATGGAAAATAAGTGATTATGACCCGACGAGGAGGATGCTAACCGAAGCTTGCAATCCGAACATTCGCTGATCCACAACCCGCAATACTACCCCACACAACCAGGCTCAAGTCGTGGAGCACGGGATAGGTGTAATCCGCAAGGGAAACCATGAACTCTAACCCACACAACACGATCTAGTTGTGGAGCACGAATTAGGAGCAATTTCTAAAGGAATCACGAGAATAAGTGTAACAAGATCTCTCCTATCTCAGGAGGAGTCTATGTCTTTGGTCTTTGATAGAAATGGAAAAAGTCCTTAACGAAGGGAAGAGCTCGCCTACTTATAATCGGGACAACCCCCCTGGATAGGTGTGGAAATAAACTAGCTTTGGTAACCATCTTAGGTGTGAAAGAGAACCAGCTTTGGTTTGACTAAATGGCTTCGAGACTTAATGAGGTAGCTTCTGGAAAACTCTCATTGGAGGTGGTTGGCAATTCCTGACCAAACATTGTTCACTTGAGTCAAACAATGTTTCCTTCAGCAGCATAGTCGAGCTTTGGAAACCTTTCGCAAGTTGGGATATCAAAACTCGTGCAAAACATTGTTTCATCAGAATTGGAACAATGTTTCTTCAGCAGACAACTCATTTCTTCATGAATTCCTAACTTTGTTTCTTCGCCATAAAACATTGTTTTCCACAGACGGAAATGTGTTTGGCCTTCTTTGATATCGCACCTGAGTTCAACCAACAACAAAGGAGGTGAAGGAACAACCATGTTTTCAAGGTAAAATGATAGGCTTAAGTTAGCGGTCACCTGATCATGTATTTGCATTGCGTGACTTCTTGTGATTGGACCATTGATGGTTGGTGGTGTGGTACCCATGGTTGGGATGTCCTCATCACCTGCCACCCCCGAATCCAGGACAGAATGTGGCCACAGTGCTGGCGGCGGGCCCTACCTGTCGGCCGAGTTCACGACAGCTGGCGGGACCCACCAAGCTGGGGGGCCCAGCAGCCGGCGCCCAGAGACACTAACGGCCGGGTCCTACACCCGGCCGGATTAGCATTGTACCCCTGGGGGGTTAGGCCTATTACCCCCAGGCTCACCCATACAAACGGTTCCAAATCCTAGCCAGCATACACACATGTAGAGAGAAGTAGAGGAGCTAGGCTTGCCCTTCTTCCTCTAGCCAAACAGCTCAAGGAGCAATCTTGTAGCTACTCTATTGACGATAATCATCATGCAGAGACCCCGCAGAGTAGGACTAGGGGTGTTATCTCCACGGAGAGCCCCGAACCTAGGGAAGATTCGCAGGGGTATGCGGTCCCGCTCACTCCCGCTTCCAGAGCTCGGCGACGTACTCTTGTCCCCATCCATGATATGCCACCCCCTGGCATATGTTGGTAGATATCCCCGACATCTCCTATGTGTGTTGATCAATAAGAAAATCAAGGAGTACGAGGAGTGCTTACCCATCGCTGAGTACGCCTACAATCGAGCAAGACATTCGACTACCGGCAAGTCCCCCTTCGAGGTCATGTACGGTTTCAACCTGTTGTCCCCATTGGGCATTCTACCGCTACCACTACAAGAGTGCATCAACATGGACGCGAACGCACGACCGAGCTATCTCAAGAATGTGCATGAAGATACGAGACAAGCAATCGAGCGCCAAGTAAACCGCCTCATGACTAAGATCAACATCAACAAGCACACTATGATATTCAACATCGGAAATCTTCTGTGGATACACCTTCGCAAGGACTGCTTCCCCAACGAATGCAAGTCCAAACTTCTACCTCAAGTCGACAGCCCCATCAAGTGATCGCACGCTACAACAACAATGCATACAAGATCGATATACCGCGCGACAAGTACCACGTGAGCGATGTGTTCAACGTCAAGGATCTCTCTCCCTACCATGGTGATGAGGTTTTCGATCCGAGGTCAGATCTTTCCCAAGGGGGAGATGATGCGAAGCATCCTAAGATTATCCCCATGGACCTACCTATGTCTTCCCAAGCGCCAAGTGGACTGATGACACGAGCACGTGCAAGAGCTCTCGAGACCGAGGTGACATCTTTCGTTAGTGATATTCCATATGACCCATGTGAGACATGGCTGCTACCTAAAGCCGGAATTCTATGTGTGATTAGGTATGAAGAACGCCCTCTCGGAGATGCTCGTGAAGACGGACAAGTCCCCAAGTGCACGGATGAAGAGAACCAATGGAAGGAACCGGAGAAGTCTCCAGGACCCGGACAGCCGGCCCCTGGAGAGCGCAGCCTAGCTGTAGTCCAGCAGCCAAGGCTACAGGGCCCGAATATCCGGCCGAGCCCCGGACATCTGACGCCACCCTAGAAATCTGGCCCGTTGATCACAGAACACCACCGAGCCGCCCGAAGACCGGCCCCGGACATCCAGCCACCATGGCCCAGGCATCTGCCCCTCCCCCCCGGAAGACCCGGACATCCGTCCCCCTCTGTCTGCGCATAGTAGCGGGTCGAAGCCCATATACCCTTTCGCCCCCGTAGACTATATATACTCCTTCTCCCATAACGTTTTAGGGTTAGCATTGTGATAGCTCATTTTGGTGATAGAGCTGTGCTCATCCACATGTACCACTACTCCTTTGGAGATCAAGGCGTCCTAGGAGAAAATCCCCCAAGTGAATTCAAGACCCCGTCTAGGGAAGACCCCCTAGTGGATTCAAGACCTCCTTCATGGAGATGAACTAGTTACCCCTTGTATCCCCCTTTGTTGGATTTGAACCTTTGTTTCCCTCTTGTGTACTTGGATCTAGCACATGTGTGATTGGATCTAGTTGATTAGAGTGTTTTCCTCTTGTGTGTTATTCGTGTTCTTATGGAATACCCCTTCAAATCGTGAAAAATCAGCCATTAGGGTTCCACCCTACATCAGGCAACCCGATACCGGTTGGCTACATCTCGATCGCACGGGGGTTCGATCGGCTTCAGGAAGCAGCAGCAGCTAGCGATTGTTCGCTCAGGTTCAGTTAGCAGTAGCAGCGAAGGAATCGCTCGGGTTCAGTTAACAGCCAAGGAATCAATTGCTCGGGTTCAGTAACGTAGCTAGTGCAATAGCTCCGGTAAAGTAAGCGAACGCCTCACTCGGGTTCAGCTAGCCAATGCCTCGCACGCACGCACGTACGAGAGAAATGCGCAAACCATAGTGCATCACTCGGCGCCGACCACCCACCGTAACCGGGAAATCCCCGATATTTTCCTCGCCCTTGCTTCTACCATGATTTTTTCCGTCATGGGTGTCCCAAAGAATGTCATGTAGGCGCGTCTCTGGCCTGCCCAGGATAAAAGCCCAATTTATGTCATGATTTTTTGTCATTGAAGTAGGGACCTGCTACATCTATGATGATACGTGTTTTTGTCACAATTATCATCACAAAAGTGTCATAAGCATGACCAATTTTTTTTTGTTCGGGCCATAATGTCACGGATGTGTCTTTTTTGGTAGTGCATGGACACGGGGTCTGGAGGCCCGTGTGCATGAGCTATGCTTATTTGCTTCCAGTAGCTCTCTGGATGGCCCATGGGTACGAGGTCAGGGAGGCCCGTGCGTGCAGGGTCGCCTGGTAGGTGATGCCACCTTCTTGTTGGTGGCCTCCTTCTTCCTTTTGGCCTTGGCGTCCTTCCTCTAGGCCTTGGGGTGTTCCTTAGCTTCTTGATGGGTGTCATCATCGTACCTAATGACACATAAGATCCATTGGTGAGGTAGCATCAAAGTTCCATCCATATCCATATCAATCTCATAGAGTGAGTTCACCTCGTTTTTGTTGGCACGTGCGCGAGCTCTTGTCATAGGTCCAGGTGGGGCTTGCTGGGTCGGTGTAGTGTCCATGGGGATGAACGAAGAATGCTCCGCATCATCTCCCCCCTGTGAAAGATATGTCCACAGATCGCTAACTTGATCAGGATGGTAGGGGAATAAGTCCTTGACGTTGAAGATGTCGCTCACGTTGTATTTGTTGCATGGGATGTCTATCTTGTAGGCATTACCATTGTAGCGTGCTAGCACCTTGAAAGATCCATCGGCGCGAGGTAGTAGTTTGGACTTGCGCTCGTTGGGCAAACAATATTTGCAAAGGTGTAGCCACACAATATCTCCCGGGTTGAACACCATGGCATGATTCCTTCTGAGCTTGGTGGCGAGGTAGTGTACTTAATGCTCAATCCTTTGCCTTGTCTCTTCATGCATCTTCTTGAGATAACTTGCCCTTGTGCTCACATCCATGTTCGCTCATTTTTGTAGCGGTAGTGGGAGGATGTCCAATGGCAACAATGGGTTGAAGCCGTATGTAAGGCCCCGAGACCGACGCTCCAGACGCTTTCCATGTTTTGCATTGTTGCGGCGTGTTATTTTTGTTTGTTGCATTCATCATAGCATCATCCGCATTGCATCGTTGCCGTCATTGTTTTTAAAGCTTGCATCCGCTCATAGTTGCCGCGTCCCCCCTTGCTATCGTTGACCGTTTCGAGACCAACCACACTTGCAACGTTGCTCATCGTTTTCTCTCTTGTCTTCTTCGGGGCCTTTTGTCAGACACTTTGTCTTTGTCGACCCCTCTCAGACCACCCCTCGCGCGCGTCCGAAAATTGTCCCGAACCCGACCCGGGTTGTTGTTACCGATGGGTCCGGATCATCCCCTAACATCTATAAAACATCACCGTTTTCTTTGTTGGACTCTCCTAGCTTATTTTTCTTGACCGTCCGATTTAAATCGGAGGGACCAAATATCCCCTAACCTAAATTCATCTGCTATATATATTAGTCTAACCCGAGACCAAATCCCTAATTTCTAGGGATCCTCCTCGCCGCCGCCACTCCACCGAATCCCCCTCGGGATCTCCCCTGCCCGATTCACCCAACCAGCGCTCTCCCTCCTCCTCGTTCCAGATGCCCGAGCCCCCAATCCAAAATTCCACTCGGCCTCCACCATGTAGCCTCCTCCCTCGATCCATCCTACCAGCACCGCTCGCCCGATTCCCCTGTCACCACAAGCCACCGGAGCACCAGGAGCCCTCCAGCCCTTGCTCCAGCGCGCCTCCTACCCCGAGTTCCTCTCGTGCTCCTCCCATGGTGCCCTCATTCCCGAGCACGTCGACCCCGCCGCCTCGAACTCCCATGCCGGAGCACCACCTCGCGCGCCTCCTTCCTCAAGCAGGAGCTCGACCTGCTGCTGGCGACCTTGCCCTCCGTCGACCACGGCAAGGACCGGCCTCGTCTAGCTCCTCTCCTTCCCTGTCTTTCTCCCTCACCTCACATCTCTCCCACTCTGTTTGCTCGAACAGGAGCAGGAGTTTCTCCAGCAGCGAGCACCCGAGGCCTCCTCCTCGACCCTCCCCGCACGAACCCCATCGCTGCTTGTCACCATGGCCGACCCTGCAGCAAGCTCCGCCGCCGCGCCATCTGCAGGCGCTCGGGCACGAGCTCGCCCGCGCCCAGTCTTCCTCCTCGTCACGCGGATCCAGGAGGCTTGACGCTGCCGCTCCCCTGCATCGCCCTGTTGCCGCGCCTGCATCGCCCTGTCGCCGCCGCCTTGCTCCGCCCTCGCCGGTGTCCCGCCGGTGAACAGCACCAGCAGGTCGTCCTCGCCGCCCCTCCTGTTCGTCTCGACCGCAAGTCCCGTGCCTGCTGGCTTCCTCTGCTTCGAGCGACAGAACGAGCGCCTCCCCGTCGTTGACCCGATCTGGCACCAGCGTGGAGAGGCGCCAAGGCCCATCTCGCCCTTCATCTCGCCTTCGCCCGTTGACCGCGGCCCAGCGTGCCCTTGCAGGCCTCCCTCTCCACCGACCCGGGCCATGGCCCATGGTGAGAAACCCCCCAGCGCCTCCTTTTTCCCCTTCTGTTGGGCCTGCTCCAGCCAGTTTCGGCCTGTTTAGGTTTTTTTATCAGTCCGGCAAATTTGTCTAATTATCCAGTGAATTACAGTTTGCAGAAAAACCCCTAGAGTTCATGCATTTAATAACTCACAAGTGGTGCATCATAAGTAAAAACATTATATATGAAAAATGTTAAGAATTATGTCTAGTTTCATAATATGTTGTTTTCATCCTTGTTTGAAATGTTTAAATTGCTGTTTGATTAAATTTGCTCAAATGCCATGCTAAAATGATTTATTTCATAACTAATTAACCGTAACTCGGAATTTAATAAACTTTATATGTAAATGGGGTGGAAAAATGCATAGATTAACTTGGTGCACTTTATTTTCCTGTTTAACAACAATAAAATATGGTTTTAGGCAGAACAGTACCAAATCTTAAATATGCATGTGGGGATTTTCCGGAATTGTTATTTGTTGTTTCGGCCTCATTTAAACTTGCCTAAATAGTTAGTTTACTTATGCTTCACCTCTTGCCATGTTAATCAACATTTAATATTGTTGGGTACATAACTGAGAGAGAACTAAATAATTGATGTGGTGTTTGGTCAATATGCAACTCCTTGCATATTGAGCTCCAGTTAATTTGTAGTGTTGTTTGTTGCACTTTGCCATGCCATGCCTCATTAAACCGGACATGCATCATACTTGTTTTTGCATCATGCCATGTGTATGTGGTGGTTGTTTACTATGTTGTTTCTTTCTTTCCGGGTTGCTTCTCTCATTACCTTCGGTTTCGTTTCGGAGTTGTGAGGATTCGTTCGACTACATCCGTTTGTCTTCTTCATGGACTCGTTCTTCTTCCTAGCGGGATCTCAGGCAAGATGACCATACCCTCGAAATCACTTCTATCTTTGCTTCCTAGTTGTTCGCTCTATTGCTATGCCGCGCTACCTACCACTGGCTATATCATGCCTCCCATATTGCCATGTCAAGCCTCTAACCCACCTTCCTAGCAAACCATTGTTTGGCTAAGTTACCACTTTTGCTCAGCCCCTCTATAGCGTTGTTAGTTGCAGGTGAAGTTGAAGTTGGTTCCATGTTGGAACATGGATATTTTGGGATAACACAATATCTCTTATTTAATTAATGCATCTATATACTTGGTAAAGGGTGGAAGGCTCGGCCTTAGGCCTGGTGTTTTGTTCCACTCTTGCCGCCCTAGTTTCCGTCATACCGGTGTTATGTTCCTTGATTTTGCGTTCCTTACGCGGTTGGGTGATTTATGGGACCCCCTTGATAGTTTGCTTTGAATAAAACTCCTCCAGCAAGGCCCAACCTTGGTTTTAACATTTGCCACCTAAGACTTTTTCCCTCGGGTTCTGCAGACTCAAGGGTCATCTTTATTTTAAACCCCCGGGCCAGTGCTCCTCTGAGTGTTGGTCCAACCTGTCAGTCGTCGGTGGCCACCAGGGGCAACTCTGGGCTCGCCTATCGAAAGCTTGGACAATCCGGTGTGCCCTGAGAATGAGATATGTGCAGCTCCCATCGGGATTTGTCGGCACATTCGGGTGGCTTTGCTGGTGTTGTTTTACCATTGTTGAAATGTCTTGTAAACCGGGATTCTGAGACTGATCGGGTCTTCCCGGGAGAAGGAATATCCTTTGTTGACCGTGAGAGCTTATAATGGGCTAAGTTGGGACACCCCTGCAGGGTATAAACTTTCGAGAGCCGTGCCCGCGGTTATGTGGCAGATGGGAATTTGTTAATATCCGGTTGTAGAGAACTTGACACTTGACTTAATTAAAATACATCAACCGCATGTGTAGCCGTGATGGTCTCTTTTCGGCGGAGTCCGGGAAGAGAACACGGCTTTTGGGTTGTGTTTGACGTAAGTAGGAGTTCAGGATCACTTCTTGATCATTACTAGTTGACGACCGTTCCGTTGCTCCTCTTCGCGCTCTTATTTGCGTATGTTAGCCACCATATATGCTTAGTGCTTGCTGCAGCTCCACCTCACTACCTTCTCCTACCCATAAGCTCAAATAGTCTTGATCTCGCGGGTGTGAGATTGCTAAGTCCTCGTGACTCACAGATTCTACCAAAACAGTTGCAGGTGCCGATGATGCTAGTGCAGGTGATGCTACCGAGCTTAAGTGGGAGTTCGACGAGGACCTTGGTCATTACTATGATTCGTTTCCTGTTGATTAGTAGTGGAGCCCAGTTGGGACGATCGGGGATCTAGCATTTGGGGTTGTCTTCTTTTCTTTTGGTTCCGTTGTCGGACCTATGTGTGTACTCTGATTGATGTATGATTTATTTATGTATTGTGTGAAGTGGCGATTGTAAGCCAACTCTTTATCCCATTCTTGTTCATTACATGGGATTGTGTGAAGATGACCCTTCTTGCGACAAAACCACAATGCGGTTATGCCTCTAAGTCGTGCCTCGACACATGGGAGATATAGCCGCATCGTGGGTGTTATAAGTTGGTAATCAGAGCCATCCCCGACTTAGGAGCCCCCTGCTTGATCGAATCGCTGACGTTGTTGAGTCTAGAACAAAATGTTTTGAGTCTTAGGATTATATATATCAGAGAGTAGGATTCTTTTTACTCCTCAGTCCCTTCGTCGCTCTGGTGATGCCTCCTGACGTAGAAGTTTTGACTCTTCTCTCCTCAAATTTTACTAAAAAAAATTTTAGGATCACGCGGGTATCTTAGAATCGTTCCGATGGCTTTGTGACGAGAATATTGTTCTTGGTGCCTCCTGACATTTAGGGGTTGTGGCAGTGTCCCGGGGAGTTGAGCTCCGAGGTGTTGTCGTCACAATTTTATCGTTGCAATTCTGGAATATCTGAGTTTCGCCGACATCGAAAATCTCTTTTATGCAGTTGTTGGTGAGATCACCTCGATGCCACCCAGTACTGGGGCGGGAGTTCGGGAGTATTGCCATAACTCGTATAACTGATGCTTTTCGAAGGTTGAGGTAAACAATTTCCGAAGGTTTCTTGGTTATGTGTTGACGGATGGATACAGCTAAAGAACAACTTGGAGAGTTGGAAGATGGAAGCTTGTCCGACTTAGTTCATCATTAAGGGATATCTTTGTGTGTGTGTGTGTTAAAGAAAGATGATATCTTCATCGATTGACCCCCGTGATCAGTTATTGGATCTATTATCTTACCAATCTTTGATTTGAGTATGTGCTATCGTCAAATCAAATTAGAACCAACGATGTTCATAATGTTGTCTTACTCGCGGTTGTCCCTCGAGCATACACCATTATATCTTTTGGGTCTGACCAATACTATCACCTTGTTCACATAGTTGTGGAATTCCATCTTCGTGGAAATCTTGATGACTTGTTGTTGAGCTCATCAGCAGCATTTTATCTTCTCCATGATTCATGATGAACATTAAGCTAGTGTTGGAAACTTTGTAAACAATGCCTTCGTGTCCCACTCATGAGGTATATGTTTGGATGAAAGAAGAGACTTCCCCTAATTCATGTGCATTCGATGCAAGTTGCCACCGTGAATTCAAGAAAGATTGTTTTGCTTCCCCCGAAATAATTCCAAGTTAGTCATGCACGTGCGAAGTGCCCTATGGTTTGATAGGTTGACCGCCTCCACTCCATATGCGTTACTAGCACACCAAGCCACTGATTGATTTGTTCAAGGAAAAGAAGTTCTTAATTGCTAATACTTAAGGACCCACAGGTACATGCGCAGGACTTCACTCTCCGCAATGATGGTTCCCAATCAGAACTCGGTAGTGTTTCGTTGTAAGACTACTATGTGGTCATGCTTGTCTTGGACAACGTGTTCACATGTATGTAGCGGAACCAGCTCATGTTTTGGAGCTTGCTATTGTAGTCAACTCCCCGAGAATCTCGCAACGTCATCTCATTGAATTGTGTTGCAAACTTTCGTTTTTCTTTCTAGACTTGATGAGTCTAGAATACCCTTACACCAACCAGATCTGAATCTCAGGCAGATATGATGGTTGGAACATTCCCTACATTTGCATTTTGTTCCCACCTTGCACCGCCTTGTGCCAATTTCCCATGGGCTTCCCTTCTCAGCAATTGTTGTTCAGGATCATCTTCAGAAGTGGTCCTACCATGGGTCCCATCCATTTCCGATGATAGGCAAAAATCATTCATTGCGTTGTCTTCAACAAGGTAGTCCACATCATCCATCCTAGTCCAACTATGTCATTCTTTGTAACTCCTTCAAACGATTGTTGGTGAATTGCCTCATGTTGGTATAGAGAATTTCAATGTTCTCTGAATCAAAAGTAATTCTTTTTGCCACTTAAGGGATGATTCTACGGGTCACCCTCCTCCAAGATGTCTCATTTTGGTGTCATGGAAACTCAACTCCTCGCTACGTTGACAACCGTTCACCACCTTCTTAAGTGTGGAATTATTGCCTACCTAGTGAATCTTCGTCATCTGTTTCACTCCATCCCTCTGGATGTATGCTTCGTGTCTCAGATCGAGAGATGTTTTCAATGTCTCACTCCATGAGTTGATCCTGAGTTGTTTGATATTCAAGAAGATCGATCCTTCTAAAGATTTTCCTTTCCTCTCATTGTCATGTTGGTTGGAGTTCTTAGAGCAAGACTTTGAGACAAAGATGGTGAACGAATCAACATTCCTAGGAAGTGCAACCTGGATCGTGAAGATTGTGTTAGCTTGTGTCCCTCTGTCTTCTTACCTCACGACTTGAATCTCGGGACGAGATTCTTGTTTAGTTGGGGTGAGTTGTCACATCCCTAGTTCTGACAATGCCTAGTGCTAGCATCTGGTGTTGCATCATGTTTACTTTTCACAGAAAGTTGAAAGGGATGACAGAACCCCCATCACCCCCCTGAAACCAACTTGGGTTTACTAAAATTATTTTCAATGAACCTGAAATGCCCTTCTAAAATGTTCATCATCTTTGCCTTGGTCTTAAACCTCTGACAAAAATGGTGCACAATTTTCTAGGTCATCCTAAGGTCACTGAATTAAATCATATGCTGTTTGCAATTGGGCATTTAAATGCTATATAATATTTTAAATGCTCAATTAATTCTGAACCTAAGTGAGGGCTGTTGGGAATATTCCAAACAGAGCCCACAATTATTTTCAGGATTTTTGGAAAGTTTGAGTATTTTTAATAAAGCCAGAAGTTACAGAATAAAATAAAAAACAGAACAGGAGAGAAGAGAGAGCAACCCTACCTGTCCAGCCCAGTCGGCCTAGCACTATAGCTGGCCCAGCCCAGCCGCCGCACCGTCCCTAACCTCCTGCCAGTAGGAGCAGGGGCGTGTGGCCACCGCGCGCCGGCCACCTCCTGCTTGCCTAGCCGCCCCTCAATGCCTGGAGGCCCTGGACGTCGCCACGCAGCCCCTGGTCCTCTCCCTCGCTCCCGTCGTCCTTCCCCTCCTCTTGATCCCTCTCTCTCACCATCGAGCGGGGCTCGTCGCCACCGACGCCGCTCACCGTAGCCACCGCCTCCCCCTGAACCTCTCTCCGTGTCCAGAAGATCCCCCATGACCACCTCTTCCTCGCCGACGAGTCACGTGAGCTTGGCCGCCCTACATCGCTGCCTGCATCGCCTTCTTCTCCCTCCGGCCGCCAAGATCACCTGCAATGCCACGATGTCGTCCGTGCTTCCCCGAGCCCACTTCAACGCCCCCTACAACCCCAGTGAGCCACTACGCCGAACCCCTCTCACCCCGTGCTCATTTGCCCCCTCTTGGTGTCGCTTCCGTCAAGCCCGAGACCTCACTGCTGCCGTCCATTGCGCCACTGCGGCTACTGACGCCATAGCTCACGCCTGAGCATGTCCCCGTGTTCAGTACTTCCCCAGGAGCACGTAGCACCCACCAGTTCCTCCCCTAGTGCACCGTAGCATCGAGTGGTCGGAGCCCGAGCTCCGGCCGCCGCCGTTGAGGTCACCGCCGCCATTTCCGGCCACCCCAGCCGCTGACTCCGGTCCCGTTGGATGCGGAAGAGTGCCAGCTACGCGTAGAGCCTCTCTGCCGCTTGTTTGTTCACCTGACGGCAAAACCGGACGCCCTGCGCCGTGTCTGTCGTTGCCGGCATCGAGCCATGGACCAAGTCCGGTGGGTTTGACCCCGCTGAACAGGGGTTTGACCTCCCTTGACGTGTGGGCCCAGACGCCTGTTTAATTAGTGTTAATTAACTTAGCTAATTAAGTTAGGTTAGTATTAACTAAGCTAGGTTAGTTTAGTTAGACACTGACACTCGGGACCCACTGGTCAGTTTGACCTGGGCCGCCCGTTGACCTGCTGACATCACAGTGACGTAGTGCTGACGCAGTAAAGAATTTTCTGGATTTAGACTTATTCAAAAAATTCCGGAAAATGTTATGAACTTCTAAAAATCATATAAAATCAACCGTGACTCCAAATGAAATAAGTTATATATCAAAAATGATCAGAAAAATCCAATCTATCCATTGGTACTAGTTTCATGCATGATAAAGCAACTTAACCTTGCTGTTCATATCAAAACATGATATGCACTTTATAAATTCATAACTCGAGTTTGAATTTGAACCCTTGGTTCAAATCAACTCCAACCATTCTGTTACTAGCTGCATTAGCTCAAGTCACAACATATTCCCATGTCATAAGCATGCATCATATTGTGCATCACATTGATCGTGCTTCTTCTCTATTTGCCGGTTTCGTTCCCGCTTGGTAGAGGTTGTTCCGACGCTGTGATCGTTGACACTGATCAAGACTCAATGCTATCTTCAGAAGTTCCAGGCAAGCAAAAACCCCTTGTTCATTCCAATACAATCCCATTCTCTCGCTCCTGCTCTCTTTTACTACATTAGGACAACATCGATTCAACTGTTACATGCTGCGGTAGCTGAACCCCTTTTCCTCTGCATGACCTGTCATTGCCACAGTAAATAGATGAAACCCACTAGCATGAGTAGGAGTTGTTTGAGACCTGATGTGCCTACTCATTCATGCTTGTTTGTGATGCCTGCTACTACTTAGAGTTGAGTGAGGTCTGATTCATCGGGGATGAATTGGAATGGTGATGAACATGTCCTACTGTGTGTGAGCTAAGTGTGTGAACACGATTTGGTAAAGGTAGCGGTGAGAGGCCATGTAGGAGTACATGGTGGGTTGTCTCATTGAAACCGTCCTCAGGAACTGAGTTCTGTGTTTGTGATCCATGAACAGCTACTACCACACGTTGGGCCCTGAAATATGACCCCACTCGACTTATTAACCGCCCCTGTCCTCTGTCCAGGAGTTGCAACTAGTTTCTGGTGTTTGGAGGATATGCGTTGGAGGCTGTGCGTAGCGCTGACCCTAGGGGTGGGCTATGATGCAGTAGATACACCGTGGCACAGTGTACCGGGTGCCCGTTTGGTGTCTCGGGACCCTGCACACATGGTTTGGGGTTGTGAGCGAAACCTCGGGCGGATCTTCTCGCGGATGGAACCCGAATTGGCGATAAACCTGGACTAGAGACTTGTGTGGTTAGTCAGGTCATATTCTACACCCACGTCGGCTTTCGCTTGAAGTCTGCTGAGCACATGTCGTGTGCAGACACTAAGTGGTGGAAACATGTGTGAAGAAGTACGCCCCTGTAGGGTTATAAATGATCTATTCGAATAGCCGCGTAAACGGTAAAGGACTTCTGGGTTGCCTATAACTGTTCATAGACAAGTGAAAGTGGATACTCTAACATGCGCAAGATAAGCGTGCGTGCTATGGATGGTGTTCTCGTAGGTAGACGGGAGCGGATCCATAGTGGTGTATTGAATGGTGAATATGTGGACTCGTGTGTGCCACCTTAAAAGAGTTACTTGCAGTCATAGTTTAGGATAGCCACTGAGTCAAAGCTGGCTTGCTGCAGTCAAACTCCCTACCCCCTTTGTTGATACTGCTGCATATGTAGCTAGTTCTGATGTAAGTCTTGCTGGGTACATTTGTACTCATGTTTGCCTATTTTATGTTTTGTAGAGAGACGTCAGTCTCGCTAGTATTTCCGCGTGTACTTCAACATTTAGCTTGTTACCTCAGCTACGATCTTGTACCCTTGGGAGGGTCTTGTAGATAGTCAGGCTTCTCAGCCTTTTTCATTTGTAGTTGTCTGTACTCAGACATGTTATTGCTTCCGCTCGATGCTTGTGTGCTCTGTATGTTGGGTCATGAGACCATGATTGTAATACTTGGCTCCTCAGAGCCTAGTGAATAAATACTTGAGTCGTAGAGTTATGTTGTGATGCCATGTTGTATTTACACATATCAAGCATATTGTGTGTATGATTGAAATGCTTGGTATGTGTGGGATCCGACAACCTAGTTGTTTATCCTTGGTAGCCTCTCTTATGGGGAAATGTAGTCCTGTGCTTCCATGAGCCATAGTAGTCCGCTACAGCCCGGTTTACCGGAGTCCTGCTAGCCCAGCACTACTGCTCCGGAACACTTGACTGGCCGGCATGTGATTCACTTTGTTCCTGTGGCTGTCCCTTCGGGGAAATGTCACGCGGTGACATATGGAGTCCTGCCTAGCCTGCTACAGCCCGGTTCACCAGAGTCCTATTAGCCCCGTGCTACAGTCCGGATTCGCAGCTGCTGACCGACATGCTCGATGTTGATTCATGTATGCCTGTCCCCCTAAGTTAGTGCCACTTTGGGTTGACGACTAGTCATGTCGGCCCGGGTTCTCTGTCATATGGATGCTAGTGACACTATCATATACATGAGCCAAAAGGCGCAAACGGTCCCGGGCCATGGTAAGGCGACACCTGTGGGAATACCGTGCGTGAGGCCGCAAAGTGATATGAGGTGTTACCGGCTAGATCGATGTGACTTGGAATCGGGGTCCTGACATGGCAGCGCCAGTGTCGTCGGATCCCTCAACGGAAAGCACGACCTTGCCCTTGCATTTCCTGTTGCGACGCCAACCCTTCTTCGTCGGGGCGGCCGTGTCTTCGTCGGTAGAGTCGGTTTCCGCGCCGGCGTCCTCGCCGGGGTACTTCCTTCCCTCTTCAGCCCGAGCACATCTATCGGCCAGAATGTAAAGTTCAGCCACATCCTTGACCTTGTTCATTGCCAGCTCTTCATGCATCTTGCGGTTACGCACATTTTGATGGAATGCGCTGATCACGGCGGCGGGATGAACATCTGGGATGTTATATTTCACTCGGCTGAACCTTTGTATGTACTTGCGCAGGTTTTCACCTTCATTCTGGGGAATGATATGCAAATCACTCACATGTCCATGAGCTTGGTTGCCTCCAATGAAGGCACCAACGAACTCATGACACAGATCTGACCAAGAAGAAATGGAGTCCGCCGGCAAGTGCATCAACCAAGACATGACATTGTGTTTCAGGGCCAACGGGAAGTAATTGGCAACCACCTTGTCGTCGCGAGCTCCAGCGGCTTGCATCGCGATGGTGTATATGCTGAGGAACTCCGATGGGTGGGTCTTGCCATTGTACTTCTCGCCGACGTCGGGCTTGAACGTGCGGTGGGACGTCAGGCAACCCACCTCGTAAGGTTGGCCGTCGGAGCCTCCCGGTGCTGGGTGGTCCATAGCGGGCCCCGCCCGGCTATCTGACTGGTGGCGTGTATCGCGCCGGCGCTTGACGGTGGTTCGAGTGTCTTCATGGGCTCACTCCCGAAGGACTTGGCGCTGGTCACAGTGGGTCCGTGGGTCGGACGACGCTATGGAAATGTTATCACAAGCGTCACCACGACGGATCGACACCCGCGGTGGCTGGCGTGGAGGAGGAGAGGGCACCGTGGCCGCAGCACCTCCAGCTCCACCACCGCTGGCGTGCGGTGGTTCAACGGAGCGCCGGCCTGAGGGCCCCGCTGGCCGTGGCACATCTTTGTTGGCGACACCGATAAGGCTCAGGATAGTGGCTCTCCACTCGTCGAGCTTTTCCGCAGCAGGAGGGAAGTCGAGGAGCAGCTGCGCGTGCGCCAAAGCTTCTACTGGCGTGGGTGGCCGCGAAAGCTGCGTGGACCATGGCGTGCTCCGACTTCTAACCACGTTAGAAGGAGCTCTATCACGGCTCGGCAGCTGTGTGCCATTTTCGCCAGCACTTCGTCAGGCATGATGGCCTCCTTCGTCCCGCAAATGATGCACAGGACTCTTCTCATGGCGGCGCCCGGGGTCACCCGCGTGGTGACGCTGCTCGTCGCGCACACCCTGGGAAGAGCGCGCTGTGGGCGCTGGCGTAGGCGTCTTGGAGGTCGCGGCGATGCCCGTGGGTGGCACGGCGCCGCCCCCGGAGGGCCCCACGTCGCCTGCAGGGGCTCCAGCTCCGTCTCTAGATTTGGCAGCGTGCGGTCTGTCGTCTTACGCACGAACGACACCGTTTGCCAGGCTCTAATTGCCAGAGCGATGTTGGTGCTCACGGGCCGCGCCTCGGGTTCTGTCCGCGACCGGCCCGCTGCTCGCCCGCACCAGTACGGGCCGCCCGGCTCTCAACGAACCGATCGCCATGCCTGCCTTCTTCTTGGGAGCCATGACGATGAAGAACTTCTAGGCTAACTGCTACACCAGATTTTCACAACTGCGCCCCCTACCTGGCGCGCCAAAGATGTCGGGGGAAATCGACACCTATGGAATCACTGGGATCCCTTCTATGGTTGGCGGGCGCGGGGTTGTGCAAAAAGCGGGTCTGACAGGAAGCACACGGATCATTTACCCAGGTTCCGGCCGCGGAGATGCGTAATACCCTTGTCCTGCTTTGGTGGATGTATTTGAGTGTTCTTGTGTTCTTGAGCTTGCTACGGGGTGCAACTTGGCCAAAAGATCCGAATCCTTCTCCTGGTCGCCTCGGGCCTCCTTTTATAGACAAATGGGGCTGCCACAGAGGCACACAGGAGGTGGAAAGGTGTACAGTGGATGAGCCTATCTTCTAGCACCGTCGGACAAACGCATTTAATGCGCTGCCGATGTGCCCCTCTTGCTTTATCGGGGACGGCAAGGAAGCACGTCCCAGCTGTCGCCGCCTCGCCTGGCTTTGACACGCGTCTGGGCTGACGAGGCGTTGTATCGCCATGTTGGCTGGCTGCTGGGCTGGTGCGGTGGTGGAGCCTTCACGAAGATCTGCATGCCACAACGCAGGTGCATTCTGGGTTGGTCGTGGAGGCCGCTCGTCGCCACGCAGGTGCCTGCTCAGCTGGTTGAGCTGGCAGCTGCATGGGGACGGCGGTGGAGCTTTGGCGGACGCGAGCCTGGCCGTGGCCCCATAGGTGTCTTCGGCAAGGGCCTTGCCGGGGCCCCGGCAAGGGTCTTGCCGTGGCATCGTGGTCTTCCCGGGCAAGTGTCTTGCCGGGGATCTCGTGGATTTCCTCGGCAGGGATCCCGCCGAGAATCGTCGTCTTTTGGTCCCCATCTGATCTTGTGTGTTTATGATCTTGACGAAGATCTGCATGCCACCACAGAGGCGCCTCCCGAGCCCTGGTTCCAATGTAGTTGGTTGGTGGTGTTGGACCCAGCGGGCTCAAGGGTGGCCTGCTCTGCTGGCATCGGGCAAGTTGCCCCAGCAAGGCTCTTGCTGGGGCCGCGAAGGCAGCCCCGGCAAGGGTCTTGCCGGGGGAGTCCACCTCGCCCTCTTGCTTTTATTGTGTTCTCTGGTCTTGGTGTTGCCTCTGATCGCCTTGTGCCTTCGGCATCCCTCCTCTGCCCTGCTTGGTGTGGCCGTGGGCGCGGCTCCGACAGCCCGTGCACAAGTAAAGGGGTAAAAAGGAGTGCCCCTACTTTTGTACATCGACAAGCGCCAGGCCAAGGAAACGTCGCGCCGAACCGCGCCCCCAGCCGGGGCGACGCAAGATCCGAAGGAGACTGCGGGGGCTATAGCAACGCCGACGGATGACCCGGCTCGGCAGGATGGCGACCTTAGGCCTGCCGAGGCCCCAATGGGCGACCAGGCACCGGAGGTCCAATCGCCTCAGGAGGCGCGCCAGCCTCCAGCAGACGCAGGTCCCGTTGACGTGCCCGCCCTCGTTGAGCACCCAGTGTATTTTGTCAGCACGGTACTGCGGGATGCCAGGGCATGTACCCCATGCCTCAGAAGCTCTTGCTCGCGCTCTTGGTGGCCTCGCGTAAGCTGCGACACTACTTTCAAGGTCACCGAATCAAGGTCGTCTCGGCCTACCCACTAGAGAGGGTGCTCAGGAGCCCTAACGCTGCTGGAAGAGTCGCCGAGTGGAATATCGAGCTGCAGGCGTTCCAACTGGAGTTCAGCACAACCAGGGTCATCAAGGGAGCCGCGCTCGCTGACTTCGTGGCAGAATGGATGAATGGCTCGGAGCTGGAAGCACGAGAGGATCGGTCCCTCTAACTAGGGAGTGAAGCGCCGGACGGCTGAGTGATGTATTTCGATGGCGCGTTTGCGCGCCAGGGCGCGGGGGCTGGAGCAGTGCTCATCTCGCCCACTCAGGACAAGCTCTACTACGCCGTGCAGCTCTGCTTCCAGTAGGGTGAGAAGGTCTCCAACAACATAGAGGAGTACAGAGGCCTCATAGATGGCCTCAAGGCTACGGTGGCCCCTGGGGGTGAAGAGCCTCACCATCAAGGGCAACTCACAGCTCCTCATCAACTTCTCCAACAAGGTATACGAGCCGAGAGACGAGCACATGGAGGCATACCTCGCAGAGGTACGCAAAATGGAAAAGTAGTTCTTGGGCCTGGAATTGCAGCACGTGCCCCGCGGCACCAACAAGGAAGCCGACGACATCGCCAAGAGAGCATCCAAGCTGCTACCCCAAGAGCCTGGCGTCTTCGAGGAGCGGCTCTTCAAGCCATCAGCAACACCACCACTTTCAAGGTCGGCGCTGCCTCGGGAGTAGCTCCCCCAACCACCTGCCTCAGGAGCCCTGGCCTGCGGCCTGCCCTCGGGAGCGCGCCTACTCTTGGCGCTCGAGCCTCATGAGGGGTGCTGGACCAAGTAGTTCAAGGAATACCTGATGCAAGGGGCGCTGCCGGAGAAGGAGGAGGACGCGAAGCGCGTGGCTTGGCAGGCCACGGCGTACTGCATCCAAGACGGTGAGTTATACAGGAAGCGGCCGAATGACGTTTCCCTGTGATGTATCTCCAGGTAACAGGGGAAAGAGCTGCTAGCTGACATACATGGCGGGGATTGCGGGCACCACTCGTCGTCGCGAACCCTCGTTGGCAAGGCGTTCCGCAGCGGGTTCTACTGGCCTACGACACTCAATGACGCGGCGGAGCTGTTGAAGTCCTGTGAAGCCTGTCAATTCCACGCCAAGCTGATCCATCAGCCTGCCCAGGGCCTCCAGACCATCCCACTCTCGTGGCCATTCGCAGTCTGGGGGCTGGATATCTTGGGCCCGTTCCCTCGAGCGCCAGGGGCTACCGCTACCTCTACGTCGCCATCTACAAGTTCACCAAGTGGGCGGAGGTAGAAGCCGTCCACACCATCCCGGCCGGATCCGCGGTCAAGTTCATCAAGGGTCTCATGAAGCGGTTCAGGGTCCCCAACCGCATCATCACCGACAACGGCTCGCAGATTACTAGCAATCTCTTCAAGACATATTGTGCTAACCTTGGAACGCAGATCTGCTACGCCTCGGTGGCGCACCCCAGGAGCAATGGTCAGGCCGAATGCGCCAACGCGGAGGTCCTGAGAGGCCTCAAGCCCAGGACCTTCAAGAAGAAGCTCGAGGCCTGCGGTAGGGGCTGGCACGATGAGCTCCAGTCTATGCTATGGTCCATCCGCACCACCACCACCAAGCCAACAGGCGAGACCCCATTCTTCCTCGTCTATGCAGCAGAAACGGTTCTCCCTCATGAGGTCATGCATCGCTCCGCGCGTGTCCTGGCGTTTGATGAGACGCAGCAGGATGCCATGCAGGGGATGGACCTTGTGCTGGGGGAGGAACACCACCGTGAAGCCATGCTCTGGGCGGCAAGATATCAGCAGGCGCTGCAGCGGTATCACTTTTGCGGCGTCCGCTCCAGGACGCTTGAGGTAGGCGACCTCGTCCTAAGGCAGGTGCTCTCCAAGGAAGGGCTGCACAAGCTGTCGCCCATGTGGGAGGGCCCGTTTAGGGTCGACCACGTCTCCAGGCCTGGCGCCATGTGCCTGGAGACGCAGGACTTGGTACCTATCCAGAATGCCTGATACATCCAGCACCTCCGAAAGTTCTACCCATGAAGAAAGGCGCAGTGCCTATAAAGTTCTCGGGCCTCGGGGGCTCCCTCCCACGTCCTAGTGGCAGCACTTAGCTCCGCGCTGGTGAGAAGACAAAAAGACTAGACTAGGTGCCGGACGCGGCTTTTCATTTGCTTTCTGTACTTGGCTTGCCTCTCTTTAATGAAATTTGCTTTCTGGTGTTCCTTGCCGGTTTGGTTCCATCTCCTTATGCCTCCGTTTCCACTTTCGGTTCCTTGTTTCGACCTATAATCTCTCTCGCATGCCTCGCGAGGGGGCTGGACAGGTGCCCTCATGAGCATTTTTTCTGTTTTTCGCGAGGCACCCTCGTTCGAGCTCATAAGCTGGCGCACTTCTCTCAATCTGTGCCCCTCGGGTACCGCGATGCGAAGCACTCGATCATGGCCAGCGGCGCCTGTGACCAGGGCTCAGAAGAATAAGAGTTCCCTAACGAATTTTTGCAGTTCCTAGACGCCTTCCAGGCCAAGGAGGCCTCGCCGGGTACTGGGAAATGCGCACCTCATGAGGCGAAAACTACTTCGAGCGTGTCAAGCTAAGTTATTTCTACGCGCCTACATAAAACGTTAATGCTGCAACGTGGCACAGGAACAGTAAACATAACATAGCATAGCAACTTGGAAACCATGGTTCGTTGCATGCCCCTATGGGGCCCCATAGTTGTTTCTCTCTTAATGCAGGAAGAAAAGGAAGAACAAAACAAAAGCGTCGCATTCCCCTGCAGCAGTTCGCGAGGATGGACCAATGGCGCCCTCCTGAGCACAGCCGGACCCCTCCTCGCGCTTCACTGGGGCGCGGCGACGAGACGACCCGCTGCCACCCTCGAAGCGGGCGCGGCGGCGTGGCGGCTGGCCGTAGCCGCCGCTGCTAGAGCTGTCGCCGGAGGGAGAATCGCCGTAGTTGGGCGAGCAGTGGCCAGCACCAAAGGCAAGACACCCCTCACCCTCGTCTCGACCGTCGCCAAGGCCAAGCAGCTCGTCGCCTTTGTTGTCTTCGCGGCAGCACCCGAGGCGGCGGCTGTCTTCTACGAACGCCCTCAAGTAGAGGGTCGCCTGGCCGTCATACTTGAAATGGAGGGTGCACTGCTACCCAGGCCGCGCGCGCGGGCAAACGTTTGCCAGCCGCGGGCCAGGGCTGCATTGCCGGCGACGGAGACCTCGACCGCGACCCACGAAGCATTGCTCCAGCAGCCGTCTGCCTGAAGCCAAAGCCCACCTGGACCAGTGGCCGGCAGCTCGCCGGCGAAGAAGCGCGGGAGCTGAAGCCAGGTGCCGGCCGGGTTGTCCGACCACACGACGAACTCCGGCAGCACCTTCACCGAGTGGAAGCACGGCCAGGGAGGCCGTGCGACCATGGCGCGCATCCCATCATCGACGGGGCTGCCACGATCTAGGCGAGTCCCACCACGTGAAGAGGCGCCCCGGGCCGCGGCGGGGCTCGCGGTGTGCTTACGGGGACGGCCGCGCCCACGCTTGGGCGGCGGAGATCCGGGCCCCTCTTGGCGGGCCTTCCCCTTCTCCGCGGTCGAGAACCTCTTCGTAGGCGCCATGAGGGTTGCTACTAGCAATGAAGCAAGGAAGAAGAAGCGAGCGGAGCAGGAAGAGATGAGCGACGGGGGCTCCGCCCCCTCCTCATTTATAGCAGGAGAAGGCCAACCGCCGATCCCCCTCCTCATGCAGCAGGGACTCGTCAAGTCGGGCAGTTGCCAAGGCAGCATGGGGAAGCAGAGACGCCCACGTCCAAACTAACGCCACGCGTCAAGCGGGGCCGCAGGCTATTGGGGCCCGCGGTGCTCCGCACTTGCCCTTTGACTTCGCCCCGAAGCCAAGTCTGAGCGTGCCTTGGGCCCGGGGGCTACTGTCGGCTTCCTCGGAATGGGGGTCCCCAGACTTGCCTGCCTCCGGACCACAGTGGGGCTCCACCAGCGGCCCTGTACAGCCCATCTTCACCAGCGAGCACTCAAGACCCTCGCGAGGAGGACAACACAAGACCTCCTCGGGAAGGCCTCACTAGGCCGGCTCGCGAGGGGCAGAGAGATCAAGGCAAGGGACACCTCGCGAGGTTCCTGTGATGCAAGCCATGACGACTGGAGCCAGGCGAGCGCCAGGAGGGCGCCAGCGCGCGCAGTATCCTCGCTTCCTCTTTGGTGCTAAAGGGGCAAGGGCAGGCGAGGAGTCCCGAGGCATCAGGCAAAGGTTTCCATATTGGTGCAACGAGACCAAGACCAGCAGGACTAAAGGACGGAGGTCACCGTGGAGCGCAATACGGCGTCACCATGAGAGCCTCTGGCAGGCGAAGAACACCTTTAGTCAGGATAACTTGTACTAGTTGTCTCCCTTCGAATTTGGCCGTTTTTGGATCCCTTCCCGTTCAATATTTGGGGAGAGGACCAGGGCCTCTATAAATAGGACTAGCCACCACCCTAGGAGGCATCTGGATCTCATCTTGGATCAGAGCCATTCCACACACAAGCACAAGAGCACCTCTCCTCAGGAGGCTGTTCTTCCCTTGTAACTGTTCATCCTCAGCCCAAGAGGCAATCCACCACACCACACTGGAGTAGGGTATTACACCACATCGATGGCCCGAACCAGTAGAAACTCTTGTGTCTCTCTTTCTGCGGGTTCGACGCGCTAAGATTTGAGATCGCGGTGAGGGTGAGGGCGTGATTAGGTAGGGAGAGATCTTCGTGCGCACCCCAGTGTTTGAACCTCAACGGTTTTCCCGGAACCCAAAATCCGACAGGCACAGGGTGCAGTGCTATTAAAAGAGGAGGCCCAAAGCCTGGTGGGCTACATCACATGGAACACACGCATGCACGACGCAAGACCTCCCCACGACGCTTGCTACTTGTTAACAATCCAGTAGGAGAACCATGGAACACCTTGTTAGGAGTACCTACACACAAGATAAAAAAAATCCTTGCACCCAACGCAAACAAGGGGTTGTCAATCCCTCGGCGGTTACTTGCAAGATTAAATTGTATGGTGATAGATAGATAGATAGATCGAACAAAACATACAAAATAAAAATAATAATAATAAATTGCAGCAAGGTATTTTTGGTTTTAATATATGATAAGAAGTAGACCCGGGGGCCATAGTTTTCACTAGAGGCTTCTCTCTTGAAAATAGCATACGGTAGGTAAAAAAATTACTTTTGGGCAATTGATATAAAAGCAAATAATTACGATGATATCCGTGGCAATGATCATGTATATAGGCATCACGTCCGAGACAAGTAGACCGACTCCTGCCTGCATCTACTACTATTACTCCACACATCGGTTACTATTCAGCATGCTTCTAGAGTATTAAGTTCATAAAGAACGAAGTAACGCCTTAAGAAAGATGACATGATGTGGACAAAGTAAACTCACGTATGAATAAACCCCATCTTTTTATCCTTAATAGCAATGATACAATACATGTCATGCCCTTTCTGTCATTGGGATTGAGCACCGCAAGAAAAATGAATCTAGTTGGCCAAACAAAATAAATAGATCAGAGAGAAAACGAAGCTACAATAATCGTGCATAAAAGAGCTCAAAGAAAACTCAAATAATATTCATAGATAGATCTGATCATAAACTCACAATTCATCGAATCCCAACAAACAGACCGCAAAAAGTCATTAAATCAAATAGATCTCCAAGAACATCAAGGTGAACATTGTATTGAAGATCAAAGAGATTGAGAAGAAGCCATCTAGATACTAACTATGGACCCGTAGGTCTGTGGTAAACTACTCATGCATCATCTGATGGGCAGCAAGGTTGACGTTGATCCCCTCCATGATCGATTCCCCCTCTGACAAAGTACCGGAGAAGGCCTCCAGATGGGATCTTGTGGGAACAAAAACTTGCGGCAGCAAAAAAAGTATTTTGGGTGGCTCTCTGATGTCAGGGGAATATTTGAGAATTTATAGAGGTTGAATTAGGGTTGGAGGTGCCACATGGGACCCACAAGCCTAGCCCGCACTGGGGCACACCTCCCAAGCTTGCCGCTCCCTCGTGGCTCATCTGGCCTTCTGCCGAACCTTTTCGGGTCTCTTCTGGTCCAGAAAAAATTAATCCAATTTTTTTTCTCCGTTTGGTCTCTATTTGATATTGATTTCCTGAAAAGCCAAAAACACGCGAAAACAACAATTGGCACTGGGCACTAAGTTAATAGGTTAGTCCCAAAAAAATGATACATAATGGAATATGTAACATCCAAGATTGAGACTATAATAACATGGAATAATTAAAAAAATATAGATAGATTGGAGACGTATCAAGCATCCCCAAGCTTAATTCCTGCTCGTCCTCGAGTAGGTAAATGATAAAAACAGAATTTTTGATGTGCAATGCTACATATCATATTCATCATATAATCTTTTCTTTTGTAGCATGAATATTTGGACCTGAGTGATTCAAAGCAGTAGCCTATAGGTAAACATGAAAACATAAATACTCAAGTATACCAACAAGCAACCATATCTTTCAAAATATCAATGCTAAAGAAAGTTGTCCCTAGCCCATTATGCTCAGTCATTGATCCATTCATGAAACACACTCAATATTAGCTACACCCAATGCACAAGTATGACAATGTGCTCTCTAGTTGGTGCATTATAAGAGAAGATGCAAACTTAAAATAAAAAAATGCATAAAAGTAAATAGATAGGCCCTTCGCAGATGGAAGTAGAGATTTGCAAAGGTGCTAGATCTCAAAGTCTAAAACAAACTGAAAAAGTTATTTTGAGAGGCATGCTTTTCCTGTCAACGAAAATGTCCGAGAATTCCGAATATCTTCCATGATAAACGCATTATAGGCGGTTCCCAAAAAGAAAATAAAGTTTATTTCCTTTCCACCATTATTTCACAATCCATGGCTAGCCGTATCCATGGGTGCCTTCCAAACCAACACTTTCCAAGGAATTTATTATTGTTATTTTTTTCATTTTGGGATTAGGCATCCCTATTACCTTGCCACTTTCTCGTGCAATGACAAGTGAATAAACACTCATCCTCAGAATAACAAACCTAGCATAAAAAATATTGGCCACCCCCGGTGTCGGAGTCCGGGGACATGCATCCACGGACTTGCTGATGAATTGAGATTTGAACACTGGTGCTCTGATTCGCAACCTAGTCGACTAGACGTGGACAACGGCAAGGGCTCGGGAGACGTACGCAAGGACAGAGCACGGCGAGGAAACATGAATTACCAAGGTTCAGGCCGTCGTGGTGGTGTAAAACCCTACTCCTGCTTGGCTGGGATTGCTTGTGGGCAAAAGTGTGCTTGGAACTACAAGGCGAGGTGAGGAAGGACGAACCACCCTAACAATGGTTGTCCTCCCTTCTTATAATGCCTTGGGCCACTTCCCCAAAAATATGAGTGGGAAAGGGCTTCTATAGGGCGGCAAGTTTGAAGGGGGACAAGGGTGCAGGTTTATCTTCGCCAAAGGAGGTCCACACCAGCTAAATGTGTTATCCTGATGTAAACGTGGGCTCAGCGGTGACGTATGTCTTGGGTGCCGAGCAGTCTTGGTCTTCATTCACCGAAGTGGAAAGGTTTACATGCTTTGGAGGGAGGCATGCACCGCTGCTCCCTTAGCACCAAAGTGCAAACTGGTCTCCGGCATACCCTGCCATCCTTATCCTGATAGCAGAGCATCACACATGTGATAGGCGTGGGCTTCACAGCTGGAGCCCCAAGGCTGTCCTCGCGAGGTAGGCCTCACCAGGCGACCCCGTGAGCCGGCCTCGCAAGGCTGCCGAGGACTTGCTGAAATTTGCTTCGTCTCGCCTGGCGGGGGGGGGGGAGCCTTGCGAGGTTGGCTCCTCATGGGGTGGCTCGCTTCCCTGGGGGCCAGGCTTGGGCCGACCTTCTTAGCCTGCAAGGGCCACCTCCTGGGCCATAGGCAGATGGGCCGTGGTACCTCGATATCGACTGGACCCACAGTAGCCCCCGGGCCCGTGGCGCACGCGCTCCGCCTACCAGTTGGGAGAAAAACGACACGGGGCCCACCAACTGCAAGGCCCAGGTGGTGATGTGTGGCGGGCTTGATGGAGCGGGGCTCCCCGACTCCCCACGATGCCTCAGAAAGTGCCGTCTTGGTGACAAAGCCTACGCGCGGTGCGTCGATACATCATTGCTTCCCTTCTCATTCTCCGCCTCCAATGCAACTCCTCCTCTTGTTTCTTCTTCCTCCTCCTCCGCCATGGCCTCGGGTAAGAAGAGGACGTCCGCGCGAGTCGGCCCTGCAGCGCTAGTCCATCATCGACGAGAAAGGGTTGGCCAAGGCGCGCCCCCTGCTGGACAGTCAACAACACGAAGAGGGCGTCGTCCAGATCTGGTTGGGCTCGACCCCGCGGTGCAACATGAAGGCCTCGACGGTGCCAATCTTCTTTCACTCACTCTTCGTCGGGCTGGTGCCGTCGTCTTGGAGCACTATCAGGTCCATTCGCTCCATCTTGATCCAAATTCCATCCTGGTTCTTGCCATTTTTGCCTAGCTCTGTGAGCCCTTTGAAAGTGCGTTAAGTCGACTAGAGGGGGGGTGAATAGGCGATTTTTGATGAATTCTTCACTGAGGAATTTCAGTGTGAGGAAATTCTTGAGCGAAGAACTACTTGCAGCGGAATAAGTACTCAGATGCATACATGACATAACATAAACATGGACATCATGATGAAATGAAAACAGACACAGAGTACAGGAAGCGTAAGCACAGGATAAAAATAGGATGAAGACAAACAGACTGAAGAAATTGAACTGAGGAAATTGAGAAAGTCTTTAGTCAAAGTATTCAATTAGATATGAAAAAGCGCACAACATAGTAATGAGGAAATGGAAGGGTTGAGGATAGAGAACCAGTTAGCTCGGTGAAGACAATGATTTGGTAGACCAGTTCCAACTATTGTAACAGTTGTACGTCTGGTTGGAGCGGTTTAAACCTGAGGACACACAGTCCTCATCGTATTCTCCTTGAGCTATGGTCACACAGACCCCACCCAATCACTCGTGGTAAGTCTTCAGGTGACTTCCAAACCTTCACAAACTCGGTCACTCGGCGATCCACAATTTCCTCTTGGATGCTCTAGACCGTGATGCCTAACCGTCTGGAAGATGCACAGTCTTCAAAGGTAACAAGTGTCGGATCCACACAGGAACAATTTCTTCAGTGATGCTCAATCACTTTGGGTTTATAGGTGTTTGGGTTTGGGTTTTCCTTACTTGATGATTTTCGCTCAAAGTCCTCGGAGGATGGGATGCTCTCAATGACAAGTGCCAGTTTCTCTCAGAGCAGCCAACCAGCTAGTGGTTGTAGGGGGCAGCTATTTATAGCCTAGGGAGCAGCCTGACATGATAAGACATAAATGCCCTTCAATGATATGACCGTTAGATGGGTAGATATTTCGGGACAGCTGGCGCATAGCACAGCAACGGTCAGAAATTTGACTATCAAATTCCTCAGGGCTATCATGATCATCACTTGTAGGCAATCCGCACTGGCGAATTTCTAACTCCTCAGTCAGAACAAATTCCTCAGAGACCAGAAGAACTTTGTCTCTGTCACTGAAGAAATTGACTGAACTGTATGAGATTTCCAATGGCTTCACTCGAAAGGATTGGTAGGTGTAGGATTTTGAGATGAGCATCACTTGGAAGCTTTTCCTTAGTTTTTCCTCGACCCCCTTTAATAGTACAATGTTTCCTATGACTCAAGAAAGAGAATATTAAACTATGAAAACAAAAGTCTTCACGCTTCATGTTCCTTGTATGAATATGAAGTCTTCATGGTCACACCAACTTCTTCACTTTCAAAGTCTTCAAAAACTCTTCAAAAATCCAAAGTCTTCAGTCGAAGACATTCAGTTTTAGGGGTCGACTTCCTCTGTAAATATCAAACTCATCATAGACTTATAGACCTGTGTACACTCACGAACGCATCAGTCCCTTAACATATAAGTCTTCAATACACCAAAATCACTTAGGGGCACTAGATGCACTTACAATCTCCCCCTTTTTGGTGATTGATGACAATATAGGTTAAATTTTCTACGGGGATAAACATATGAAGTGTAAATACTGATATTGAGGAATTTGATTGCAAGATATATAAGAATTCCCCCTGAAGATGTGCATAGTGAGGAATTTGCTTTTGAAGCAATGAACATTTGAAGAGTAGAATCATGGAGATCCCCCCTATATCTTGTAATTCATACATGCATTTGACATATGATATGAAGAATTTGAAATGCATGATGAAATATGGTGACTGATGTGATTCAGCATGCGTGCATTAACATATATGTGGAAATAGCATGCAGAAGAACACAGCGAAACTATCAGACCACCATCGGGTTTAAGTTTACAACTCGATCCAACAAAGTCTTCAAAAGAACGAGAGTTGTAACTTAGCAAAAAATGCCCATATATAGAGACCTGCTTGAAGACTAACTCAAATTTCCCCCCTTTGTCATCGAATGACCAAAAGGGACAAAAGGGAGAACTAACGCCCCTGAAGAATATCATGTTGATGAAGGAGCGTGAGCGTTGTTTGGGTCGGTAGTTGAAGTAGGGCCTGCCGCAGTGTCGTCCAAATCTTCATGCTCATCGGTGTCGCGCAATGAAGAATATGAGCTGGCCACCAAGGAAGGAACTTTGACTTTCTTGAATTTCTTCGCTGGTGGTTGGGACCAGTCAAAGTCTTGCTGGAGACCCATTTGCTTCAGATCTTCTTCACCATATAGGTGAGAAAGAACAGCCCAAGTGCGACCAAAGACTTCATGGAGGTAGTAATGGTTTTTCTTCACTGCGTTGTGTGTAGCAGTCATGTTGTGAAGAATTGAACCAAACTGACGCTTAACCCATTTGTGGTTACGATCGACCTTCTAGTCAAGACTGAGGAGAAGCTCATGATCAGTCATCACTCTTGGAGCTGTGCCTTGAGGATTTTGCTTTGAGGCATTGGCGGCAGAGTCATGAGTGGCAGACTCATCATTGGTGGAATAAGATGCAGCTTTGCGGAACTGACCATCCAATGGATGAATGCCTTCCTCAATAACAGCAGTGGCCTTCTCCTTTTCATCTGCTGAGGAAAATGTCCGTTTGAGGACTTCAATGGGGGGCAAGTAGCTGCCATGGTTGAGAGTGTCAGCCTTGTAATTGATTGAAAACCTCAATCTAAGGAATCTCATAATCCAGGGAGCGTAAGGCTTCAATTCAAAAGGGGATAATGCAACATTGGCCAGAGTCCATGTCAGGACCAGATTTTCGGGATATTAATTTCCCAGAAAACGGCCTTTGTGCTCACCAGCCCCAGGATTACTGTTAGCTGATGAGGCAGCAACTTGATACAAGAATTCCAAGCAAGGTACAAAATATGTAGTACAAGACCATTGTGGCCTAGGAGTGCAACATTTGGTTTCTAGTGGTTGATGGCGGAAACGGTTTGTGGTTCATCTGCGTCTATGGGACTCCATTTCCCACAAGAACAGCTGACCAGGGTAACTCCTATCTTCGCGAGGCTGTTATCACCTTTACATGGGTTCCGGGGCTGTCGTCGAAGCGCTCCTCTCCACGCAAGAAATATGGCCAAGACAATAGCTAGGGACAAGCCAGTGAGTACGTTTGAATGTACTCGCAAACATTTAGAACACGTGTATAATATAACAAGGGGTAATCATGCTCCGAAAATATACTCTGACCATAACGTCTGTCACGAAATATACGAAAAACCATGATGTATACATGCGGGTAAAAATATAATTATGCGATATAGAAATAGAGTGTAGTGATTGAGTGTCTGAAATGACTCCTCAAAAAGGGTGCAAATAAATTAACAATGCCGCAGTCGGGCGTCTGAGCGACACCACATAAAGGGCTTATATATAAAAGAAACAACAAGCATGCCACAGTCGGGCGTCTGAGCGACACCACATAAAGGGCTTATATATAAAAGAAATAACAAGCATGCCACAGTCGGGCGTCTGAGCAACACCACATAAAGGGCTTATATATAAAAGAAATAACAAGCATGCCACAGTCGGGCGTCTGAGCGACACCACATAAATGGCTTATATATAAAAGAAATAACAAGCATGCCACAGTCGGGCGTCTGAGCGACACCACATAAAGGGCTTATAAAGGGTAATCACCGTGAATATCCAGGAGGTAGAACCATCCCAAGGATACTCAATAATACAAATAAAGTAAATGGTTAGTCCACAATAATAGTAATCACAATCGTCACAAGTCACAAGTCATGATCCAAGTTCTGGTTTAACAGTATCTCCTCCGAAGACCGACACTAAGACCGACACTTGACCTATCCCAGACTGTAGTCCTTAACCATGGACACGGCTATTCGAATAGATGTATAATCTCTGCAGAGGATGTACTCTTTACCCACGGGTAACGGATTTCTTCAGTCCATCGGGACTAATTCCGTCTACGGTATTTTGATTGAAAACACGCCTGACCTGCACACACCAGCTTAACTTACCGGTGTCTGGAATCACCCACAACACCTGTCAAGCAAAACTCTAAGTGGGGAGGCTACAACCTCGACGTAGCATGGGATTGAATTTATATCGCGCGCTCTAAGTGGTGCCCCCCTCTCGGTCCCAACCGGAAACACCCATGCCCCCAGACCGGATGACAGGCTTTAATCCAGGGCCATGGGACCCTCATCACGGCCTCTCTGTACGGTGTGTGCTAGGACGGGGTTGACAACTTACTGAACCGTACCCTACCTGTGGCAGGGACAAGTGGTAGTACGAAGCAAGTGTGGGGGTTACTGGACAAGACTCGATCTAAGGCCGACTCAGGAGGTTCAAGTGTTCCCTGCATGATTAGCAGAACAAACATATTTCTAACAACAGATAAGCTTAACACTCATCAAGCCTCACCATGCCATACCGGACATACTCGTCTCGACGAGTAACTAGGGACAAGCTCGCTTGTACCCAAGACCGCGACTTTCCCGACTTCCTTCCGGTACGCATGAGAAGCTTACGAGGAAGATCACTATCATCAACATATCCATTTATAACAGCAAAGAAAACTCCATATTGCACTCATGCGTATGATTTTACCGTCACATAAAAAATAGCGTATGCTCCAAGTCAAGGTGATGTTGTGACCGTATCAACAACATCCAAAAATATTAAACCAGGGTTCAGAATGCTTGCCTTCAAGTGTATGCATGTGGGTTGCACTTTTTGAAGGTTGCCTTTTCTCCAAAATCCTATTTTGAGAAATATACAAATAAAACATATTTCAAAAATAGTACAAAAAGTTGTCCCAAATATTTTTGAAATAAATCTTAAACTAAACTAGATGAAATTTGAGAGAGGTAGGAAAAAGAATCAACTCATTTGGAGTTTTATTTTAAAAGTTATAGCCAGTCAAAGATTAGTCAAACTTCTGTTTCTAAATAAAACCAGAAAAGAGAACGCTTCGAGGAAAATACGCTTTCAAAGCAGAGGTGACGTACTCCGGACTTTGCGCTTTCACCTAAACAGAGAGGACGGGGGAGCGGGTCACTGACAGTGGGTCCAAGGGGGCCCACTGGTCAGGTTTGACCGTTCTTCCCTCCCTCCTCTCTCTCTCTCTGCCCGAACGGGGCGACGCTCCGGCGATCGCCGTCGGCGAACGGCAGCTCCCCACGGGGCCCCGAGGGCAGGGATGGATCCGCCAGGCCGGGACGGTCCTCCCGGTGGGTGCTAGGCAAGTGGGGACGGAGAAAGTCACCGGCTGCGAGCTCCGCGGCGGACGGTGGTTCGGGAGCAGAGTGGGTTTTGGGCTCCGGCGGTCCTTGGTCGAGGCTGAGGCGCTAGGCAGCTCCGCACGACTATGGGGAAGCTCTTGGTGGCGTTGGATGGGCGGGGGAAGCTCCGGTTGCGACTTATGGCACTGGATTGCGGCGGTGACCGAACTGGCCGGAGACGAGGAAGAAGGGCCCTCCCCGTCGATTGCTGGCTAAGGGGAAACTATGGGGGTGGCCTGGGGTTGTCTGAGTGCTCGGAGGAGCACGGGGCCTCCTTTTATAGTGCGACGGGGCTGGCTCCGCGGCGGTTGATAAGATCGACGACGAGTCGCCGTTGCTGTAGCTGCAGGGCGTCGTGGCGGAGACGAGCGCGTGCCGACGAGCATGTGGATGAGCTCGGGCTGTACACAGGGGGGAGCTGGCGCGCGGGGGTGGCTTGGGCGGCGCCGTCCACGGCAGAGCCCGCTGCCGACGCCGGCGTGCCGCCAAGGGAGCTCTGGCGGCGGCGCTGTAGGGCGCCAGTGCGGCTTGGAGCGTACTGGTGAGTGGGCGAGTGCATGGCGCGGCTCTGCAGGCGAGCTGGGACCAGTGACGGGACGTGTCGACCCGAGTGCACGCACGTGCAAAACGCGCACTCTGGCTGCGCCCAGAGCACGCACACCAGGTGTTCGACGAAAAGCCAGCGTGCTCTAGAGAGCTTGGGTGAGGCTGGTAGCTGACAGGCCAGGGTTAGGGACATCTGGGAGGTTTGTGGACATGCTGGATGGGTCAGGGGCTCAAGTCCACAATGCAAACGATAAACCATGCCAAAACTGTTCCTGCACACAGGGTGTTCGAAAGAATGCCATGTACTTCTAGGCAACTCTTGGGGTGGCAAAAATCTCCAGATCCTAGTCTCTTTAGGAGCTAAAGAAGGTGGCAATTTTAGTTTGGCAAAAACAGAAGTTTGTTAGTGCATGTTTTGGAGAAAACCAGTTTGGGAAGAAACTAAAGGCTATCATTGCATGCACCAAAAATGCTCCAATGGCCAATCTCCTGGACATAAGGGTTTGGTAGGGAGGACTATAAGTAGGAAAAAGCTCAAGGGCACTAGAGCAAAATAAAATGGGGTTGCAGTTCAAATCACCAAACTGGACCAGAATGAAGATGAGGTTGATTCACTCAAATTTTTCAAAGAACAACACTGGGTTTTTGCATGAAGCTGAGTTATGAGCATCAACTGACATCTCCAAACACTTGGAAGAATTTTTAGAAGAATATTTAAATATGTTGTAGTGCAAAAACACCTACTGGACCAGATTTGAAAAATTGATGTAGAGCTCAAAATCTCCAATAACCAAAAGATATTTTTGCACAAAAGTGATGGGGAAACCTCACATGACATCCCCAAATTTTGGTGAAATTTTTAAAAGCATTTATCAAATTGTTGTAGTGCAAAAAGGGGCTCCAAATTTATGAAAGATCATTTTTTAAAAAGAATAAAGCTCATGAAAATAATTATGCGAATAAATCCACTGATATAGAATTGATTTTATAAAGAGGACATACAAGTCCAAAAATACTTTTGAAAAGTTTCCACTTGAGGTAAAAACTCACAATATTAAAGAGAAGAGGGGTTCTGAAATCAAAGGAGAAACCCAGAAAAATAAAATTTTTATTTCTTGGCAAAAAAAATTAAAACAAGGTCAAAATTTTGGGGTGTTACAACACTACCCCCCTTAAGAAAAATCTCGTCCTCGAGATTTGCTAAGGGTTGATTTAAAAAAAATACACCCATAAGTTGAACACAAGAGTTTGCGCATAGCACGAATTTAGGGTACAAACATAAGCTGCAACACACAAATAAACATAGCTATGACGTTACAATGAAAAAGGCAAAAGGACGGGGTCCTGAGAAAACGTCTCTGGTACTGGGGCGCACAAGTAGACATCCTTTAATAATGGTGATATAAACTCACACAATTACAAGGCGTAGAAATAATAAGGCTCGTTACTACTCGAGTGACTTAGTCTACTCCGTTAATATCTAAGCGGGCTTGTCTAGAGGACATCGAATCTTCCCCACGGGTTTCACCGTCGGGATTAGCCGGATGAGGTTGAGGGGCTGCAGGGTCGGGGTAGCGATGATGACCATCGCGGGGGTTGTTGGTCACAACTCCGCTGGAGTGTGTTCCCAAAAGGCGGCGAAGCACTTCTGGGGACATCAAAGTATTTTGGCCGATGGCTGGGTCAGACCTCAAGGGCTCGATCGGGTGTCCGAACAGCACGACTGGGTTGTCGGCGTCGGGCTCCACTTCTCCTCTCGCCGGGGCTCGGCGAAATAGTTCTCTACGAGCTGCGATCAGATCAAGGGTGATTTTATCGAACAGTTCCTCTAGTGCACTTATATAGCGCACCAGATGCAATAGTGCAGGATCCGTCTCGTGATCTCCGTTGGCAACCTAGGGCGGCCTACCATACCCGTCACAACTGGGGTAGTAGTAGAACGAGCGACAGTTAACTTTGGGCGACAAGTGCCGGAGTTGAACTATAGCTTCTCGAGCTGCCAGTTGGATGGCTTGTGGCTCAAAGGGAGTGGTCCTTCCAGCGAACCTGTAGGGGCGTTCTGGCGATAGACCCCTACCATAAATGTGTACAGTGGCCCAGAACTGATGGCTCTCACCGTTCATGAGTTCCTGGTACACAACATATTTGGGGGCTCTTCTAATGCATAGGCACGGCAGGTGAGGTTTGCGAGCATGGTCACAAAACCTCCAAGGTTGGTTGCTGTGGTCTCATTGTGAACAATGGGGCCAGGCATCGTGACTTGGTTTGGGAAAAAGGCTGTGTTGTGCTGGGTTGAGGCTAGCGTGCCCTTTTTATAGAAAAAGGGGACGGAGCCTTCCTTCGCACGCTTGCGAGTGAGACAAGTTAGGTGTCGGTCACTGGCACGTGATCGACAGGCTGGGCTGATAGGTTGGGCACCGACTGCCAAAATCGTCGGGGTCACTGTGTGGCTATCTTACACGAGAAGCTTGGCCGTGGTTGGGTTAAGGTCTGGTGGGTTGGTTAACCTAGGTTTATTGACCTGGCTAAGATAGGGATAGCCAATGGTCACCCTGGCTCTGATACCAAGTCTGTCAGGACCGGATTTTCGGGATATTAATTTCCCAGAAAACGGCCTTTGTGCTCACCAGCCCCAGGATTACTGTTAGCTGATGAGGCACCAACTTGATACAAGAATTCCAAGCAAGGTACAAAATATGTAGTACAAGACCATTGTGGCCTAGGAGTGCAACATGTGGTTTCTAGTGGTTGATGGCGGAAGCGGTTTGTGGTTCATCTGCGTCTATGGGACTCCATTTCCCACAAGAACAGCTGACCAGGGTAACTCCTATCTTCGCGAGGCTGTTATCACCTTTACATGGGTTCCGGGGCTGTCGTTGAAACGCTCCTCTCCACGCAAGAAATCTGGCCAAGACAATAGCCAGGGACAAGCCAGTGAGTACGTTTGAATATACTCGCAAACATTTAGAACACGGGTATAATATAACAAGGGGTAATCATGCTCCGAAAATATACTATGACCATAACGTCTGTCACGAAATATACGAAAAACCATGATGTATACATGCGGGTAAAATATAATTATGCGATATAGAAATAGAGTGTAGTGATTGAGTGTCTGAAATGACTCCTCAAAAAGGGTGCAAATAAATTAACAATGCCGCAGTCGGGCGTCTGAGCGACACCACATAAAGGGCTTATATATAAAAGAAACAACAAGCATGCCACAGTCGGGCGTCTATGCGACACCACATAAAGGGCTTATATATAAAACAAATAACAAGCATGCCACAGTCGGGCGTCTGAGCGACACCACATAAAGGGCTTATATATAAAAGAAATAACAAGCATGCCACAGTCGGGCGTCTGAGCGACACCACATAAAGGGCTTATAAAGGGTAATCACCGTGAATATCCAGGAGGTAGAACCATCCCAGGGATACTCAATAATACAAATAAAGTAAATGGTTAGTCCACAATAATAGTAATCATAATCGTCACAAGTCACAAGTCATGATCCAAGTTCTGGTTTAACAGTATCTCCTCCGAAGACCGACACTAAGACCGACACTTGACCTATCCCAGACTGTAGTCCTTAATCATGGACACGGCTATTCGAATAGATGTATAATCTCTGCAGAGGATGTACTCTTTACCCACGGGTAACAGATTTCTTCAGTCCATCGGGACTAATTCCGTCTACGGTCTTTTGATTGAAAACATGCCTGACCTGCACACACCAGCTTAACATACCGGTGTCTGGAATCACCCACAACACCTGTCAAGCAAAACTCGAAGTGGGGATGCTACAACCTCGACGTAGCATGGGATTGAATTTGTATCGCGCGCTCTAAGGGGTGCCCCCCTCTCGGTCCCAACCGGAAACACCCATGCCCCCGGACCGGATGACAGGCTTTAATCCATGGCCATGGGACCCTCATCACGGCCTCTCTGTACGGTGTGTGCTAGGACGGGGTTGACAACTTACTGAACCATACCCTACCTATGGCAGGGACAAGTGGTAGTACGAAGCAAGTGTGGGGGTTACTGGACAAGACTCGATCTAAGGCCGACTCAGGAGGTTCATGTGTTCCCTGCATGATTAGCACACCAAACATATTTCCAATAACAGTTAAGCTTAACACTCATCAAGCCTCACCATGCCATACCGGACGTACTCGTCTCGATGAGTAACTAGGGACAAGCTCGCGTCTACCCAAGACCGCGACTTTCCCGACTTCCTTCCGGTACGCATGAGAAGCTTACGAGAAAGATCACTATCATCAACATATCCATTTATAACAGCAAAGAAAACTCCATATTGCACTCATGCGTATGATTTTACCGTCACATAAAAAATAGCGTATGCTCCAAGTCAAGGTGATGTTGTGACCGTATCAACAACATCCAAAAATATTAAACCAGGGTTCAGAATGCTTGCCTTCAAGTGTATGCATGTGGGTTGCACTTTTTGAAGGTTGCCTTTTCTCCAAAATCCTATTTTGAGAAATATACAAATAACACATATTTCGAAAACAGTACAAAAAGTTGTCCCAAATATTTTTGAACTAAATCTTAAAATAAACTAGATGAAATTTGAGAGAGGTAGGAAAAAGAATGAACTCATTTGGAGTTTTATTTTAAAAGTTATAGCCAGTCAAAGATTAGTCAAACTTCTGTTTTTAAATAAAACCAGAAAAGAAAACGCTTCGAGGAAAATACGCTTTCAAAGCAGAGGTGACGTACTCCGGACTTTGCGCTTTCACCTAAAAAGAGAGGACGGGGGAGCGGGTCACTGACAGTGGGTCCAAGGGGGCCCGCTGGTCAGGTTTGACCGTTCTTCCCTCCCTCCTCTCTCTCTCTGCCCGAACGGGGCGGGGCTCCGACGATCGCCGTCGGCGAACGGCAGCTACCCACGGGGCCCCGAGGGCAGGGATAGATCCGCCAGGCCGAGGCGGTCCTCCTGGTGGGTGCTAGGCAGGTGGGGACGGAGAAAGTCACCGGCGGCGAGCTCCGCGGCGGACGGTGGTTCGGGAGCAGAGTGGGTTTTGGGTTCCGGTGGTCCTTGGTCGAGGCTGAGGCGCTAGGCAGCTCCGCACGACTATGGGGAAGCTCTTGGTGGCGTTGGATGGGCGGGGGAAGCTCCGGTTGCGACGTATGGCACTGGATTGCGGCGGCAACCGAACTGGCCTGAGACGAGGAAGAAGGGCCCTCCCCGTCGATTGCTGGCTAACGGGAAACTATGGGGGTGGCCTGGGGTTGCCTGAGTGCTCGGAGGAGCACGGGGCCTCCTTTTATAGTGCGACGGGGCTGGCTCCGCGGCGGTGGATAAGATCGACGACGAGTCGCCGTTGCTGTAGCTGCAGGGCGTCGTGGCGGCGACGAGCGCGTGCCGACGAGCATGTGGATGAGCTCGGGCTGTACACAGGGGGGAGCTGGCGCGCGCGGGTGGCTTGGGCGGCGCCGTCCACGGCAGAGCCCGCTGCCGACGCCGGCGTGCCGCCAAGGGAGCTCTGGCGGCGACGCTGTAGGGCGCCAGCGCGGCTTGGAGCGTACTGGTGAGTGGGCGAGTGCATGGCGCGGCTCTACAGGCGAGCTAGGACCAGTGACGGGACGTGTCGACCCGAGCGCACGCACGTGCAAAACGCGCGCTCTGGCCGCGCCCAGAGCACGCACACCAGGTGTTCGACGAAAAGCGAGCGCGCTCTAGAGAGCTTGGGTGAGGCTGGTAGCTGACAGGCCAGGGTTAGGGACATCTGGGAGGTTTGTGGACATGCTAGATGGGTCAGGGGCTCAAGTCCACAATGCAAACTATAAACCATGCCAAAACTGTTCCTGCACACAGGGTGTTCGACAGAATGCCATGTACTTCTAGGCAACTCTTGGGGTGGCAAAAATCTCCAGATCCTAGTCTCTTTAGGAGCTAAAGAAGGTGGTAAGGTTAGTTTGGCAAAAACAGAAGTTTGTTAGTGCAAGTTTTGGAGAAAACCAGTGTTGGGCAGAAACTAAAGGCTATCATTGCATGCACCAAAAATGCTCCAATGGGTCCAATCTCCTGGACTTAATGGTTTGGTAGGGAGGACTATAAGTAGGAAAAATCTCAAGGGCACTAGAGCAAAATAAAATGGGGTTGCAGTTCAAATCACCAAACTGGACCAGAATGAAGATGAGGTTGATTCACTCAAATTTTTCAAAGAACAACACTGGGTTTTGGATGAAGCTGAGTTATGAGCATCAACTGACATCTCCAAACACTTGGAAGAATTTTTAGAAGAATATTTAAATAGGTTGTAGTGCAAAAAAACACCTACTGGACCAGATTTGAAAAATTGATGTAGAGCTCAAAATCTCCAATAACCAAAAGATATTTTTGCACAAAAGTGATGGGGAAACCTCACATGACATCCCCAAATTTTGGTGAAATTTTTAAAAGCATTTATCAAATGGTTGTAGTGCAAAAAGGGGCTCCAAATTTATGAAAGATCATTTTTTAAAAAGAATAAAGCTCAGGAAAATAATTATGCAAATAAATCCACTGATATAGAATTGATTTTATAAAGAGGGCATATAAGTACAAAAATACTTTTGAAAAGTTTCCAGTTGAGGTAAAAACTCACAATATTAAAGAGAAGAGGGGTTCTGAAATCAAAGGAGAAACCCAAAAAAATAAAAAATTTATTTCCTGGCAAGAAAAATAAAAACAAGGTCAAAATTTTGGGGTGTTACAGTCCACATGAAGAAATCATGGTAGTTGACAGGAACACCATGAACGATGTTGAATAGCAGTTTCTTCATGATACCAACGACCTCTTCTTCATTAGAGTCGTGGCCCTTGATTGGACTCAATGTCTTGGTCAAGATGCGATAGACAGTCTGTGGCACATACAACAATTCCTTCACGAGGAATTTGGTCCTTGGGTCTTGACCGGGCTTCAGCGGCTTCATCAGCACTTGCATATAGTGGTCAGTAAGTTCAGGTATATACAACGTGCACCTTCAAGGGGAGGACAGACAGGCAGGGCATGAAGCAATTCAGAGGACGGTGCTTTGAAATGAGTGTTCTCTGTCATCCAGTCCAATACCCAAGAGTTGATATCTTCAACATTTCCTGTGGTGTGAAGCATTGCATAGAATTGAAGAATGAATTTGTTCATTCCAATCACATATATCTGTGTAGAAGTTGAGCAGTCCAGCATCGTGAAGAACACTGAGGACTGGCGTGAAGCAAGGCAGTGATTCCATGTCCACTTGAGGAATATGCTCATGGTCGAAGACTTTGTCCTTATCAAAAAGCAGTGAAGAATAGAAGTTTGCTTGGCTGGCAGTCCAGAAACGCATCCTTCTAAGACGAGCAGAGTCATATGGGTTGTAGTCTGTGAAGAACACATGCTCGTGGAAGAAGTCATCAGCCATGAAGGTTTGCTTCTTAGAGAAGGGATCCTTCGGCTAGGGCTAAGGAGTATTAGTCAAAGGCATCACAGCCTCATGAATCACATTCTCAGGAACCATAGGCTGAGGAATTTCAGTTTCAGCTTCAGTTTCAGCTTCAGTTGCAGCATGGGTCTTCATTTCTTCAGCAGCAATTTCATTAGCACTAGTGTCTGGAATTTCTTCATGAATGGACGAAGTGGTGCGAGGTTTTTCAGAGCCCATCAGAACTTCAGCGTGCACTGGGGACTGAGGGATTTGTTGCAGTGGCGTGAACAAAGGAGAGTTGGGGTGCTGACTTTCCCAAAAGTCATCATTCGTCACAGGTGTGGTGCTCCCAATGTCCACGTCTTCATCTTCTTCACTTTATTCTTCAATGCCTGCCTCTTCAGCTGTGAACTGAGGCACTGGCGATGAAACAACTTGAGTTGAAGGGTGTCGGATGTGGGGTTCCGGCAAACCCTTAAGGTTCAAACTCTGGGGTGCGCGCGAAGTCTTTCCCTCCTACCAATCCATGCCCTAGCTCGCTAAGATCTCGAGGACAAACTCGACGAACTCACAACACAAAAAGACATGAGGTTTATACTGGTTCGGGCCACCGTTGTGGTGTAATACCCTACTCCGGAGTGTGGTGGTGGATTGCCTCTTGGGCTAATGATGAACAGTACAAGGGGAAGAACAGCCTCCTGAGGTTGAGGTGTTCTTGTGCTCGTCCAGCTTGTGTGGGTGAGATGCCTCTGAGTGAGAGTTGTCCCCTACGGTGGTGGTTAGCTCTACTTATATAGGCCCTGGTCCTCTTCCCAAATATTGAGCGGGAAGGGAGCCAACAGCGGCAGGCAAATTTGAAGGGGGACAGCTAGTACAAGCTATCCTGACAAATGTGGTCTTCGCCTGCGAAAGGCTCTGGTGGTGATGCCGTCTTGGGCTCCACGATGACCTCCGTCCTGCCGTCCTTCTGGTGTTGGTCTCGTTGCTCCAATAAGGCAACCTTCTCCTGATGCCTCAGTACTCCTCGCCTGCGCTGGCCGCCTTAGCACCAAAGAGGAAACAAGGACGCTGCGCGCGCTGGCACCCGCCTGGTCTCGATCGTCATGGCTCACGTCATGAGAGCCTCGTGAGGTTTGCCCCCCCTTGATATCTCCGCTCCCCGTGAGCCTGCCTGGCCAGGCCACTCCTGAGGAGGTCTTGTGTCGTTCGCCTCGCGAGGGTCTTGGATGGCTCGTTGATGAAGATGGGCCATACGGCCCGCTGACTTAGCCATGCCGTGGGCCGCAGGCAGGCAAGTCTGGGACCCCCGTTCCTAGAACGCCGACAGTAACCCCCGGGCCCAAGGTGCGCTCCGGCTTGGCTTCGCGGCGAAGCCAAGGGTCAAGTACGGTGCACCGTGGGCCCCAAAAGCCTGCGGCCTCGGTTGACTCGTGGCGGTTGATTGGACGTGGGTGTCTCCACTTCCCCACGCTGCCTCGGCAACTGCTTGACCTGACAAAAGGCTGGTGCAGGCAGCACTTTCCTTCATTACTTCTTCCTCGCATCGCTCCAGATCACCTTTCTCGCTCCTCGCCACCGCTACCTCCAGATCCGTTCCAATCTCATCCTGCATCTGCGATCCATGGTGCCGTGCAAATTGAGGACTTCCTCAGCACCGGCTTGGTATGAGCCGGCCCTTGAGGCGCCCACCGTCACGGAGAAGAGCCTCGCCTCCGTGTGCCTGCTGACGGCGCGTGAGAGCATTGAGTGGGGAGAGACCAAGCTCCGGCTTGCCTCCGACGTGCCGGAGCCTGAGGAAAGCACCTTCTTCCCCTTCTTCTCGAGCAGTGTTGCCGTCGGGTTGGTTCCTCCCTTCTCCGATTTCTTTTATGAAGTCTTGGACCACTACGGGCTGCAAGCGTTGCATCTCCCTCCCAACTCTGTCCTCCGCCTGTCCATCTTCGCCTACTACTATGAGGCGTACCTGGGCGTGATGCCATCCGTGGCGCTCCTGTGCCATTTCTTCTTCCTCCGTGTCAGCGAGGGGCACATCTCCGGATGCGCTAATTTCGTCGCATCCAGCAAGGCCAACTCGATCTCGAGCACCGGGAAGAGGGCCGACAACATTCGATCCAAGTGGGTCATGATGGGCGCCAAGCGCACCGATCCGCGTCTGGTGTTGCCAACGGTGGCGCCCTCTTCCAACGGGGGGTGGCCCAAGGCGGAGCTTGCTGATGATCGGGCATCATTAGTGTTGGGGCAGATGATGACCGACTTGAAGCCGGGCAACGCGAAGGCGGCCAAGGTGACGGGGGTCATTGTCACGCCCAAGATGTGACCCTATCCTAAAGGAACTTGAAGGTCCCACCAAGGATAGAAGCACATCTTGAAGACGCTTTTGCAAGGTGGATATCGTTACATCAACATTACATAATAGATGGGGATACATACAAGACATACAAATGCCGCAAGAATACATCAATACATCATACACATGATCAACATCCGACTACGGATGAAACACCAACAGAAACTCAAACGACATCCACCCTGCTAGCCCAGGCTCCCGACCTAGAACCTATCCCCTGATCGAAGAAGAAGCAGAAGAAGAACTCCAAACAAGTAAGCATCGCTCTCGCGTCATGATCATCGCAAAACCTGTACCTGCAACTGGTGTTGTAGTAATCTGTGAGCCCCGAGGACTCAGCAATCCCATTACCATGGGTATCAAGACTAGCAAAGCTTAATGGGTATGGAAAGGATAAGTGGTGAGGTTGCAGCAGCGACTAAGCATGTATGGTGGCTAACATACGCAAATAAGAGCGAGAAAAGAAGCAACAGAACGGTCGTGAAACTAGCAATGATCAAGAAGTGATCCTGAACTCCTACTTACATCAAACATAACCCAGAAACCGTGTTCACTTCCTGGACTCCGCCGAGAAGAGACCATCACGGCTACACACGCGGTTGATGTGTTTTATTTAAGTCAAGTGTCAAGTTCTCTACAACCGGATATTAACAAATTCTCATCTGCCACATAACCGCGGGCACGGCTCTCGAAAGTTTATACCCTGCAGGGGCGTCCCAACTTAGCCCATTATAAGCTCTCACGGTCAACGAAGGATATTCCTTCTCCCGGGAAGACCCGATCAGTCTCGGAATCCCGGTTACAAGACATTTCGACAATGGTAAAACAAGACCAGCAAAGCCGCCCGATTGGTCGACAATCCCGATAGGAGTTGCACGTATCTCGTTCTCAGGACACACCGGATGAGCTAAGCGTACAGGTACCGACGTAACCCATGTTGCCAAGGGATGGTCCCGCACGGTGCTCTAGTTTGGACCAACACTTAGACAAGCACTGGCCCGGGGGGGGGGTAAAATAAAGATGATCCTCGGGATGCACGACTCCCAAGGGAAAAAGGCTAGGTGAGGCAAATGTAAAACCAAGGTTGGGCCTTGCTGGAACAGTTTTATTCAAAGCGAACTGTCAAGGGGGTCCCATAAATCACCCAACCGCGTAAGGGACGCAAAATCAAGGAACATAATACCGGTATGACGGAAACTAGGGCGGCAAGAGTGGAACAAAACACCAGGCATAAGGCCGAGCCTTCCACCCTTTACCAAGTATATAGATGGATTAATTAAATAAGAGATATTGTGATATCCCAACATAAACATAATCCAACATGGAGCAATCTTCATCTTCACCTACAACTAGCAACGCTATAAGAGGGGCTGAGCAACGCGGTAACATAGCCAAACAACGGTTTGCTAGGAAGGGTGACAAAGATTAGAGGTTCATGGCAATTTGGGAGGCTTGAAGGGCAAGTGATAGGTAGCGCAGCAAATCGATAGAACGAATCAACTAGCATAGCAATGATAGTAATGAGATCCAAGGTGATGGTCATCTTGCCTGAAATCCCGCTAGGAAGAAGAACGAGTCCATGAGAAGATGAAGCCACGAAGACGAACGAATCCTCACAATCGCAACGACACGGGAACTATCGAGAGGAAGCACACAACATGGTAAACACACCACACATGAACAAGGCATGATGCTCAACCAAGTATGATGGATGACAAGGCTTCAAGAGGCTACACATGGCAAGAGATGATGCATACAAGAACACACCTCAAAGCAAGTTCAAATGAGGCCGGAACTAACATATAACAATTCCGGTAAGTCCTCATATGCAAATTTCGAAATTGGACCAGATCTGAATAAACCTTATGTTCAAGTTGTTAAACAGCAAGTTAAGATGCACCAAGATGATTTACAAGAAATTCTGGTCAAGTTACATATAAAGTTCATTAGATTCGGAGCTACGGCCTAGAAGATATGAGCAAAACAAGTTAAACATGGCATTGATGCAAAATGCATACAAACATCACGCAAACACCTCAAAACAAGGATGCAACATGATAATATGAGACTACATGCAAAACTAAGCAAGTTACATATAAAGCACACTCCAGACGGAGCAACGGTGCAACACACACCCCAAACAAGATATAACAACAATCTGTCCAAAACAGCAACTATGCATATTGCAAGCATCGAAACAATATGCTACAGCACCCCAAAATGAAAACAAAAGGCATGGACAGGATCTACAGGTAAAGCATGACAAAACATGGACACGGAGCTAGCTCCAGAAATCACTAGAACATGCTCAAAAGGACATGGCAATATTGCAAATAATAACAGATCACAGACTTGGCAGAAGTCACTGGACATGGCAGAAATAACATAAGGTTGCAAAGTTTAGAGCTATCAAACAACATGCTACAGGAACATATCATAGCAAACAAAGGCATGGAATGAATCTACTAATGGCATAGAACAAAAGTCCCTTACTGACCATGAGCCAAAAAGGATCAGAAGATATGATGGCACCCATGTAAACATAGCAAGTTTCGTTAACAGATTACAGACTTGGTGAGCTTGATTCCCTCACCACAAAGCAATGCATGACAAAACAAGCATACCTACAGTAAGATGGCATTTTTATGAAGCTAACCATGGCAAGGGCAAATACATTACATGAAAGGATCAACTACAACAAGCTTGAAAAATTGAATAACACGTAAACAATCTGCCAGGAACATTTTATAACAAAAGTTGAGCAAGATTAAGACATGCTAGAGCACTCCATAATTGCAAACAGGGGCATGGGTTGATAGAGCACAACTATATCTACAAAACATCCTTACTGAACATAACCAAAAGGAGCCTGGATCTCTATGTAGACACATGGATACATGGCAACAAAATAACAGCAGAAACAGACTGAAATTACTAAGTCCCTGAAAACAGAAACATCACGAAGCCTAGTTTGCATGCTTGTGCTAGTCACTACAGAGATCACAAAACTACATGGAATACACCTCTTTAAAGATGGAATGGCATACATCAAAACACATGTAGAGCTCATGCCCATAAGATGCACACATGAAATGCAATGAAAAAGACAAATCACCAAGTTCTGATAACAGACAGCAGTTAATAGCATATAGCACTCTTGCAACGATGATTAGGGCATCAAGATGGACTCAAAAAAGCATGGCACAATGAAACAAAATGAATAGCATCTCGTGACGAACATTTCTATATAATATATGCATGAAACGGAGCAGCACACATAAAGATATGGCATGGTGAATAGTGCACTAGAATGCAGAAAATTAAGGACTTGGCAGAAATTTCACCACCTCGAGGGCAAAAGTCAACGGTGGCACGGTGAGGCTGGATCGGGCGATCTCTGGCAAGGTACAGGAGGAGGCGCTCCGACGAGCTGGCCGGCCGGCGGATCCGGGCGGCGGGCGCGGCGAGGAAGGCAGATCCGGCCTTCGGGCCGCTGGATCTGGTGAGGAGGGTCGGCGGGAGGCGGCGAACGGCGTTGGGGCGCGGCCTCGTGGTCGCCGGCGACGATGGCGAGGCGGCGGAGCGGCGAAGGGCGGCGGCGGCAACCGGGCGGCACAGGGAACGCCGAGGCGTGGGGAGGCGCGCCGGCGGGGCGGCGGCGGTGGGGCGCTACCGGGCGTGGGCGACAACGCGCGGGGCGGCTGGCTCAGATGCGGCCCGGAGCGGACCGGCTGCGGGCTCCCGCGGGCCGCGGTGGAGGGGCGGCGCGGGGGTGAGGTGGCGGCGGCGGATTGGGCGCGGGACGGCGGTGGACATGTCCGGACGAGCGGAAAGAAACGTCCGGCGATGCGAAATGGAAGATGTTAGGGTTTCATCCGCGAATTTCGGGGGGAGGCACATATTTATAGGTAGAAGCAGCTAGGAGAGTCCAAACGGGGTGCGGTTTTCGCCCACACGATCGTGATCGAACTACTGAGAGCATGGAGGGGGTTTTGCTTGGTTAGTTGACTGATTTGGAGGGGTGTTGGGCTGCAAGACAAAAGGGGCTTCGGGCTACGCGGTTAACCGTTGGGGCATCAAACGACCTCCAAATGAAAAGAAATTTGATGGGCGATTTGTCGGTGCTATACCAAGGCCACTCGGCAAATCTCAGCCCATTCCGAGAAGGTTTTTCTCCCGCTCACGAAACAAGGTCTGAGAGGTTCGACGGGCGCGTGCGAGAGTGTCGGAACGCGAAACAGTCAACGGGGAAAAGGACCGGATGCAAGTTTTGAAAAACATGATGATGCAATGCAGATGATGACATGGCAAAATGTAACATGCAAGCAAATGACATGGCAACGACGGCGAATAGCTGGATGACACCTGGCGCATCGGATCCGGGGCGTTACAGTCATGCTCCTGAGGGAGTTCTTGACGCTGCGAGTTGCCCCGCTCCAGGCGCGCGCGCGCCCCCTATGGGAGCTTGAAGAAGAGGGAAACAAGACCCGCCTGAGGCCGGGGGCCCTGCCTGACGATGAATTGGCCGCTGTCCTGCGTCTCATAGTTGGGGACAACCAGGAGTACCCGCCAAGTGCCTTCGTTCCCCTGTTCCAACGCAGGGACCGGGAGGAATTCATCGCCTCCAGGCCGACCTTTGACGCGCGCGGGCTGGTGCCGCCGGCGCTCCCAGGAGCCCCTGCATCACCGAAGCCGGTGGAGGTTTCCTCTAACGAGTCCCGTGGGGAGGAGGAAGAGGAGGTGGACTCGGAGAAGACTCTTGAAGAGGTGGGGGAGACTTCCCCTCTGAGCAAGGCCGAGATCCTCCGCACCCTTCCTGACAACGCCGAGGCCGATACCCGCCAGGAGGAGAGGGAGCAGCCCCTCATCCCAAGGAAGGGTAGGTCGTCGCTGGTGCCTCGCGAAGCCGCCTCCATCCCGACTCCTTCTGGGGCTGGCTCCGGCCCTGCCTCCGCACCGCCTGCCGCTGCCAAATCCCGCACGCCTGTTCCTCAGGTCCCAATGCTGTCAGGCTTCAAGCTCCCCAAGCCGAAGTATGTCGCGGTGGATCAGTAAGTGTCTTAAGCTTTGCCTTGTCCCTGTTTGTACTTGTTATTTTCTAATGCTCGCCCTCGGTCGATCAGGCCGGCGCCTTCAGCGAAGAAGAGGAAAGAGGGTACGGTGGCCGTGCCTTCCTCCGTAGAGAAAGGAGGCAGCAACGCCGACACCTTCCCAACCCGGTTGTCCTCGCGAGGCCAAGAGGAACATCGCCATGTGAGATCAGCCCCCATGGCCCCGTTGGCTCCGGAAATGTCGGCGTGTGGCGCGGTTGAAGAGGTCCCTGCTGCTCCGGAACCCACTATCTCCCAGGTCCTGGCGACGACGTCGGCTCCTCCCACTGCTGCACCTCCACGCCCTGGTACTTCTCCTCCTGCTGCTGTTCTAGAACGTGCTCTTTTGGAAATGACCCGGTTGCAGGTAGATCTCCCGGGCACAGACCCACGCCTGGTGGCCGGGCGCCTTCAGCTGGCCTCTGGCTGGCTTCACTCTGACCTGGCGATTCGTGCGATGCTGAACCAGGCCACTGCGGCTTCCGAGAAGGAGAAGTAGAGAGCCGCCGATGCTGCCGCCGATCTAGAGATGGCGCTGATGTCACATCCCTAGCCCTGCTATGCACTAGGCTAGCTAGTCATGCTTGCATCATGTCTAAATTTATTGAAAGTTGAAATGGGGATGACAGAACCCCCAGCACCCCCTGAAACCAACTAGGGTTTACTAAAACTGGTTTCAATGAACCCAAAATGCCCTTCATAAAATGTTCATCATTTCTGGATTGGGCTAAAACCCCTGGCAAAATGGTGCACACTTATTCTAGGACATTCTGGATTTTTGAATTAAATCATAAGTATTTGAATTTGGACATTTAAATTCTATAAAATATTTTAACTGTCCAAATAATCTTGAAAGCATTTGAGGGCTGTTGGAAATAGTTTCAAAAGTGCCCACAATTATTTTCAGGATCTTACAAAATGAATTAGTATTTTTACTAATTCAAAACAGAGAAATAAATAGAAAACAGAAACAGAAAGCAGAGAGAGAGAGTTACCTTGGCCCGTTACTGTAGCAGCCCAGCCCACTGGAGATGCCAGTCATCCCCTACCTCACGCCAGTAGGCAGGGGCGCGTGGCCTCCGCACGCCAGCACGCGCGCGGCCACCTCCTGCTTGCCGCCGCTGCTGCTGGAGGGCGCCAAGAGCGCCACGACACCCCCTGCATCTCCCCCCTCTCTGGTTCCTCCCTCCCCCCCCAGCGCTCGCGCCGCAGCCACCCGAGCGAGCCCGTCGCCGCCGATCGCCACCACCGCGGCCACCACCTTCCCCTCGCCTCACCAACGCGCCCAGAAGCTCCGCCACGACGTCGTCGTCCTCTCCATCGAGTCACACGGCGCCAGAAGCTCTGCTGCATCTCCAACGCCGCCGATTTCGACCTCGGGTGCCGGTGATCCCCACCGTCGTTTCGCCGGACCCCGTGCCTCCCCTGCCCCGCTAGCAGCACCAGAAGAACCGCGGTGAGCCGTTGCAACGTTTCCCCCATGCCTCGTTGCCTGATTTGCCCCCTAGCCGCATCAACCACCGGAGCCGAGTGCTCCCCGCCGCCGGCCATGTCGCCGCCACGGTTGCAACACCCGCACGTCGCACCAGAGCACGTAGGCGTGCTCAGCGCTTCCTCAGGAAGCCGCAGACCCCACCAGTTCGCCTCGAAACGCGCTGTAGCGCCTAAACCATCAGTGCCCGAACTCCGGCCGCCGCATTCGTGCTCGCCGCCGGCGAACCAGGCCACCCCGCGACCTTCTGACACCTCCTCTGGATGCGGAAGAGCGTGGGCTACCTCCTGGTGGGTTTCGCGCGTCCAGCCGCCGTCTGTAGCTCAAGTCCGGCGAGTTGCCCCCGCAGTTTTGGTTGTCGCCGGCGAAACTCCGGCGAGGACCGACGTGGCGCAGTCATTAGCGCTAATCCCTGCCAGCTCAGCCGCCCTTAGCCACTGACAATGGGCCCCACAGCAGGTCAAAGTGCTAGTCAACGCGGGTTAGCACCAGGTGTCACTGACGTGTGGACCCCACACGTCAGGTTTGACCCTGGTTAGCGCTGCTGACCTGCTGACACAGGCATGACGCAGTGCTGACGCAATTAATCCTTTTCTGGATTTAAAATAATTCAGGAATTCTAGAAAATCCTATAAACTTCTAAAAATCATAGAAAATAATCTATAACTCAGATGGAAAACATTTATATATGAAAAATGATCAGAAAAATCCAATCTACCATCTGTACCATTTCCATGCATGTTAGAACAACCTATGACTACTGTTTAGGACAATTCAATTAAATGGCATTTAAGAAATCACATATGGAGTTTGAATTTGAATCTTTGATTCAAGCCAACTCCATTTAACTTGCTGCTAGTTGCATTAGCCCAAACCACAGCATATTGCCATGTCATGATCATGCATCATATTGTGCATTGCATTGATTGTATTTCTTCTCTGTTGCCGGTATTTGTCCCCTCTCGGTAGACGATGTTCCGGCGTTGTGATCGTTGACACTAATGAAGACTCAATGCTATCTTCAGAAGTGCCAGGCAAGCAAAACCCCCTTGTTCATTCCGATACAATCCCACTCTCTCGCTCCTGCTCTCTTTTACTGCATTAGGACAACAACGATTCATCTGTTACTTGCTGCGGTAGCTGAACCCCTTTATCCTCTGCATGACCTGTCATTGCCACAGTAAATAGATGAAACCCACTAGCATGAGTAGGAGTTGTTTGAGCCCTGATGTGCCTACTCATTCATGCTTGTTTGTCACGCCTGCTATTGCTTAGAGTTGTGTCAGGTCTGATTCATCGGGAATGAGTTGGAATGTGGTGAACATGTCCTACTGTTGAGAGCTATGTGTGTGAGCACGATTTGGTAAAGGTAGAGGTGAGAGGCCATGTAGGAGTACATGGTGGGTTGTCTCATTGAAACCGTCCTCAGGAACTGAGTTCTGTGTTTGTGATCCATGAACAGTTACTACCACACATTGGGTTCCGGTAACTCGACCCCTCTCGGCTTATTAACCGCCTCGATCTCTGTCCAGGAGTTGCAACTAGTTTCTGGTGTTTGTAGGTAGTGTTAGTAGTCTACCAAGTGGCACCCGGTACAGGTGGGCTTGGGACAGACTAGGCACCGTGGCACGGTGTACCAAGCGTAGATCCATCCGTCGAGGTGGGCTTGGGAACCCTGTTCACATCGTTTGGGGCCGTGAGTGACACCCCGGCCGGATCTCCTTGCGGATGGAACCCGAATAGGCGATAAACCTGGACTAGAGACTTGTGTGGTTAGTCAGGTCGTGGCCGACTCCCTCGCCAGGCTTCCGCTTGAAGGTTGCCGAGGTACACGACGTGTACATGGTGGTAAGTGGCGAGAGCGTGTGTGACGAAGTACACCCCTGCAGGGTTAATATGATCTATTCGAATAGCCGTGTCCGCGGTAAAGGACTTCTGGGTTGCCTGTACAGTTCATAGACAAGTGAAAGTGGATACTTTAAAATGCGCAAGATAAGCGTGAGTGCTATGGATGGCGTCCTCGTAGGGAGACGGGAGCGGATCCATAGTGGTGTATTGATATGGTGAATATGTGGACTCGTGTGCGCCACCTCAAAAGAGTTACTTGCAGTCGTAGTTCAGGATAGCCACCGAGTCAAAGCTGACTTGCTGCAGTTAAACTCCACCACCCCCTTTGTTTGTACCGATGCATATGTAGATATTTCTGATGTAAGTCTTGCTGGGTACATTTGTACTCATGTTTGCTTATTTTATGTTTTGCAGAGAGACGTCAGTCTCGCTAGTAGTTCCGTGTGGACTTCGACGTTTAGCTTGATACCTCAGCTACGATCTTGTGCCCTCGGCAGGATCTAGTAAATAGTCAGGCTTCTCAGCCTTTTTCATTTGTAGATGTCTGTACTCAGACATGTTAAGCTTCCGCATGTGCTTTGACTTGTATGCTCTGAATGTTGGGTCATGAGACCCATGTTTGTAATATCTGGCTCTTCGGGGCCTAATAAATAAATACTCTGAGTCGTAGAGTCTTGTTGTGATGCCATGTTGTATTTGCACATATCGAGCATATTGTGTGTATGATTGAAATGCTTGGTATGTGTGGGATCCGACAATCTAGTTGTCTATCCTTAGCAGCCTCTCTTATGGGGAAATGTAGTCTTGTGCTTCCATGAGCCATAGTAGTCCGCTACAGCCCGGTTTACCGGAGTCCTGCTAGCCCAGCACTACTGCTCCGGAACACTTGACTGGCCGGCATGTGATTCACTTCGTTCCTGTGTCTGTCCATTCGGGGAAATGTCACGCGGTGACATCCGGAGTCCTGCCTAGCCTGCTACAGCCCGGGTTCCCGGAGTCCTGTTAGCCTAGTGCTACATCCCGGATTCGCACGCTGCTGACCGACACGTTCGATGTTGATTCATGTATGCCTGTCCCCACACGTTAGTGCCGCTTTGGGTTCACGACTAGCCATGTCGGCCCAGGTTCTCTGTCATATGGATGCTAGCGACATTGTCATATACATGAGCCAAAAGGCGCAAACGGTCCCGGGCCATGGTAAGGCGACACCCGTGGGAGTACCGTGCGTGAGGCCGCAAAGTGATATGAGGTGTTAGAGGCTAGATCGGTGTGACTTGGAATCGGGGTCCCGACAGCTGAAAGACGCCAAGGCCGCCCGTGACCGCTGCCAAGTGCTGGAGGACGAGTTGCAGAGCCTGCGCGACAAGCACGCCGAAGAAGCGCGCGGCCGCCTGGCAAAGGAGGAGGAGGTGAAGGCCCGGGAGGACGCCGTCAAGAACCGTGATGCTGAGCTGGCGGAGCTGGGGATGGCGCAGGCCGTCGAGCGCAACCGGTTGGAAGAGTTGGAGCGGAAGGTGGAGGCGAGGAAGGCCGATCTTGACACCAAGGCGCGAGTCATGGCCGAAGACCGCGCGGCCTTTGCCAACCTCGAGAAGAGATCTCACAAGGCACTGAAGACGCTCTACGAGCACGGCCTAGAGAAGTCGCTGGCCACAGATGAGGACGGCCCCGCCAGCTTGCTTCCTCTCTTGGTGAAGGCGCTCGAGGAAGTCGTTGATGGCGTCGGTCCTATGGCGGAGGCAGAGGCTCGCGTCCTGTCTTCGGCTGCACTGACCCGCGTTTTCAGCCACTTGTACCTTCGCGACCCCAACGCTTGCCTCGAGGAGCTGCTGCAGCCTGTGGCTGAGGATGACTGCGAAGCCGCCGCCGCAGTTGTGCAAGGTCAGGTGGAGGCCCTGCTGGGGAAGTTCCGCGGCTTTGCCTCCTCGCCATTGTCTGGCGATGTCGCCGACCCTGCAGCTGGCGGTGCAAGTGAAGGCGTCTCTACCCGGGATGGAGCACCTTCTGCAGGTGACGACTGTGTTCAGGGGTGACCTACAGCTAGTTTCCTGTTTTGTTCCTGCACCATGCATCAGGCCTCGTGGAGGCGTTTAGACTTTTCATTTGATACTGTGAGTACAGTATGTTTGTAATATTTTCTTCGAGATTTTGTTATTTTCTTCCTATCCGCTTTGTGATCTACGTCGGCAGAGCCCAGCCCCGCGCATACCTAAACCGCCATTGGGTCGGCCGGAGACCAGGACGGACCAAGGAGTGAGGGGCTACGTGACCAGTTAGGCTCCTGAGTCGCGATGATCAGGAGTCCCCCTTGACGTGCAAACAATTTCCATACCTGCCCTTGCCGAGGCCTCGGGAGGGGCGCGCGATGCCCAGATCCAGGAGAACAGCCTCCTGCGGTTGAGGTGTTCTTCTGCTTGGTGACTTGGCGTATGAGAGCTAAGTGAACTGCTCCATGCCCTACTGTCGTGGCTAACTTCTACTTATATAGGCCCTGTTCCTCTTCCCAAATATTGAGTGGAAAGGGAGCCAACAACGGTGGGAAAATTTGAAGGGGGACAGCTAGTACAAGCTATCCTGACAAAAGCGGTCTTCGCCTGCAAAAGCCTCTGGTGGTGACGCCGTCTTGGGCTCCATGATGACCTCTGTCTGGCTGCCCTCCTGGTCTTGGTCTCGTTGCACCGATATAGCAACCTTTGCGTGATGCCTCGGTACTCCTCGTCTGCGCTGGCCTCCTTAGCACCAAAGAGGAAACAAGGACGCTGCGCGCGCTCGCGCCCGCCTGGCGCCCGCCTGGTGTCGATCGTCATGGCTCAGGTCACGAGAGCCTTGTGAGGTTTGCCCTGCCTTGATATCTCCGCTCCTCGTGAGCCTGCCTAGCTAGGACACTCCTGAGGAGGTCTTGCGTCGTCCGCCTCGCGAGGCTTGGCCCCACGCGAGGGTCTTGGATGCCTTGTTGATGAAGATGGGTCGTACGGCCTGCTGACTTAGCCACGCCATGGGCCGCAGGCAGGCAAGTCTGGGGACCCCCGTTCCCAGAACGCCGACAGTAGCCCCCGGGGCCAAGGTGCACTGGGGCTTGGCTTCGCGGCGAAGCCAAGGGTCAAGTACGGAGCACCGCGGGCCCCAAAACCCCGTGGCCTCGGTTGATGCATGGCGGTTGATTGGACGTGGGCGTCTCCACTTCCCCACGCTGCCTCGGCAACTGCACGACTTGAGAAGTCCCTGCGACATGCAAGGAAAACCATCATTACCTGCGATCGTGGGAGGCTCCTGTTGGCCTTCTCTTGCTATAAATGGGGAGGGGGCGGAGCCCCCGTCGCCCATCTCTTCTTTGCTTGCTTGCTTCTTCTTCCTCGCTCCATTACTCGAAGTGCCACCAATGGCGCCACGAAGGAAGTTCTCTGCCGCCGAGAAAGGAAAGGCCCCTCACGAGGGATCTGGCTCCCCGGCACCCAAGCGCGGGCGCGGCCGTCCGCGCAAGCACGTCGCGTCCCCCACCTTGGCCCACCGTACAGGCAACGCCGCGGCACGCGGAGGGGGTCGTCCCAGCCATGGCGGTCCAGTTGACGAGGGGAGGCGTGCTATGGTGGCGCGGCCTCCCCGTCCGTGCTTCCATACAGCGGAGGTGTCGCCGGAAATTGTCTCCTGGTTGGAGAACTCGGCCGGCAACTGGCTCTAGCTTCCGCGCTTCTTCGTCGACGAACTGCCGGCCCCTGGTCCAGGCGGGCTCTGGTTGCAGCCGGATGGGTGCTGCAGCAAGGCCTCTTGGGTCGCGGTCGAGACTTCCGCCGTGGGCAACATAGCCCTGGCCCGCGGCTGGCAGACATTCGCCCGCGCGCGCGGCCTGGGCAGGCGGTGCACCCTCCAATTCAAGTACGACAGTGGATCGACCCTCTATGTGAGGGTGTTTGGGGAAGATGGTCGCCGCGCCAGGTGCTGTCCCGAGATGAACGACGGTGAGGAGGTGCTCGGCCTTGGTGACGGTCATGATGAGGATGAGGGCAAGCCTGCCCTCGGTGGCGACCGTGTCTCTTCCAGCTACGGCAGCTCTTCCTCTGGCGACAGCTCCAGCAATGGTGGCTACGACTAGCCGCCGTGCCACCGCGCCCGATTCGAAGGCGGTAGTGGGTCATCTCGTCGCCGCGCCTCCGTGAAGCGCGAGGAAGGGTCTGGTTAGGCTCGGGGCGTTGCTAGGGGCCTGCCTCCGCGGAACGCCGCAACGCCGCTTTGTTTTGCTCTTTTTTCCTGCATCAAATATGAAACTGGTATGGGCCCGGAGGGGCGTGTATTGAACTGTGGTTCCTTGGTTATTGCACTGTGCGTGTTATTCCCGTGCCGTGTTGTTACCTTGTGCTAAGATAACTTAACCTGGTGCGTTTAGGACGCCCTCTTCCTTACGAGGCGTTTGTTTCCTCGATCCCACCTTAACCTGGTGGCCTGTGTTTGCTCAGAAACTGCAAAAATTCGTTAGGAGGTGCGCTAAAGGATTTGTCGTCCGCCCAGGCCTCGACCTGGCGCTTTGTATCGCGGTACCCGAGGGGCACGGATTAGGAGAGATGCGCCAGCTTTCAGGCTCGAACTAGGGTGGCTCGCGAGAAGGCAAAGAGGAGAAAAATGCTCACGAGGGCACCTGCCTAGCCCCCTCGCGAGGTATGCGAGAGAGAGAACACGAGCAAACCAGAGCTGGAAAATGCGGTATGAGGCGAGGGAATCAAATCAGCAAGGAACACCAAAACCAAACTTCGATTAAGGAAAGGCGAGCCAACTACGGAAAGCAAATGAAAAGCCGCGTCTGGCACCTAATCTAGTCTTCAAGTCTTCTCACCAGCGCGGAGCTAAGTGCTGCCACTAGGCGTGGGCGGGAGCCCCAGGGCTTGAGGCCGGAGCTCCTGAGACTCCGGGGCATGTACAACCCCAACTCATTATTACGTGAGAGTGTCACGGGTGGCGATTCTTCCCAGTCACCGAGCCTTCTTCACAGGCTCTGGGCCTTTCTTCACAGGCTCTGGGCCTTCTTCACAGGCTCTGGGCCTTTCTTCACAGGCTCTGGGCCTTGCTTCACAGGCTCTGGGCCTTCTTCACAGGCTCTGGGGCTTTCTTCACAGGCTCTCGGCCTTGCTTCATGGATAGAACTTCCGGAGGTGCTGGATGTTCCAGGCGTTTTGGATAGGTACCCCTTCTTGAGTCTCCAGGCGCATGGCGCCAGGCCTGGAAATGTGGACGACCTTGAACGGGCCCTCCCACATTGGTGAAAGCTTATGCAGCCCTTCCCTGGAGAGGACCCGCCTCAGGATGAGGTCGCCCACCTCGAGCGTCCTAGAGCGGACGTTGCGGCAGTGGTGTCGCCACAGCGCTTGTTGGTACCTTGCCACCCTTAATGCAGCTTCGCGATGGCGTTCCTCCCCCAGCACGAGATCCATCCCCCGCGTGGCGTCCTGCTGCGTTTCGTCGAACGCCAGGACCCGTGCGGAGCGATGCTTGACCTCGTGAGGGAGGACTGCTTCAGCTCCGTAGACGAGGAAGAATGGAGTCTCGCCCGTTGGCTTGGTGGCGGTGGTGCGGATGGACCACAGCACGGACTGGAGCTCATCCTGCTAGCCCCTGCCGCAGGCCTCTAGCTTCTTCTTGAAGGTCCTGGTCTTGAGGCCCCTCAGGACTTCCGCGTTGGCGCGTTCGGCCTGGCCATTGCTCCTGGGATGCGATACCGAAGCGTAGCAGATCTGCGTTCCAAGGTTAGCACAATAGGTTTTGAAAAGGTTGCTAGTAAACTGCGAGCCGTTATCTGTGATGATGTGGTTGGGGACCCCGAAGCGTCTCACGAGGCCCTTGATGAACTTGACAGCAGAGCCGGCTGGGATGGTACGGACGGCTTCTACTTCCGCCCACTTGGTGAACTTGTCGATGGCGACGTAGAGATAGAGATAGCCCCCTGGCGCCCGTGGGAACGGGCCTAGGATGTCCAGCCCCCAGACCGCGAACGGCCATGTGAGCGGGATGGTTGGGAGGCCCTGAGCAGGCTGATGGATTTGCTTGGCATGGAATTGGAAAGCTTCGCAGGACTTCACCAGCTCGGCTGCGTCGTTGAGTGTTGTTGGCCAGTAGAATCCACTGCGGAACACCTTGCCGACAAAGGTCCGTGACGACGAGTGGTGTCCGCAGTCTCCGCCCTGTATGTCAATCAGCAACTCCTTTCCTTGATAGCTGGAGATGCAGTGCAGCGTGACATCGTTTGGCCGCTTCCTGTATAACTCACCATCTTGATACAGTATGCCGTGGCTTGCTGGGCCACGCACTCCGCGTCCTCTTCCTTCTCCGGCAACGTCCCGTGCGTCAGGTACTCCTTGAATTCCTTGGTCCAGCATTCCTCCTGGGGCTCGAGCGCCAAGAGCATCCGAGCTCCTGAGGTCGGGCCACAGGCTGGGGCTCCCGTGGCCGGAGGCTGTGGGAGCTCCTCCCGAGGCTGAGTCATGCTTGAAAGAGGTGGCGTAGCTGACGGCTTCGAGAGCCGCTCCTCAAAGACACCGGTCTCCTGCGGCTGCCACTTGGACGCTCTCCTAGCGATGTCGTCGGCCTCCTTGTTGGTGCCCCGGGGCACGTGCTGCACCTCCAGGCCCGAGAATTGCTTCTCCATCTTGCGCACCTCCGCGAGGTAGGCCTCCATATGCTCATCCTTTGGCTCGTACACCTTGTTGGAGAAGTTGACGAGGAGTTGCGAGTCGCCTCTGATGGTGAGGCGCTTCACCCCTAGAGCCGCCGCAGCCTTCAGGCCAGCTATGAGGCCTTCGTATTCTACGATATTGTTGGAGACCTTCTCGCCGTGCTGAAAACAAAGTTGCACGGTGTAGTAGAGCTTGTCCTGAGTGGGTGAGATGAGCACTGCTCCAGCCCCCGCGCCCTGGTGCGCGAAGGCGCCATCGAAATACATGACCCAGCCGTCTGGAGCCTCGCTTCCTGGGGAGGTGGACCGGTCTTCTCCTTCCTCAAGCGTCGGGGCATCCGTCCATTGTGCCACAAAGTCAGCGAGCGCGGCCCCCTTGATGACCCTGGTGGTGCTGAACTCCAACTGGAAGGCTTGCAACTCGATGTTCCACTCAGCGACCCTTCCAGCTGAGTTAGGGCTCCTGAGTACCCTCTCCAATGGGTAGGCTGAGACGACCTAGATGGGGTGGCCCTGGAAGTAGTGTCGCAGCTTTCGTGAGGCCACCAGGAGTGCGAGCAGGAGTTTCTGGGGCATGGGGTAGCGCGCCATCGCGTCCCGCAGTACGGTGCTGACGAAGTACACCGGGTGCTTGATGAGGGCTAGCACATTGTCGAGGCTCGGGCCCTGCGGAGATTGGGGCATATCCTGAGGTGGAGGGGTTCCTGCGACCTGACTGTCCTCAGGAGCTTCTGTGATGTTGCCTTGCTGAGCTTGATCTTCCACCGCTGGTGCCTTTGTTGCGCCTTCCTGACCCTGCACCACTTCAGCTCCAGCTTGGCGCGGCGCGCCCTTGGCTTGGCGCTCCTCCCGAACCACCACCAGCGCCGCGCTAGCGGAGTACGGGGTGGCGGCAAGGTAGAGTACTAGAGGCTCGAGAGGCCGTGGTGCCACCATCACCGAGGGACTGGTAAGGTACTTCTTGAGGTCTTGGAAGGCCTGGTTGGCCTCCGAAGTGCACTCGAACGGCCCTTCTTCTTCATGAGCTTGAAGAAGGGCAAGGCGCGCTCTCCCAGTTTGGAGATGAAACGCCCTAACGCGGTCACCCGCCCCGCTAGCTTCTGCATCTCTTTGAGGGTCTGTGGTGGGCTCATGTCCTCGATGGCCTTGATCTTCTTTGGGTTTGCCTCGATCCCTCTGTGGGATACAAGGAAACCCAGTAGCTTGCCGGAGGGGACGCCGAACAAGCACTTCTCCGGGTTAAGCCTCAAGTTCACTTGGCGTAGGCTCTCGAAGGTCTCGTCCAAGTCTTGAATCAATGTCCTCGCCTCGCGAGACTTTACCACTATGTCATCGACGTAGGCCTCTATATTTCTCCCGAGCTGCTGCCCCAGGGCGATGTGCATCAACCGCTGAAAGGTCGCGCCCGCGTTGCACAGCCCGAAGGGCACGTAGGTGTAGCAGTACACCCCACATGGTGTCAGGAAGGCTGTCTTCTCCACATCTTCCACCGCCATCTTGATCTGATGATACCCTGAGAACACGTCCAGGAAGAACAACAGGTCACACTCGGCGGTGGAGTCGACAATCTGGTCGATGCGTGGGAGTGGGAATGGATCTTGGGGGCAGGTTTTGTTGAGGTTGGTGAAGTTGACGCACATCCGTTCCTTTCCGCCTTTCTTCGGCACTACGACGGGGTTCGCCAGTCATTCGGGATATCGAACTTCTCGGATGGCACCCGCCGCCTCCAGCTTGCGAATCTCTTGGACGATCAAGGCTTGCTTTCCAGTGGACTGCCGTCTTGCTCGCTGCTTCACGGGGCGTATATTGGGGCACACCCTTAGATGATGCTGGCTCACTTCCCTCGGGACCCCTATCAGCTAGTTAGGCTCCCACGTGAAGATATCCTTGTTCGTGCGCAAGAACCTCACCAAGGCTTCTTCTTGTTCCGGGTCGAGGCCGACTCCTATGGTAAAGGTGTCTCCTGAAGACCCGTCCTCGTCGACCGGCACCTGCTTGGTTTCCGCCTTGTCTTGGGTGAACAACGTCTTCTTCTTGGTAGGCGCGGCCTCCTTGCCCTCGGGGGCACCGGCGCCGGCGGGCTGTGCTGCTGCCGCCGTCTTGAAGGCGAGCCTGAGTGCCGTCACGGCCTCCTTAGTGTCCCCCTTGATGGTGAGGACACCCTTGCTTCCTGGGATCTTCATGAACTGAGTGAGAGCCGGGTACCCAAGGATGGCGTTGTACGGGAGACCGATGTGGGCGATGTCGAAGTCCACCAGCTCGATGCGGTAGTTGTCGCGTGTGCCGAAGGTGACAGGGAGGCGGATCTGCCCCATAGAGTGAGCGGCTCCACCGCCCACTCCCGAGAAGGGCTTGCTGAGGCCGAGCCGCTCAGGCGGCACGTGAAGAAGGCTGAAGGCTTCTACGGAGAGCAAGTTGAGGCCAGCACCGCCGTCGATGAGGGTCTTGGTAACGGCCACGTTGCAGATGGTGGGCGTGCAGAGCATCAGGAGCATTCCAGAGCCGGCGGTGGAGTCGGGGTGGTCTTCTGACCCGAAGGTGAGGTCGGCCTCTGGCGCGGCCCACCCTGGCGGAGCCCCCGGGCGCTTGGATGTGGCTCCGATCTGACGGAGGAACGGCTTGACGTGGCGGTCTGAAGGTGGGGCTTGAGAGCCATCCAGCAGGGCCGCGACTGCGTGGTGCGCTGGCACTGCGTAGTGACCGGTGAAGAGGTCACGGAGTTCCCCCCAGGAGGCCACCGTAGATCCCGGGAGGTTGAGCAGCCAGGCGCACGGCTCGCCGGCGAGGGCCATGGGGAACCAGTTGGCCATGATCTTGTCGTCACCTCCGGCTTTGAGAACAGCCTCCTCATACGCCAGCAGGAATGGCGTCGGGTCTGCCGCGCCATCGGAACGCGGCAGCATCTCTGGCTTGAAGTTGGTCAGCCACCGCACTCGCCGTAGGGCGGGGTCTAGGGCTCGGTACCCAGACGCCCCGCTGTTGGTGTCGGCCGCAGAGGTGAATGGCGGGGCACCTACCACGGGGGCAAGGTGCGGCCGCGTGGGGCGCAGGTTGGTGGAGAGGAGCTCCGTGCACCCCTACCTGGCGCGCCAAATGTCGAATGTGGGGTTCCGGCAAACCCTTAAGGTTCGAACACTGGGGTGCGCGCGAAGTCTTTCCCTCCTACCGATCTACGCCCTAGCTCGCTAAGATCTCGCGGACGAACTCAACAAACTCGCAACACAGAAAGACACGGGATTTATACTGGTTCGGGCCACCGTTGTGGTGTAATACCCTACTCCAGTGTGGTGGTGGATGGATTGCCTCTTGGGCTGATGAAGAACAGTACAAGGGAAAGAACAACCTCCTGAGGTTGAGGTGTTCTTGTGCTTGGTGACTTGGCGGATGAGAGCTAGGTGAACTACTCCATGCCCTACTGTCATGGCTCACTTCTACTTATATAGGCCCTGGTCCTCTTCCCAAATATTGAGCGGGAAGGGAGCCAACAACGGCGGGCAAATTTGAAGGGGACAGCTAGTACAAGCTATCCTGACAAAAGCGGTCTTTGCCTGCAAAAGGCTCTGGTGGTGACGCCGTCTTGGGCTCCACGATGACCTCCATCTCGCCGCCCTCCTGGTCATGGTCTCATTGAACCGATATAGCAACCTTTGCCTGATGCCTCGGTACTCCTCGCCTGCGCTGGCCTCCTTAGCACCAAAGAGGAAACAAGGATGCTGCGCGCGCTGGCGCCCGCCTGGCGCTCGCCTGGTGTCAATCGTCATGGCTCACGTCACGAGAGCCTCGTGAGGTTTGCCCTGCCTTGATATCTCCACTCCTCGTGAGCCTGCCTGGCTAGGCCACTCCTGAGGAGGTCTTGCGTCGTCCGCCTCGCGAGGCTTGGCCCCTTGCGAGGGTCTTGGATGCCTTGTTGATGAAGATGGGCCGTACGGCCTGCTGACTTAGCCACGCATGGGCCGCAGGCAGGCAAGTCTGGGGACCCCCGTTCCCAGAACGCCGACAGCGTGGGATGGGGGCCCCCCTTCGGAAGGAGCCCCCGGGGCGTGTACAACCCTGCCCTGACACGTGGCTTGCACGGTAGGGCTGCGAGGTGTATCTGGGCACTCGTAGGCCAACGCGGGACTCACAAGGCCCTACCTCAAGGCGGGTTGCGCCTGGTCTTGAGTCTTGGTGACTGTATGTTCCTGCAAGCACTCTACGTCCTCAGGTCCCGGCCCTCGAACGAGCTCAGCCGCCGCTGGTATGCCAGGTCGCAATGCCGTGGTCAAGGCCAGGGGGTGAGGGCTGGAGAGCCAGGAAGAGCTCCTGAGTCGCGATTCTCAGGAGCCCCCCTTTTAATGCGCAAGCGAATTGCACGGGGTGAGTGGACCCGCGGCGGGTGGCGATCGAGCAGGTGATAACCATAGGCAGGTTAAACAGGGAAGGCAAATATGCTTGGGTAAATGCATGGAGATACATGCCACTGTGTCCGGCCCGAGCGGCTTGGGGATGATGCAGCCTGAGGGGCGCCCCCAGGAAAGTAAGCTAAAGACATAAGCAAAAGGGATACATGGCATAGGGATGGATCCATGCGGCCTGGGAATAATGCAGCCCGAGGGGCGCTCCCAGCTAAACGAGCTTGGAAAGTGTCACCTGGTTCTATAGACGAAGAAGAGTTGGTGCAGCTGAAGGCGTGCGTCGAAGGAATGATCCTTCACGAGCCACCGGGGCCCTAAGCCTCAGGAGGCTCTGGGGGCTCGGGAGGTTCCCTGAAGGCCATCTCCATCATTTCCAGGACGGCGTGGTACCTGGCCTCCTGAGCTACCAGGACACGCTGCACGTTGCACTGATAGGCCGACGCCGCGCTCGGCAAGCCGAAGGGCACCAAAACGTAGCTATCCGGCGGGCCCTCGCAACGACCCACACGCGGAGGCCAGAAACGCTCCTGAGATGCGGCCCGGTTGAGCCCTGGGAGGTCAATGCAGACACGCAGCCCAGCATCCTCGCCTGGATGGGGAGCGACGCCTCGTGAGCGGCTGTCGCCGCGCATGGCTCTTGCGTCTTGCAGTTCCTGAGTGGTCTTGGTGATGAACTCCTGAGCGGTGGGCACTCCTTAACCTGTGTTCTCCTGAGGGAAACGTGTCGCGAAACACGCCTCCAAGTGGTGCCCAAGCACCTCCCTCGTGAGGTTGGCAAGGTCGGAGGCCCTCCAGAAGAGAGCCCCCGAGCCCTGCCCGAGGAGGGCGTCGGGCGCGCCTTCCTATGCGACAGAGGGAGGCGCCCCTGGAGCGGGCGCTGATACTGACGAGGCTCCTGCTGCGATGCCACCCTCCTGAGGCTCGGCACGGCGCGACTGCTTCTTCTTGGGGATGGCCTCTGAGGGCCCTCTCTTCTGCTGTCAGGGTCGTTGATTGCTGCAGCTTGGAAGGCGCGCTCGAGGGAGCACACCGCATCTCTCTCTTCACATGGGACCGTGATGATCCCGCCGCTTCCCTACATCTTGAGGACGTTGTAGCCATGGTGGGTGACTGCCATGAACTTGGCAAGGGCTGGATACCCGAGGATGGCGTTGTACGGCAAGCGGATGTGCGCGACGTCGAAGTCGATGAGCTCGGTGCGGTAGTTCTTGCGCTCTCCGAAGGTGACGGGCAGGCGGACCTGCCCTATCGGTGTGGTGGACCTACACTTGGAGGTTGTCGAATGTGTTGACGGACAGGACATTGAGCCTTGCGCCACCGTCAATGAGGGTCTTGGTAACTTGCACATTGCTGATGACTGGGGAGCACAGCATCGGGAGGGCGCCAGCGGTGGCTGCGCACTTGAGCTGATCTGCCGAGTTGAAAGTGATGGCGCATTGGGACCACTTGAGCGGGTGCGTGGCCTCGAGCTTGGGGAGCACCGCGTTCACTTCGCGAGCGAACTGTTTGAAGATGCGCTAAGAGGCTGGGGCTTGCGCGCCGCACAAGATGCAGGCGATTGTACGCGGCTCCTGGAAGCCCCGAGCCCCCTCGTCCTGATGGTGATCGTCGTTCCTTCTTGGCGGCGGTGGCGTGGGAAGACCGGCGTTGCCTTGGGGGAGATCCTCACGAGGCTGGTCCCTCCAGGCGCCCTCGCGAGGATGGTCCTGCCAGCGGTCCTCACGAGGCCTGTCGCGCCACTCTTGGCGCGGGCCACGGTCGTCCAAGCGTCCGCCTCCACGTCCTCCTCCACGGCCATAGCCCCGGTCGCTGCGCTCGGGGCGTCGACCGAAGCGTCCCTCGCGAATGGCTCTGAGCTCTTGACAGTCACTGGTGTTGTGAGTGTTCAAGTTGTGGAAGGCGTAGAACGGTCGGCTATTCTTGGATGACTCTGGCTGATCTCTGCCACGCTTGGTGTTGGGCTCTGCGGCTAGCACTGCCGCTTCCTTGCGCTTCACGTCCTTGGCCTTGGCCTTCTTCTCATCTGCTCCCACAGCTGGCAGCTCGAGGAGGGAAAGGCGCCCCTCCTCATCTCTCGCGCCGCTTGGTCGCCAGGTTGAACAGCTCCTGAGATGTGCACTGCTCCTCATGGATAGCGAGCTCTTCCTTCATCTTGACGTCGCGGACACCGTCTGAGAATGCGGAGATGATGGCCTCGTCCGTGACCTTAGGGATCTTGAGGCGAGTGTTGTTGAAGCGCTGGATGTACTTCTGGAGGGTCTCTCCTGGTTGTTGGTTGATGCAGCGCAAGTCACCCGCGACCGGCGGTTGGTCGCGAGTGCCCTAAAAGTTGGCGACGAAGCGGTCGTGCATCTCACTCCAGGAGGATATCGAGCCGTGCTGCAGGTTCAGGAGCCAAGAGCGGGCTCCATCCTTGAGAGCCATGGGAAACCAGTGGGGTCGGCGGTGCCGTCGTAGCGAGGAGGCAGATCCGGCTTGAACTTGCCTGGCCAGGCGATGCTACGCAGCTCAGGGGTGAAGGCGCAGCATCCGGCCGTGGTTGCAGGGGCCCGCCTCAGAGGTGGAGCTTGGTCTTGACGAGGTCCGCGCGGCGCTGCTGCGGGCGGCGCGCAACCTTGACGAGACGGCGCGGGGAGCGCAGGTGCAGCTTCTCGTGGCCGTGGGATTTCTTGGCAGCTTCTTTCTTCATTCACGGACGCCGGACGTGGCAGATCATGCCGTGGGGCCACGCGCCTTGGCGCCAAGGCGCAGTCTTGGGGCAAAGGTGGTGGAGGCGCGCCATGAGCCACGTCGCCTGTGGCTGGCGGAGGGTGGGGCAGAGAGTGAGACGGCGTCGGGGAGCCCCCCGCGGCGCGGACGAGCTCGGCGACGCGATCGAGCCACTCCTCGTAGAGGTCGTCCACCGGGCGGTAGCGCAGGAGCTCGTTTGCGGCGAGGAGTGCGGCCCGCGCCTCCATGGGAGCGTAGCGTGCGTGAGACGAAGAACCAGCCGGGGTCAGCGACGGAGTGGCGGTGCGGCCGCCCTGCCGCACCGATGGATGCAGCGAGGATGCTTGCTGCTCGTTCCCCGCCGGGCCGGTGGCGGCGTTGGCGGCAGGACACGGAGAACGACGAGGTGGCCCGCCGACGGGAGCCGTCTGAGCGACGTGGGCGGTGAGGGCAGCCCGGCGCTCATCTCGAGCGCGGCGAGCGTCCACCATGGAGACGACGGAGCGACGAATTGATGGAAGGGAAGCTACGTCGCACCCCTACCTGGCGCGCCAAATGTCGAATGTGGGGTTCCGGCAAACCCTTAAGGTTCAAACTCTGGGGTGCGCGCGAAGTCTTTCCCTCCTACCAATCCACGCCCTAGTTCGCTAAGATCTCGCGGACGAACTCGACGAACTCGCAACACAGAAAGACACGAGGTTTATACTGGTTCGGGCCACCGTTGTGGTGTAATACCCTACTCCAGTGTGGTGTTGGTGGATTGCCTCTTCGGTTGATGATGAACAGTACAAGGGGAAGAACAGCCTCCTGAGGTTGAGGTGTTCTTGTGCTCGTCCAGCTTGTGTGGGTGAGATGCCTCTGAGTGAGAGTTGTCCCATACGGTGGTGGCTAGGTCTACTTATATAGGCACTGGTCCTCTTCCCAAATATTGAGCGGGAAGGGAGCCAACAACGGGGGCAAATTTGAAGGGGGACAACTAGTACAAGCTATCCTGACAAAAGTGGCCTTCGCCTCCGAAAGGCTCTGGTGGTGACGCCGTCTTGGGCTCCACGATGACCTCCGTCCTGCCGTCCTTCTAGTCTTGGTCTCGTTGCACCAATAAGGCAACCTTCGCCTGATGCCTCGGTACTCCTCGCCTGTGCTGGCCTCCTTAGCACCAAAGAGGAACCAAGGATGCTGCGCACGCTGGCGCCCGCCTGGTCTCGATCGTCATGGCTCACGTCATGAGAGCCTCGTGAGTTTTGCCCCGCCTTCATATCTCCGCTCCTGGTGAGCCGGCCTAGCCAGACCACTCCTGAGGAGGTCGTGTGTCGTCCGCCTCGCGAGGCTTGGCCGCTCAAGAGGGTCTTGGATGCCTCGTTGAAGAAGATGGCCCGTACGGCCCGCTGACATAGCCACGCCATGGGCTGCAGGCACGCAAGTTTGGGAACCCCCGTTCCCAGAACGCCGACAAAGGAATATTATCCACTTCAATTTCTTCATCCAACTGCTCTGAAGAAGCGGCAGAAGGAATATCTTCATCAGATCTTCTTGGGATCTCATATTCTTCACCAAAAGGAACGAGTTCCTTTGATGGCATGCTTGAGACGGGAACAACATCTATGTGATTCTCAAAAGAGCTTGTCAATGTCGTCATCTTCTTCGGAGCTGAAGAATTTGATGAAGCAGATGCTTTCCTCTTCTTTACTGCTGCTCGCTCTGCAGCTTTGGTTTTCTTCACTTCTGATGCAGAAGGAAGAACTGGACTTGGTGTTGGTGCAGGAGGAGCAGAGGAAATTGGTTCAGTTACCTCAGGCACAACTGTTTCAGTTTGCCTAGTTGGTTCAGATTCTTCAGGCTCAGCGATTGATGCCTCAGCTGGCCTGGCTTGTTCTTCAGGCGCAACACTAGTGGTTCCCCTCGCAATGTCATCAGTGGCTAGGATGCAGTCATCAGCCCTGTTACTAGCAGTTTCATCAGCAGCCTGATTTTCATCAGCGGTGCTGTCATGTTCTTCAGTCGGCTGAGTAGATGCTTTAGCCTGAGGAGATTCAGCTTTTGGAGTGAATTTTTCGATTAACTCCACAAACCTGACTTTGGCTCCAAGCCAGTCAACATAGTAGCGATCAAATTCATCACTGAGATTCTTGATCTCAGATTGCAGAGCTACAAGTTCATCAGTTGTCATTTTGACAACATTCTTCTTCAGCAAGAGCTCCTTTTTGTACTGAGGTTTCTTCAGCTACCTGGCCTTCTCGAATTTCCATTTTTCTTCGCCTATGAAGGTGGTCAGCATGTGACTTTGGCCAGGAGTCAGCTTCAAGTTTGGCACATGTGTGTTGGGGTCCTTGTTGCAGAGATCAATATACTCAAGGATCAACTTGGGATCCAGTAAGAGAGGAACTTCACTTCCTTTGGCTCTAGCGGCCCTCTGCTGTCTATCTCCGATGATTTTGGCAAGTTCCTCATCATCAACTTTGTCTTCATCGGACGGTACTTGAAAGGCAACCTGTGTCACGCCCAAGATGCGACCCTATCCTAAAGGAACTCGAAGGTCCCACCAAGGATAGAAGCGCATCTTGAAGGCGCTTTTGCAAGGTGGATATCATTACATCAACATTACATAATATTTTGGGATACATACAAGGCATACAAATGCCGCAAGAATACATCCATACATCATACATAAGATCAACAACACAAACATAAGCTCAAACGACATCCACCCTGCTAGCCCAGGCTGCCGACCTGGAACCTATCCCCTGATCGAAGAAGCAGAAGAAGAACTCCAAATCAAGAAACATCGCTCTCGCGTCATGATCATCACATAACATGTACCTGCAACTGGTGTTGTAGTAATCTGTGAGCCACGAGGACTCAGCAATCCCATTACCATGGGTATCAAGACTAGCAAAGCTTAAAGGGAAAAGAATGTATAAGGTGGTAAGATTGCAGCAGCGACTAAGCATGTATGGTGGCTAACTTACGCAAATAAGAGCGAGAAGAGAAGCAAAGGAACGGTCGTGAAACTAGCAATGATCAAGAAGTGATCCTGAACTCCTACTTACGTCAAACATAACCCATAAACCGTGTTCTCTTCCCGGACTCCGCCGAGAAGAGACCATCACGACTACACACGCGGTTGATGCGTTTTAATTAAGGTCAAGTGTCAAGTTCTCTACAACCGGATATTAACAAATTCCCATCTGCCACATAACCGCGGGCACGGCTCTCGAAAGTTTATACCCTGCAAGGGTGTCCCATCTTAGCCCATTATAAGCTCTCACGGTCAACGAAGGATATTCCTTCTCCCGGGAAGATCCGATCAGTCTCGGAATCCCGGGTACAAGACATTTCGACAATGGTAAAACAAAACCAGCAAAGCCGCCCGATGTGTCGACAATCCCGATAGGAGTCGCACGTATCTCGTTCTCAGGACACACCGGATAAGCGAAGCGTACAGGTACCAACGTAACCCAAGTTGCCAAGGGATGGTCCCGCACGGTGCTCTTGTTTGGACCAACACTCCGAGGAGCACTGGCCCGGGGGGGGGGGTAAAATAAGATGACCCTCGAGAGCGCGACTCCCCAGGGAAAAAGGCTAGGTGAGGCAAATGTCAAACCAAGGTTGGGCCTTGCTGGAAGAGTTTTATTCAAAGCGAACTGTCAAGGGGGTCCCATAAATCACCCAACCGCGTAAGGGACGCAAAGTCAAGGAACATAACACCGGTAGGACGGAAACTAGGGCGGCAAGAGTGGAACAAAACACCAGGCATAAGGCCGAGCCTTCCACACTTTACCAAGTATATAGATGCATTAATAATATAAAAGATATTGTGATATCCCAACATAAATATAATCCAACATGGAGCAATCTTCATCTTCACCTGCAACTAGTAACGCTATAAGAGGGGCTGAGCAAAGCGGTAACATAGCCAAACAACGGTTTGCTAGGAAGGGTGACAAAGGTTAGAGGTTCATGGCAATTTGGGAGGCTTGAGGAGCAAGTGATAGGTAGCGCAGCATAGCGATAGAACGAAGCAACTAGCATAGAAATGATAGTAATGAGATCCAAGGTGACGGTCATCTTGCCTGAAATCCCGATAGGACGAAGAACGAGTCCATGAAGAAGATGAAGCCACGAAGACGAACGAATCCTCACGATCGCAACGACACAGGAACTATCGAGAAGAAGCACACAACATGGTAAACACACCACACATGAACAAGGCATGATGCTCAAACAAGAATGATGCATGACAAGGCTATATGAAGCTACACACGGCAAGAGATGCTGCATACAAGAACAACACATGAAAGCAAGTTTAAATGAGGCCGGAAACAACATATAACAATTCCGGTAAGTCCTCATATGCAAATTTCGAAATTGGTCCAGAACTGAAAACACCTTATGTTCAAGTTGTTAAACAGCTAGTTAAGATGCACCATAATGATCTACACGAAATTCTAGTCAAGTTCCATATAAAGTTCATTAGATTCGGAGCTACTACCTAGAAGATATGAGCAAAACAAGTTAAACATGGCATTGATTCAAAATGCATACAAACATCAAGCAAACACCTCAAAACAAGGATGCAACAAGATAATATGAAGCTACATGCAAAACTAAGCAAATTTCATATAGAGCATGCTCAAAACGGAGCTACGGTGCAACATATACACTCCAAACAAGTCATAGCAACAATCTGTTCAAAACAGCAACTAGGCAGCTAGCAAGCATCAAAACAATATGCTACAGCTACTCAACATGAAAACAAATGACATGGGCATGATGTACATGTAAATCATGACAAAACATGAACACTGAGCTATCTCCAGAAATCACTAGAACAAGCTCAAAAGGACAAGGCAAGATTGCAAATAATAACAGGTCACAGACTTAGCAGAAATAACATCAGGTTGCAATGTTGAGAGCTATCAAGCAACATACTACGGGAACAGATCATAGAAAACAAAGGCATGGCATGAATCTACTCAAAGCATTTAACAAATATCCCTTACTGAACATGAGCCAAAAAGGCACAGAAGATATAATGGCAACCATGTGAACATAGCTAGTTTCGTTAACAGGTTTCAGACTTGGCAGAAAACAGAGCATGGCAGAAATAATAATATGAAGGCATCTTGGTAAACTTGATGCACTCACCACAAAGCAATGCATGACAAAACAAGCATACCTACAGAAAGATGGCATGTTTATGAAGCTATCCATGGCAAGAGAAAATACATAGCATGAAACGATTAACTACAACAAGCTTGGCAAAATTGAATAACACGTAAACAATCTGCCAGAAATATTTTATAGCAAAAGTAGAGCAAGATTAAGACATGCTATGACACTCCATAATTACAAACAAGGGCATGAATGGCTCAACTAGAACAATATCTACAAAACACCCATACTGAACATCTCCAAAATAAGCATGGACCTCACTGTAGCATCAAGTTTACATGGCAACAAAAGAACAGCAGACAAAGACTTGGAGAAATCAGAAACATTATGGAGGCTAGTTTGCATGCTTGTGCTAGTCACCACAGAGATCACAAAAATACATGACATACACCTCTGTAAAGATGGCATGGCATACAACAAAACACATGTAGAACTCATACTCATAAGATGCACAGATTAAATGCAACGAAAATAACAAATTTACAAGTTCTGATAAGTAACAGCAGTTAACAGCAACTAGCACTTTTGCAACGATGATTTGGGCGTCAAGGTGGACTCTAATAAGCATGGCGCAATAGAACAAAATGAAGCGCATCACGAGGCGAACATTTTGATATATAATATGCATGAATCGGAGCAGTATCTATGGAGTTATGATAGGACAAACATGCACACATATTAAGAAATACTGGGGACTCAGCAGAAAAAACGACCTCGAGGGGGGGGGGGGGGCGAAGTCAACGCGGGGTTCGATCTGGACCGGATCGGGGCTCGGGCTCAGGCGGCGAGAGGCTCCGGCGAGCTCCGTGGATGTCGACGGCGAGCATCGGCGGCGGGGACCCGGCGAGGCGGCGGCACAGCGATGGGGAGGAGGCGAGGCGGCAAGGACGGCGAGGCGCGGGCACGACGCTCGGGGCGATGGCGGCGGAGGGCGCCGGCGGGGCAGGGGGCTTCGGCGACCCTGGCGGCGGGGCGGAGGAGCGGGGAAGGGGCTGGGCGGCGGCGCGCAGGGCGGCGGTGGCGGAGGTCGCTGGCGACGAAGGCGGAGGGCGCGGGCGGCGAGCGGGGCGAGCGGCCCGGCTGCGACCCGGGGCGGGCCTGGCGGCGGGGCGCGGTGGCTGGCGGCGGAGGAGGCCACGTGGCGGGCGGCCACTGGTCCGGGGCGGCGGCGTGAAGCGTCCGGCGCGGTGCGAGGGGAGCGGGTTAGGGTTTCGTCTGCGCGAAAATGGAAGGTAGAGGGAGCTAGGAGAGTCCAAACGAGGTGCGGTTTTCGCCCACGCGGTCGTGATCGAACGGCCAAGAGCATGGCGGAGACTTAGAGAGGTTTTGGGCTGTTTGGAGGGGGGGTTTTTGTGCAACACACAAACGGACTTTGCGGTTACCCTGTTAACCGTTGGAGCACCAAACGACCTCCAAATGGAACAAAACTTGACAGGTGGTCTACCGGTGGTATACCAAGGCCACTTGGCAAGACTCGGTCCATTCCGAGAACGTTCAACACCCGCTCACAAAAAGAAGACAAGAGGGGTGCGCCGGAGGAGTTGGGAGTGCCGGATTGCAAAACGGACAACGGGGAAAATACTCGGATGCATGAGATGAACATGCATGCAAATGCAATGCACATGATGACAAGATATGGGATGCATGACATGAACAAAAATGCAACACGTAAGTAGATGACAAGGCAAGGACGGCGAATAACTGGCAGACACCTGGCGCATCGGATCCGGGGCGTTACAACCTGCTTCCTGTGAGGACTTGGTCTAGTGCCTCGTCCAGAAGTGGCCTTGGTTTTTACCAGAGTGGGGCCTATTGAGGAACTCAGAGGAGCTGAAGAACTTGTAGAGGCTCCTGAGGCAATGGATTTGCCTGTGGTCCTTTGACACAAGGCGAGATGCATAAGTGCTAAGGACTTTGCTGGAGGAGCTGAGGGTTTTGAAGGAGCTGAAGCAGCATGAGGAATTTGCTGTGAGGGCTTTGCAGAACTGGGCCGAGAGGGATTGCTGAGGAGCTTGGCCATGAGGGCATTGAAGCAGAAGCACTGGGCTTGTGAGCGGGCTTCTTGGGCATAGCCTTCTTAGGGCAGCAGCAGAATCTTCATTGAATTTCTTCACTCCCTCTTTTGCCATTTTGGCCAGTTTATGTAACAGCCTGATTTTTGGCCCTTTCTTTTTCTTTTGATTTTCTGAGATTTTTGCCTGAGATTTCTTTTTCCGTGGCTATGTGGTCTGGAAACTAATGAAGAAGAAATCTTCTTTGCTTCTAGAGTGGCTTGTCATACCCAAATCCTTCCCAAGACCTTTCCATTTTCATCCTAGCCCAAATCCCAATATTCTTTTTATTGGGGATATTCCTTTTCTATTAAAGGAATAACTCAACTTGCCCTAGGTTGTGAAGAAACCTATATTTCCATCACTCCTAAAATTCCCAAATAATTCTCATAAATTGTTTGGGTCATATATTTCTCAAATCTGGCAAAATGTTTCATTGGCCATGTTTCCCATCATCCTCAAATAATTCTTTGCCTATTTTGTCCTGAATGGCAGATTGTGAAGCAAGTGCCATTTATCTTTGCCCAATTGACCCCAACCCTTTTGGATAGCTTTTCATGTCCAAATAATTGCCTCATGAAAAATTTCAACTTTATTTGCCTAGTAAATATTCCTGAGCAATTTTTTAAAGTTCCTGTCTGAGGGAATTGGTTGTGAAGGAAGTACTAGCTAGGTTAATCCAATTGAGTTGAATTTTTGCATGGTCTTTCATTTTATCAAATCAAAGTCCTCCTCAAGATTTGAGCTCATGCAATGCCTCCATGAGAGCACAGCTTCAAATATTTGTTTCTGTCCTAATTTTCAGCTAGTGAAGCAAGTATATTTTATTTTGCTCCATTATGTCTGAAAATTTTCCCAGGCCTTCTCCTACCTCTGTAACCTATCTCCACCCAATTTGGTCATATTTCATTTAGCCATTATTCCCCTAGAATTTTTGCAAGTCTCTGGTCAGGGGAAATGCTTGTGAAGCAAGTACCATTTTGGTTTATCCAAATAGTATGAAACCTTTTTCAGCATCTTCATATGATCAAATAACTCTGCCTTGCCCAAGTTGAGCTCAAGTTGACACTCCTAGTGAGTGCTTCATCCTCATTTCTTAATCTGGTCAGTAGGGTGCTTGCTGCAGCAACTGCTAGCTAAACCCCTCCCTTTGAGCTGAAACCATGCCATCTCAGTCACCTTAGTGAATGATCAACCTCCGTCAAAGCTCAGCCTTAATCTCCTCAGGGATCACTATGCTTGTTTCTCTCCTCCTTGGCATCTCCCTCTGCACACCTTGTCTCCCAGACAAGATTTGGCCGATCAGAGCACGGGTTAGCGTCGTCTGCACGCGGTGACCACCGCCCTGGAACGCCATGGACGCGAGCTGAGCGTCGTTTGCTTCGGGCCCCTCCTCCTCCCGTCGTCTTCGCGCGCGTGAGTGTGTCTAATAGCTAGCACGCATTGTCGCCATCCTCCTGGAGCCATTTCCCCCTCTGTTTGCTTCCCTGGCGACCCGTCCCCGTCGAGAAATAGAGCGCGCCTGTGACCGCGTCGTCTTCCACCTCCGTGTCTTCTTTGTTCCATTGTCACCGCGCTCTGCCTCATCTCTGTGACCTCTGTGCCTCGTCCGCGTCCTCCATCGTCGCCTTGCCACCCCTCCCCGTGACCCTTGGTCGCGCGTGCCCGTCGCCGGAGCACGGATACGTAGCCGCGCGCGTGCCACCTCACCCCCTCGCCGCTCGGCTATATATAGCCACCCCGAGCCCCTCCTCTCCTCATCACCAGCCTCCCCACCCTCCTCTGGTCCTGCCTGGCTACTTGCCCGAGCACTAGAGCCCCTCTCTGACCTCCATCTCCGGCATGGCCGCCTCTGGACTCCTCCTAAATTGGAGCAAGCCGAGCCCTCCCTCTCCTCATAGCCACACCCACTAGAAGCCCCTCACTCCGACGACCCTCCCCGCCCTCTCTGCTTCTCGCCGGAGTGCCTCAGGCCACCGCCACCTCGTTCGGTCTCCGCCTCCCCGCCCCTATGTTGCTACGGGATGCAGCCGCCCTAGCTCTCCCCGGCGTGCGCCTCCCCTCTGGATGGAAGCGGCGCCGTGTCCTGAGCTCGCCGGTGCTCTCGTCTCGGTCGGAGACGGCCGGAGTTGCCGGGGCCGTCGCCGGCAGCGCCTCTGCCTCGCCCCTGTTCGTCCAGGCGTGGGAGGAGGAAGACGAGGTGAGGAGGAGAGAGAGAGTCAACAGTGGGCCCCACTTGTAAGCGACACAAGGCCCGGCCTCGCCCACGTTGACGTGGATAAGTGGAAGCGCATTCGCGCGAATGCGTTTTCCCTTTCCGAAGGCGTATTTCTTTGCGGCTTAGGTGAGGAATGCGCTTTCCTCTCTGGAAAGCGTATTTTCTCAAAACCGCTTCTGCCTTATCCACTCAGGGACTTGTTTGTGATGATATTTTTGCAGAAAAGTCCCTGATCTTCATCACTTCACAACTTTTTACCCGTAACTCCGATCGAGGTGAATCCAACACCCACTTCTTCGTCTCATCGAGCCCGAACTTTTCGTACAATTTTCACTATGGTTTGACATATTGAAAATGGCATTTTTACCCTTGCCCCTAATCAGCCCCTCCGAGAGAGAACCCTTTCCCACGATTCTTTCCGCGATCGTTCCGCACCTCTTCCCAGAGCCTTCTTCACCCCAAGCAAGCCACAACCACCATTTGCATGATAGCCATGCAGAAGCATTTGTTTTCAATTTGAATCTTTAATAACTGTTTGTTTGCTTTGCTGCTGCTGTCGTTATTTTGGTTATGCTTACGGATCGGTGTTTACTGTAATGATATGTTTTCTTGCACTCTGTTATTATGTTCTTCATGCTAGTATTACTTTAATATTGGCCATTCTTGGTAGTAGTACATGCTGGTGATGGTCTTCGGTGCATGAGTATCATCTGTTCCGAGTACCATTGTTATGCATGTTCTTTTGCACCCAGTTGGTTAAATTCTTGTATGGTAGTTTTATCGTTATGTTATTGCATGTTATTTATTGTTGATGCTAGTGTTCATGTTATGCTATGACTGGTGTTATACTTGTGATATTCATGCTTGTCATTATGCCATGCTCAGTTGGATATGATTCATTGTTGATATGGATGATAGTTATGTTGCACCCCCATGCTTATGTTGATATCATGCTCATGCATTGTAGTTGCATCATGTTATGTTATCATGGCTCGGCATATTTACATTCAAGTATAACCGGATTAAATTGAAGTTGAACAACTGTTGGCTGAGCCATGGTGCCACCATATCGAGCTGACCTGTGCAACCACGCTTACCTTTGTTGGAAGGTCCTAGCTGGGTCTATTGTCATGCCTCTCGCCGGTGCCTCCTGCGAGGGAAGGTTATGCGCGGGCGCTACCTTGGCCTGGTAGGGCGGCATAAGCCTTGTGGTCCCGTTGTTTTTGTAAGGATCCTTGTCCCCGTTTGGGACCGTTTTGCCACGACGGTGGCCGTTGGTGCCTTTGGTAGGCACGGGGCCAGCCAGGACTTAGCCCAAACGGGAGTTGGTCAGAGTGGTCGGGAGAGTGTCATGGCAGTAGGACAGTTTTTTCAAGACGCCGTTGGTCCACCAGAATGGGAGTGTGAGGCCATGGGTTCCGTGGTGTGAGTACAGTGTGCTAACCTCTGCAGAGTGTGTGTGTTAAATCTATCGATAGCCACGCCCGCGGATATGGGCCCAGTTCGTGTTGGTCACACTGTGGGTCAAAAGTAATAATGATGATGTGCTTAATAACAACCCTGGTTCGATGATGATAGAAGTTGGCTGATATTTATGTGATCGTGAGAGGATCACTGTGGTATCGTGAGTACCAACTTGTTGGATATTTGGGATGTTATGCGAGAGTCAAGGGTAAAGGTCAAGCTCCTTGTGGTCATAAATGATTACTACGGTATTGTTAACACCAAGCTTGATTGGATCCTGAGATGATCGTGTGATGTCCGTGATGGTAAGTGATGCATGTGATGGTTACGATGTAACCCGAGCAGAGTAAGTTGGTGCATGATAGTTTCATCATGTTGCATGCTAGTCTCATCATGTTCATATGTTTATGCCATGCTCGTATTGCTCTAGCTGTATCGTGTTGTACATGCCATGTTGTTCTGATAGTATCGTGTTCATCATTGCTTAATAATCTATAATAGCCATGCTATGGTTTGTCTTGATTGCTTTGCTTGTTGTGAGCTTGCAAGTACATTCAATGTACTGACCTGGTGTGTCATGCCAGTTTGCAGGTCATGCCGGATTCGATTGCTTGTTTGCCGTGGATTCCTTGTTTGTGAGCTAGGATAAGCGTTCCAGCCAGAGTCCCTACGGAGTGGAGTTCACCACCGTCGTTGGTGTTTCGTTGACAGAAGTCATTCCGCTGCTTCGTGTTGTTCTGCTGCTTGCATGGAGCAACCATGGCATGCGTAGTTTCGCCGTGCCGATGTAACCCCCTTGTACCCATACAGATTGTAATAAAGAGCTGATTTGTTCTATGCTAAGCAGTGCCGTATTCCAGAAGACTTCTCCTTGATCTCTGGGCTGGAATACGGGGCGTTCCGGTTTCTCTGAGCCGGGCTGCCACAGTTTAGCTTGACGTTTGGCCCATTCCTTGGGAAATTCCTCACCTCTTCTGATGCTGGAGGGATCAGCAACTTGGCCTGGTGCCAAGGGAGGTCTTGGTCATGGAGGGTGTATTGCGAATTTCTTCATATACTTGGGAGTCACATATTTGTACTCCCTCCATTCTCTGGCCCATCTCCTCTCTATCCTCTGAATGCACACTTTGTGCTCATTCTTCGTTTCATGAGGAGGAGTGCAGTACCCTGCATAGATGTCATCAGGAGTCTCAAAAGCATTGTTGACTTCCAATTTCTTTCCTCCCTTCTGAGGTTTCTTGGCATCTGCCATTTTCTTCAGCTGAGGATTTTGAACTATTGAGTTCTCTGAAGAGGTATGCAACTTTTCTTCGAGGAATGCTGCAAGTGAGTTAAGTTGATGAGAACCTAGTGATTTAGCAGTGGACATGTGTACCTGTGAACAGAGTATAGGTGCAAAGAATTTGGAGTGGTCATATGCGTTCTCAGAAGAGTTTTACAAAAAAAGGGAACAAGTTTGAGGAATTAGACCAGATGCGTCTTGAGGAATTTCACTAAGCGTTCTTTGACTTAGGTTCCAGAGTTGTATAGATTGGAAATCCACACAATTGAGGAATCTTGAAGAGAAATGTTGCTTAGGGAAAAAGATCAAGAACAGATGTTTGTGCGAGGTGTTTAGAGTTTGAAGATTGCAGAATAAACAGCTTTTGAAGATTTTGTTGAAATCATATGAATCAACAAGGGCAGCAAAAGTAAATTTTAATTACCCTTGACGAAGAACACGATGAACTGGGAATAGTAGATTTGAAGCTCTTCGGTTCAGATCTACCACGCCCTAACTTGGCAGAGAAAGACAGCTACGGCGGCGGCGGAGTAAAGAAATCCGTGGCCGGCGCGAGTACGACGATGACAAGGCCGCGGCAGCGAAGCTCTTCATCACCGGCTACGATGGAAGTAGAGACGGCGCTAGGTTTTCAGAGCTCGAGCGACGGAGTGAGGTCGAGCGGAGTAAAAACAGTCTGAGGAGGGTGAAAGGTATTTATAGCCGAGGTGAAAAACCGCTCGCCCGAGGAAAATGGATGAACGTGCCCCTGACCCTTCTCATTCGTGCGACAGGTGTCACCCACGTACAGAGAGGTGGAGATCGTGTGTGATCGTGGGTGAATAGGATAATATATCATGGAATGTGGAACTGTTTGAGCGGCAACAGCCAAAAATTCAGATTAGAATATTTTAAGGTTTCGTTTGCAGATTCTTCAGCTGTCAAGGACACAGTGAAGATTTTGAACGGGTTTCAAATAGAACGCATATGAAGAATTTGTGAACAGACTGGGTTGAGTTTAGCATAGAGGGGGAAGGGTCCGATCACATTCACTTAGCAGAAAAAGCAACTTGAAGAAATAGCAATAAGTGAATGCTGTAGAGGACATAAACTCATATATTTATATAGCCAATGAAGAAAAACGACGGAAACAACGAAGATATTGCAAAGTTGAAGAAATTGAACAACTGAGGAATTTCAAAAATGAAGAAAAACTCAAATTGAAGAATTTCAACTGTTGTTGGTGGCGTAACCCACCGTATGAGAATGCTGATTTCAGGCACCGCGTACAATTGTCGTAGGGCTCTGAGAATCGAATTCGTCGTTAATTTGTTCGCACTTAGGGTGTTAGTCTTCATTGATTCGAGAAAAACATTACTTCGTGTGTTGCACATCTAAGTCATCAATTTTGCATAAGTGTTCGTATGTGTTTCCTTTTCAAAGGACATTCGAAGATTTTAAGATATCTAGCTCACACCGCAACTTGCTAAATCTCTTCTCATCCAAGGGCTTTGTGAAGATAATGGCTAGCTGTTCTTCAGTCTTCACGTGCTCGATGGAGATGTCGCCCTTCAACACATGATCACGAAGAAAATGATGACGAATCTGAATGTGCTTTGTCTTCGAGTGATGAACTGGGTTATGAGCAATCTTGATGGCACTCTCATTATCACAATAGAGTGGCACATTCTTGAAAGATGTCGTAGTCCTTGAGGGTTTGCTTCATCCATAGCAATTGAGCACAGCACGATCCAGCAGCAATGTACTCAGCTTCAGCAGTAGACAATGACACGCAATTCTGTTTCTTCCAGGACCAACATACCAAGGATCGTTCGAGGAAATGACATGTGCCTGATGTTGACTTGCGGTCCACATGATCACCAGCATAGTCAGAGTCCGAATATCCAATGAGATCAAAAGCCGAGCCTTTGGGATACCATAATCCAAGTGTTGGAGTGTGAGCTAGATATCGAAGAATATGCTTCACAGCCTTATGGTGTGATTCCTTCGGTGTAGCTTGAAAGCGGGCACACATGAAAACACTAAGCATAATATCCAGCCTAGATGCACACAAATACAATAAAGAGTCAATCATGGAGCGGTATACCTTTTGATCAAAGTCAATACCATTTTCATCAGTGCATAGATGGCCATTTGTGGGCATAGGGATTTTGATGCCTTTGCAATCTTGCATGCCGAATTTCCTCAGTACATCTTTGAGGTATTTCTCCTGAGATATGAATATGCCATTGCGTTCTTGACGTATCTGAACACCTAAGAAGAATTTCAATTCTCCCATCATAGACTTTTGATATTCTTCACTCATCATGTAGGCAAATTCATCACTGTAACGTTGGTCAGTACAGCCAAAGAAAATATCATCAACATATATTTGGCACACGAATAATTCATCATCATAGGTTTTGGTGAAAAGAGTTGGGTCAAGTGAACCAGGTTTGAAGCCTTTCTTCATGAGGAATTCCTTCAAAGTATCATACCACTCCCGAGGGGCCTGCTTGAGACCATAGAGGGTCTTATTGAGTCTGAAGACTTTGTCAGGATCCTTTGGATCTTCAAAACCTGGTGGTTGAGCAACATATACTTCTTCCTCAAGCTTACCATTGAGGAATGAACTTTTCACATCCATTTGATATAAGATGATATTGTAAGGGTTAGCATAAGCAAGTAATATGCGAATAGCCTCAAGTCTAGCAACACGTGCAAAAGTTTCATCAAAATCAATTCCTTCAACCTGTGTGTAGCCTTGAGCTACAAGCCGTGTCTTATTCCTCACCACAAGGCCATTTTCATCTTGCTTTTTTGCGGTAGATCCACTTCGTGCCGATGACATTGTGCTTGCGAGGGTCTAGTCGCTTGACAAGTACCCAGACATTGTTAAGCTTGAACTGATGTAATTCTTCTTGCATAGCTTGAATCCACTCAGGCTCTAGAAATGCTTCATCTACCTTAGTGGGCTCTATGATAGAGACGAAAGCAAAGTGCCCACAAAAGTTAGATAAATGTGAAGATTTTGAGCGTGTGAGAGGACCTGGTGCGTTGATGTCGCTGATGATTTTCTCAATCTGCACTTCATTTGCAACTCGAGGATGAGCGGGTTGGCGACGAGGAACTGGATCAACATTTTCTTCAGAGCCATTTTCCTCAGGTGCACCAGCATGATGTTCTTCACGGTCTGGAATAACTTCTTCAGCAGATTCTTTGGTAGGAATGACATCCTTAGTAGCCTTGAACTTGATGGTTTCCTCAGGAGACTGTTCATCTAGCACAGGAGGTAGGTGCTCTCTTTGCGAGCCATTAGTTTCATCGAACCACACATTTACAGTTTCAATGACCTTGTGGTGAATGTTCTTGAAGACTCTATAGGTGTGCGAGTCCTTTCTGTAACCAAGCATAAAACCTTCATGTGCTTTTGGTGCAAATTTTGAATTGTGATGAGGATCTCTAATCCAACATTTAGCACCGAAGACTTTGAAATAACTTACATTGGGTTTCTTGTCAGTGAGGAGTTCATATGCAGTCTTCTTGAAGAATTTGTGAAGATATACCCTGTTGATGATGTGGCATGCAGTATCAATTGCCTCAATCCAGAAATTACGAGGTGTCTTGTATTCATCAAGCATAGTGCGAGCCATCTCAACAAGAGTCCTATTCTTGCGCTCCACGACGCCATTCTGCTGAGGAGTATAAGGAGCAGATAACTCATGAGTAATACGAGGTTCATCAAGATAGTCATCAAGACCAGTATTCTTGAACTTAGTTCCATTGGCACTTCTGATGTGCTTGATCTTCACACCAAAGTTTGTTGAAGCCCTCGAGGAAAATCGTTTGAAGACTTCCAACACTTCACGTTTGTAAGTTACGATATGTACCCATGTGTAACGAGAGTAATCATCAACAATAACAAAGCCATATAAAGATGCTTCATTAGTGAATGCAGAATAATGGTTAGGACCAAAGAGATCCATGTGAAGCAATTCAAATGGTCTAGCGGTTGTCATGATAGTCTTTGCTGGATGCTTGGCCTTGGTCATCTTTCCAGCTTCACAGGCTCCGCACAAGTGATCCTTGAGGAATTTGACATTCTCAATGCCAATGACATGCTTCTTCTTCGAGAGCATGTGCAAGTTCCTCATGCCAGCATGACCCAAGTCGTCGATGCCATAGCCAGCCTTCTGAATCTTTTGCAAGTAGACATATAGCTGGTTGTGGTCCTGTGAAAAAATCAACAATATACAGATCTCCTCTCCTAAAGCCTTCGAAGACTGTGGAATGGTCAGCTTCCATGATCACAACACAACGATACTTGGCAAAGATAACAACCATATCAAGATCACAAAGCATTGAGACTGACATGAGGTTGAATCCTAAGGACTCGACAAGCATGACTTTTGTCCATGTGTCGATCCTTTGAGATTGCAACCTTACCTAGACCCAATACCTTGCTTTTTCCTTTGTCAGCGTAGGTGATATGCTTCAGATGCGATGGAGGTAAGGGAGCGTCCATCAATAGATTCTTGTCACCAGTCATGTGATTTGTACATCCACTATCGAGGACCCACTCAGTGGCTTTGGGTTGATCATCCTGCAGATGAATTAGTGCAGCTTACGAACTCATATAGTTCATCAGTGAAGAATATGGCATCAATTTCATCAAGCAATAGAACAGATAAAGCAGTATGAGCACGTGAGAAATGAATGTTCATTTCTTCATGATTAGCTTGCATCCTTTCAAGCATCTTAAGGTCTCCAGCAAATTCTTCGGACGTTTAAGCATGTGTGGAGACCTGACCCTGCATAAGAGATTAGTTCTTTTTCTTCACCACCCACATCTGAAGGGGTGGCAAAGAGTTCATCATTCTGCGAGCTCCATAAGAGAACGGTGGCATAGAAGCCAGTCCACTTCATTTCAAATAAGAGGAGTTAGGGTAAGCATATGAATAAGCAGAGAAAATCTTCGAGGACTTATGAGCATAATGGTTAGAAGAATAATGCTCATATTCATAGCCCTTAGATCTTCCCTGCGAAACAGAAGTGTTAGCACGATGATGTTCATATGAGGATTTTGAATCTTTTGAGAAATTTGATCCACGTGAGGAATTCGGTCCGTATGAGGACTTGGATCCATATGAAGAATTTGATATGGGGTTCCTATTCTTCACAGGTGGTGTCATGATGACATTCACGTGAAGACTTTCAAGGCACCTTTTGGGAACCCAGATTTTCTTCATAGGGGAAGCATTCCCGTAGTTAGTGCCAACATATCTAGCAAATACTTCACCATTCTGATTTTTGAATAGCTTATAATTTGAGTCAAATGACTCATCAGAAGAATGAGGAGATTCACATGTAAAGCCAGATAGAGTAGATGGATCTACTGGAGGTCCCTTTGCAGAAACCCATGAGGTTTTGGGATACTGCTCAGGCTTCTAGTATGTTCCATTAGCATTGAGCTTCCTCTCAAAGGCAATACCCTCTTTCCTAGGGTTCCTACTGAGGATCTGCTTTTCAAGCACATCAGAAAGAGTCTGATGCCCTTTGAGGCTTTTGTACATGCCTGTCATATACAATTACTTCAGCCCTGCATTGTGAGTGATACTAGCCATATCCTCAGATGAGTAATTAGTGATAGCAGAGACAGGTGAAGAATTTGTAGCAGTAGAAGCATTTGAAGTTTCAGGTGAACAATTAGCAGATTCACGTTCAATGCACATCAAACATGGAGGAATAAATTCTTCCAGAGCAGCGCTGATTTGTTGAGCAGGTAATGAATCACGCTCCTTCTGAAGATGTTCATAACTCACCCTTAGCTTCTCAAGATCTTGCTTTCTTTGAAGAAATTCATAAGAAAGCTTCTCATGATCAGATAAGAGAGTGTTATGATGACTTTGAAGGTTGTCAAACTTAGACTGAAGTCTCTGAAGATTTTCAGCCAAGGTTTTAGTGCGATCCATTTCTTCACCCAACATATTATCACTTTTGTCTAGCATATTTTGAACCTTTTCAAAAGCCTTTTGTTGTTTCACAGCAATCTTAGCAAGTTTAGAGTAGCTAGGCTTGAAGTTTTCATCAGATTCATCCTCACTTGATTCAGAGGAGGGATATTTGAGTACCTTGGCAGCCTTTGCCATGAAGAAATAGGTGGGAGCGTAGTCATCATCGTCGTCATCAGCCTTGTTGTGGAAGGCATTTTCTTCAGTGTTGAAGATGGACTTGCTGACGAACGCAGTAGCAAGGGCTAGGCTTGCCACACTAGATTCTGAATCCTCAGATGCCTCCTCTTCCTCATGTTCCTCAGATTCAGCTTCAGAGTCCATTTCCTTACCAATGAATGCCCGAGCCTTCTTAGAGCTGCTCTTCTTGTGAGATGAAGACTTTGAAGATTTCTTCTTCTTTGAGTCATTAGAACTGTAATCCTTGTATTTCTTCTTCTTTGATTCCTTTTCCCACTGAGGACAGTATTGAATGTAGTGACTAGGTTTCTTGCACTTGTGGCACAGTCTCTTCTTGTAGTCACGGGATGAGGAATCATCACTTCTTGAGGATTTTCCAAAGCGACCATGTCTTGAGAACTTCTGGAATTTCTTCACGAGCATTGCTAGCTCCTGGCTCAGTTGTTCAGGATCACCAAGGCTACTACCAGAATCTTCACCTTCAGATTCAGACACTGCCTTGGCCTTCAAAGCACGTGATCTGCCATAGCTCGGTACATCGAGATCTCTCTTCTCACCAAGTGTGACACCCAAAATTTTATTTGGCTTTTTCAAACTTTTATTTAAAATTGAGGGAGGTTATTTAAATTTTTCTTCTGAAGAACT